>NW_024412394.1:56125697-56508544 GCF_014898765.1 Herpailurus yagouaroundi
TCACTGTGTTCACAAACTCATGGGACTTAAGCAAAGACTGTTTCTTCTTAAAGGAAGTATAGCTCATTATTTCAGGCTGTTTTGGTTTAAGCCTGACTGGGTTCCTATATTCCCTGATCTGTTGTACCCTTTATACCTAATCGTGGAAAACCAATGTCCCAAACAGACTGCTTTTCCTGTGTCTTCCTATACCCTCCAGCACATGCCCACTGCTGTGCTCTCACATTGGCTCTGTTCACCAACACTGTATCCCCCCAGCCGTGATGTCCCCTAATAAGGTCTTGCAGAGTGCCTCCTGGCCTGGGCAGCATGTCTTCTGCTTCCCGGGCTGGGCATTGGATGCATGTTCTCTTTCCTCTTTAATTCTTCCAACTTCGCCTTCAAAGTTCCCATTGCTCTTCACACATCTGGTTCCTTGACCTTATAAGGATGTGTCAGAACTGTGATTTCCCCAGTTTGCCGTCTCTCCATTCCCACTGCTTCTCGTTCAGCAAACACTTACAGGTTTCATGCAGGGTGCCAGGCACTGGGGCTGAAACAGATCTTTCAGTGTAGCCTCTGGCACGGCTACTACTGAATACTCATTCCTTCATCCATTGCAGCCCACTCTTCTGCACAAGTCTTCTGAGATTGTCAAGGCCCTGGGTCTCCTGCATTGCGCTTATTTTTCCACATATCCATCTTCCCTACATGGCTGTTATGGATTGGTTCTCTAAGCTACTTCCCCCAGCCAAAGAATGTATGATAATTGTGCTGAAGAATGTATCTTCTTTGACAAAAGTATTACTTGTGTATTATACTCAGAGTTGTTGCAAAGTGTGAATAGAGGATTCACTGTTCCCGGGTTATTTATGCTATGATAAAATGAAGTTAGAGACTGCAGTGTGTAAGATTTTAGTATTTACTTTAAACTTTATTTATTTGGAGAGAGAGCACGTGCACACAAAGGGAGGGGAAGAAAGAGAGGGAGAGAGAGAGAATCCCAAGTAGGCTCTGCACCTTCAGCACAGAGCCCAACACGGGGCTCGAGCCCATGAACCGTAAGATTACGACCTGAGCCGAAATCAAGAGTTGGACGCTTAACTGACTGAGCCACCCAGCCACCCCAAGATTCTATTGAAACATCAATAGCCGAGCTGAAATTCGTGTAGTGGTGTTCACTGGTGGGCATTGCCTTCATGTGTATTCTCTGCAACTTACTGAGAAGGTAGGCTCTGCCTCCCCAGCCCACCAGCTCCATTCCCTTGATAGTAGAGTCTGGCCCCCAACAATGTTTAGTTGTACATTTCATTTAGGGGGCTCCCCCACTTCAATCAATGTGCTCCATAGCTCTAACATAGCGTTTAAAGTGACCATTGAGGATGATTTTCTTTTTATTTGGAGGCTGCTGACATTAGAACCTTAAGTGCAGCTTAGATACTCCCTGGACATCTAAATTCATCATAGTAACGTTTGTTTGAGGGATTTGACTATCTCTGTCTGTATCAGTGACCTGGGGCAGCTGCTTGAGCCTGTGAGGTCCTTTTGGTCATTAGAGGTTTAATTTCAGGCAGAGAGTATGAGTGCCAGTGAACCTGCTATTGGTTCATTATTATTGAATCAGTTCATAAAGAAATATTCCAAGGCTTGATGCTCTCAGGATGCTCCAGGGCATGTTTACAAATTAAACAGCGCTTTTTTTTTAACCATAAAATTTATATAAGTGTGCCAGCAATATTGAAAACACCCATGAGGGAAATGGCGGCATTAAAAGATGGTTTTTGCATGTGTCTGAAAATCTGCTTACAATAGACAGAATTTGCAGAACTCTAAATTTGCAGGATTTTCCTTCCCCTAATTCCAGTATTCCATGAATATATTTTACAGGGATAAGTTAAGACATTTGAGGTCAAGAGTAAGCCTTGAGTTTTATGGTATTAATAGAGCTTGGAAGTGAATGGCAAATAAGAATGTGTAGTTGTGGACTGATTAAAATCCTCTTTCTCACTAAGTAAGTTCCTGGCACATAATGGACACTCAAAAAGAAATTGAGGAATGGATGAATAAAAAATCTAAAAGAAAAGATTCATGGTTACATCATTTGCCTCAGAGCAACAAAACAAGAAGAAAAGTAATCAGCTCAGACAATCAATCATTATTTTAGTTGTCTCAAGCCAGAAAACTTAGCTTATATATGTTTTTCCTTGCCACCCAGTGAACTGAGTTGAGATTTGAGGGGACTTATGGACATGAATTCGTATTTTTTTTTAACGTTTATTTTATTTTTGGGACAGAGAGAGACAGAGCATGACCGGGGGAGGGGCAGAGAGAGAGGGAGACACAGAATCAGAAGCAGGCTCCAGGCTCTGAGCCATCAGCTCAGAGCCTGACGCGGGGCTCGAACTCACAGACCGCGAGATCGTGACCTGAGCTGAAGTCGGAGGCTTAACCGACTGAGCCACCCAGGCGCCCCAAATTCAAGTATTTTTAATGAGAGACTCAAGCCAAGTGAAGAAAGTGGATATATGCTGAGTATTATGCAAAAACAACCAAGTTTATGTGTATATCTCTCTCGTCATTCATTCATTCATTCCTCTCTGACATGGGATTTAACAAAGCAACAGACCTTAAATTACTGAGTTAGAATTACTGGGTCCATTTCTGTGAAAACAGGCTCATCGTAAGGACTAGTTTATAATCTGCAACAGATTATTTGTCATGCTTTTATTCTTACTTTACGACATGTGACGTACTTAATACTGTGTTGCAACTTTCTTATGAATTTCTCAGAATTCAGCAATTTCTCAAAATTTATACCAGTATTTCACAGTACTGTGTTTGATAAAAAATAGTCTGAATGGGCCGCTTTTATCATGAATTCAAAAGAATAATTGAATTGAGGATTAGCTCCATCTCTCAGTGGCAACTTGCCATCATGTTAATTCTGTATATGGTCTAAATATTGTAGTTTGCCAAGCTCCGTCACAGGCTTTCCCTTTCAGTCCTCTGGAGACACCTGTGATGTAACTAATATCATCCTTGTTTTGCAGATGCTGAAGCTGAGCCTCAGGATGCCAGTTGTTTTCATAAATGCCCAAATAAGTTGCAGAAACAGATCTTTGACATCAAGTCCTGCCTCCTTCTTTACTGTGTCACATTCACCTCTATGGGTGCATACGAATTAGTGATAGAAAAAAGCATCAGATTTTCCTGGCCATTTCAGCGGTCTTTGCCCTGATAATCCATCTTCGTTGCATACAGTAGCTGGGAAACACAAAATGCTGTGACCCATGTAGGGCCATTCTAGTCCTATTGCCAATGGGATGTAGCAGGGTTTTATTCTGTTGATCGAGTTGGCATTCTGTCATTTTCCAGTGTTGTTCTAACAATATGAGCTTAATATTTCAGTGAAAACATGCAGTCTCTTTGGTATTCAGAAGGATGTCATATATAAATACGTAGACACTAAGATTTTACTTATTTTATTATTATCAGTCCAGCTTCAAGTAATATTCTGATGCCATCAAGGATTAGATGAATGAGTATTACTTTTAGGCTCAGAGACCATCATTGGAAGGCAAGTAGAAGAAGTTATTTCTAATTGTTCCTGTATTTTGCTAACATAGGAGGAGATGAAGGGTGTGTTCCATTTTCTCTGCAGCATTATTGGTGCAGATGATTGTAGTTGTCTTGGTTGTTCTGTGGGATATTTTTCCCATGTGAAAAGCTTATACATAAGTAAGGGGATGGTATATTTCAAGACAGTCCTGAGATAAAAATTTATGTGATTAGTTTGAAGAATGTTTGCCTTGATATATATAGTCTCCTTCTGAGAATTTAAATAAATAGTACCTTGAAGCAGTTGTCTTACAAATTTGAAATGTGTGTTCTTTGGCTGAGATTATTTTGTTTTTACAAGAGATGGTAACTGTTAAGTGAGATGATATGTTCTGAACAAAGTTGTTCCCAGGGAGAAAAAAACCATGATATGACCTGATTGTCTGCATGTGCACATAAACATGCATATATTTCTGGTGAGTATAGAATTATAGACAAAAAAATCACTTTGTTTTTCTGAAAAGAGATTTATAAAAACTATGTGTGCTGTGAAAATCTGGAACATGGTTACTAGACCTAGTGATTAATTTTGGTTGTCTCTACCACCTATAGGAAGTTTGGAGGATTCTAGTTTAAAATACTACTTTTGGTGGATGTGTAGGTGACATATATCCTAGAAGTAGAAGAGACTCTCTCATCAACTCACTTATTTTACAGATGAGAAGCCAAATGACTGGTACAATATCAACCATACTTGTACTGTTCTTTCTATTAAGTTTTCAAAGGTCAGCTCAAACTGGTGGCCAGTTCTCACAGGTGGAAAGGACACAACAGTATACTAACCTCATCTTTTTTCCTGTGTTTATTTTCTCTTCATTTTGATATGCAACCCTTATAAAATCCTTTTGAAATATCCTCTTGTGTTACAGACTGAACCAAAGGACAACTCAGGCCAATTTTTGTTTTGCCCTCTTAAATACCTGGAACACCCCTTGGTCTCAAGGGATCTTGCTTTTGATATTCTTTGGCATGTAATTAAATATATGAATATAATACTATATGTAAAGATGATTATCGTGCACAATTTTGTTTTCTCAATTTTTATTTCAAAATAATTTCAAACTTAAAGAAAAGTGACAAGAGTAAGGATAGCACAAAGAATACCCATATGATTTGCTGATTTCTTAAACAAATTACCTCATGTGCTTTATCATATATTCTGTCTCTGTCTCTATCTCTCTGTCTCTCTTTATAAATATCTAGATCTCTATAGATACATATCAAGAAATAAAATACAGGAGGGAAAGAGAGGGAGGGATGGGGGATAGAAAGAGAGGGTTTTTTTCTGAGCCATTGGAGAGTAAGCTGTATACATTATATATATATATATATATATATATATATATTTATTATATATATATATATATATTTAAAATCCTAAAAAAAACTTGTTAACTATTCCTCTTTATGTAAATCCTTAGTAAAAGGCAAAAGATTTATATGACTTGAAGAGAAACCAGACTATCACTAGGCATACATTTTATCCTGAAGATGAAAATAAAAGCATTTGTTAGTCTCCAACTTCATAAAGTTTTAAATGAACAATGAAAGAATATGTGTTATTATCATATCTGCTAAGCTGAATATTCTTTTAAAAATATGTCAGGTCTTCTGACAATATATGAACCTTGGGCCTCATCAGATTTGATTCTATTGAAATATATTTCTTGGAGGAAAAAATCGCCTATATGTCTTATATAAGTCTATAGTCAGCTATAATGGTTAATGTGCAACCTCCCTTGAAAAATCTGTTTTACAAGCAAAATGTTGACACAGTTTTAATTATAGCACTCGAGTGAGCACTGTTATAATTTTTAATGTTCCTCCATGGTAACATTTTCATTGTTCTGGTAGAGGAAATGCCCTGATCCTGTGTCCCTAGTTTCTGGTGATTTAGGATTTTACAACAATGTTGTCTTTTTGAACAGAAATTTTTCATTTGGTCTCAAAGAAGAGAATATGGCCACAAAATTTGGCACATTTATTTATTAACATGAACTTTACTCTCTATGGCAGTCATTACTCTGGTTTAAGATGTCACTATTCAGACTTCACATGACTCATGTTAATGCAGTGAGCTTCTATGTAGTTTAACATGGTTAAGCCTCAACACCTGCTCACTCATTCTAGGGGAATCGTCCACACCTATGATCTAAAGAAATTGTATGTAACATTAGGAAGGTATCTTGCTAAAGTTTTATGTTTATGTTATTACGATTTAAGGCATTATAAAATAATGTATAAAATGATGTTCTTTAATGTAATGTATAACAGTTATGCACCATCCCTGTGAGGACATGGACTGGAAGATGGAAAGTTTGCTGATACTCCGTTTAGAGAGGAAAAACTGTCCATGCATTGTCACTTAATGTATTAAAAGATACTTCCATGGCTTGCCACCCCGGTTGGCCAAACGCTCTTTAACATGCCGGCTCTTTTTGGAGGTTTAGGAATGTCATTTGGTTGTTGATTTGCTCTTGTGCCCTTTCTTTGTCCCTTTTTGAATTTGCAGAAGTGTGGAATTGATGCTGCCTCTCGGGCACTGAGGGGAGACTGGTGCCCTGGTTATCTCAGCAGGATGACAGGACTGGCAAGGATATAGACACTTGTGCCTTCACAGCGTGGGCTCCTGCAAGAGGGAGGGTTTGGTTTGCCCCTTCAGCAAAGCTGTCTACAACAAAGTTTTAAATAGGAGAATAATTACAGGTGCCCCTGGCCAGGGGGGCAGAATAAGGCTGTGGGCAAAAATATCAGTCCTTGCTTACTCAGCTCTGGCTGATAAGTACTGTGATAAGAACATCCTTTTCAGTGAAAATTTGTGAATCAAGACAAAGAAATAGTGCTTTTGAACACAAATAAATAGTGCTTTTGAACAGTGTGGCAAGGACTTTATCTTTCGTTAGTGTTGATTAAAAAGATTTGATCTCTCATCTGAAGAGAACTGCCTCTGTAAAGGGCATTTTTATATGCATTGCAAGACATAAAGGACTTGTATGGAAGATGTGTGTTCTTGGATTTGGGATGACTTTATAATTCATATATATTTCAGGAAATCTCTGAATGTAAGGTTTGTTATTGTTTTGACATTACTTTGGGTTCATTTTGTGTAGTATACATACAGACAGACATACATATATAAGCAAGAGTTAGACTTCAAACCAGCTGCTGCTTTGAAAGGATTAGGAATTTTAGATTTCAAAACAGCAGCTTCTGGCTGTGTTTGAGTATGAACAATAAAGGAATTTGGATTCCTTTGGATTCCTGAGGATTTATAATATTAGGAATGTGATGTTTGCTCATTGATATGTTCCTGAAATGCATGAGTAAACTGTATGTTTTAATTGAATTAGAGTAAAATTTGTAGAATTTAAGATTATATACCATAGGATTTTACATATATATACGATATAAGTATATGATATATATATATATATATATGATATATCATATATACTACTCCATAGAATGGTAATCAGTGGGGATACACTGAGAAAACTAATAGGAAAGGATTGCCTTTTCTATATATTTTTGAGCCAGGTTTAGTTAACAAGAAATGACCTAGAATTAAAATACATATTCCGTAAAAGTAAAACAATAATTCAAGACTCAAAGGATATTAAGGCCTTTTACCTTAAATATTTGTTCTTTAATTACACACTCTTTAAGCCTTAAAAGAATTTTTAAAAGCATTAAATATATGCTTTTTATGTTGAAGTAATCCATAAATGAGACTTATTGAAAAATACTGTCCACCTACCTTCAAGCAAAACATTCTTAAAAAATACTTTATTTTTTTAATTTAACTCTAAATATGGAAGTTATCTTTGGTCTTAATTACATTCTATCTTAAAATAATTACTGATGGTTGGTACGCTTAGGTGGCTCAGTTGGTTAAGTGTCTGACTCAGTGTCGGCTCAGGTCGGGTCGTGATCTCATCGTTTCGTGGGTTCGAGCCCTGCATTGGGCTCTGTGCTGACAGTGCAGAGCCTGCTTGATAGTCTCTTTCCCACTCTCTCTACCCCTCTTCTGCTCACACTGTCACTGTCTCAAAATAAATAAATAAAATAAAACTTTTTAAAAATTTATCAAAAAAATGATTACTGATGGAAAAATAATAATCGGGGCACCTGGGTGGCTCAGTCAGTTGAGCATCTGACTTGAGCTCAGGTTATGATCTCATGGTTCGTGAGTTCAAGTCCCACATTGGGCTCGCTGCTGTCAGTGCAGGGCCTGCTTCAGATCCTCTGCCCCCATCTCTCTGCCCCTCCCCTGCTTGTGCTCTCTCAAAAATAAATAAAAAACACTAAAAAAAAGAGAAAAAGAATGATGATATGATACAATAGAAAAATAGTTGTATAATTTAAAAACTGGGTTTGTTTTTCTTTTAGTTTTTTTCAGCTTTATTAATTTATTTTTGTAGTTTAAAATTTTTATGTAAATTCTAGTTAGTTAACATACAGTGTAATATTAATTTCAGGTGTAGAATTTAATGATTCATCACTGACTTACAACACCCAGTGCTCATCGCAACAAGTGCCCTCCTTAATGCCCATCACCCAATTCACCCATCTCCCCAACCCACCTCCCCTCCAGCAACCCTCAGTTTGTTGTCTATAGTTAAGAGTCTAAAAAACTGGGGTTTCAGTTCCAGCTTTTCTAATTAGTTGCACGACTTGAGGTAAGAGAGATAACTTGTCTAGATTTGATTTCTGTTTGTAAAATTGAGAAGCTTAAACCAAATACCAAATGGATTCTAAAGTGTTTTCTTACCCTAATATTTTATTTATTTGAGGGCTTAAAAGACTATGATGTTCATTGTATTGCCAAGAACCTCAAATAGAGGTGGTTGCACCAATCATGTGAAGGAGTAACACAAGGGTCTTATATATGTAAGTTTAGTACACTGCATGCTGTTGTGTGACATTTTTAGAGTTTATAAGGACTTTAGAGGAAAGCCATGAAGATGAGATAATAGGAAAACAAAACCTGTGATAGGTAGATAATTATATAGAGGAATTGATATTATTTGTTCAAGAAGAATATGAGAAATAGCAGAACAGTTGTAAATAATTTTCCCTTCTTAAAAAATATTTTTTAATGTTTATTTACTTTAGAGAAAGAGAAAGAGACAGAGTGTGAGCAGGTGAGGAGCAGAGAGAGGGAGACACAGAATCCGAAGCAGGCTCCAGGCTCTGAGCTGTCAGTGCAGAGCCTGATGTGGGACTCGAACCCCATGAACCATGCCTGACCTGAGCCGAAGTTGGATGCTCAACTGACTGAGCCTCTCAGGCGCCCTGTAAATAATTTTCCCTTTAACAAATATGTATAGCCTACTGTGTACAGGCATTGTTCTTGTCAAGGATCTGAGGATGAGATGTGTTGAAGCTGGAATAAGCTGTAGCAAATGCCCCTTGTAGGAAGAAACAATTCTCCATCAGGGTAAGATGAGCTAGACTGGATCAGGCAAAATGCTTGGGAGATCTCCCGTAGTCTTTTTTTTTTTTTTTAATTTTTTTAAATGTTTGCTTATTTTTGAGAGAAAGTCAGAGTAACAGTGGGGGAGGGGCAAAGAGAGAGGGAAACAGAATCTGAAGCAGTCTCCAGGCTCAGAGCCTGACGTGGGGCTCGAACTCACAAACGGTGAGATCATGACCTGAGCCAAAGTCAGACGCTTAACAGACTGAGCCACCCAGGTGCCCCTCCTGTAGTCTTTAGAGATGATACTGTCTTGTGTTTCACATGGTTTAGGAAACATCTTGCATAATGGTACTCTTTGTGTGCCTTCCCAGACAGAATCTTTAATTTTTTTCCACTCTTGCTGGCTTTGTCTCCAAAAAAAGTGGGAGATAAAGACTTTTGCTAATTGCTCCATTTTTCTCCTAATTAAAATACGCTACAGTTTAGAGTGATGGGGATATCAGTATGCTAGAGTAAGTAAAATAGAATAGGATTTCAGCCTGCCCTGATTTATGCTTTCTCAGTGTAGGGTGATTAAAAAACCACCAGTTCCCTTATGTTTTCAAGCATAAGCACCAGAATATACTACAAAGCTAACTGTGGTCTTTAGGTTCTGTGATGCTCTGGTGATGAATCAGCCTTCAAATGGGTAATGGAGGCCCCTTAAATGGGCCCCAGGATTTCCTCAACCACCTTACCTTTAATTCAGCATGACTCTGTGAAGAAGTCATGGTGTAGAAGTGATTTTGAGGTAGTTCATTGTTCTGAAATTTCTTTGCCATTTTTTTCATTATTTGGATAAATAAGAGTTATCTATGCTTTCCGTAGTTTTTCTCTTTTACATTTTTACGAAAGTAAAAACAGAGTACAATTACTCTTTTTTTAAAGTGTTCATTTAAATTCCAGTTAGTTAACATACAGGGTAATGTTAGTTTCAGGCGTAGAATGTAGTGATTCACCACTTCCATGCATCTAGAACCCATCACGACAAGTGGCGCTCCTCAGTCTCCATCCTCTAGTCCCCCTCCTCACCTCCCCTCTGGTAACCATCAGTTTGTTCTGATAGTTAAGAGTCTGTTTCTTGGTTTGCCTCTCTCCCTCTTTGCTTTTCCCTATGCTCTTTTGTTTCTGAAATTCCACATATGAGTGAAACCACACGGTATTTGTCTCTGTTTTATTTTGCTTAGTACAATATACTCTAGCCCCATCCTTGTTGCACCCTTTAACATTTATTTGTTACTGTGAAAGCAGAACTGCAGTGTTTACGTGACTCACTATATACTGTCAGAATCAGCCTTTGATTTATAGACCTTCTAGAACCGAGGTCTCAAAATATGCTGTCTTACCCATAGTAAGATCTTAGCCATATCTTACCATATAGGAAATGTATTGTTTTACCTTTAATACTAAACTATAAGTGTCCTATATTTTTACTAAAACATCCAACTTAGACTTCATTTGATTTAAGCCTTCTCAATTTTGAAACAAAAGACTCAATTTACTCTGAAAAGGCACTGATTTACTCTTTCATGAATGGGAATCTGTCTGGAATCTTCTGACTCAGTGTGGTCTATGGACCAGCAGCATATGCATCACCTTTAGATGGTTAGAATATGCAAACTCCCTATTCTCCTCTCTCCAGTTATTGAATCAGAAGCTGCATCTTGACCAGAAACCCCAGTTAATTTGTGTGCATGCTAGGTTTGGAAATCACTGGATTTAAATCTATAAACCACACTAATTCTAGCTGAGATTGCTTTGAGGTTGGTGTCAGAACAGTTAATTGTAAATTCATCTACCTTCGATTTCGAGAAAAGATAAACCCAATAACTGTGAATGATTTGCGTAATCTGAAAATATTTAGAATGATAAAATTGCACAAGTTATATGAAGTCTGTGAGAAGTTAGAAATATTGGCAAGAAATAAGATAAAAATTATGCCAGAAAATACAAACCAAATGTTTGTGCAAAAGGCATTCTATAATGCATAGTATTGAGAAATTGAACATGAAAAACCTCGTGATACATGTGATATAGGCCTAATAGACAGAAAGCCAGAAATTAATCAGTGATAGATCACAGTGGTCACTGTTCCACTGCCAATTTGATTTGTTAGAGATTTTCTTAAACGCAGAACCTAGCTGTGGCTTGTGTACTTTTCATGCAGTAAGTGACACCGAGTGCTGGAAAAATAAAAATAAACTCGAGAGTGTTAAGAGATGGATTAGAAGATTGATTACGACATAGGAAGAAAAGATTTATGAGGAAAGAGAAAAATAATTAAATGGGCAGCACTGTGCTCTAAAAAGAGGCTATGGAGAGATGGATATTTATCTAATGTTTCACTCATGCTGTTTCCTATAGTATCCATATGAAATTTGCAGAAATATTAGGACTGTAAGGATGCTGAGAAATATGTTACAGAGCAAAGCAGTATCAGCTGGAACTACTCAATTAAATTAGGAGCAATATCAAAGATTACATCTCAGAAAATTTTTCCTGGTTCATGACAAATGACCTTGAATGGATGACTTTATCCCTGAGAACTTTTGAAAGCTCTGTGGCCAAAGAATGGAAGATCATTTATTAAGTTGTTGAATTATCTTCCCAGGGAAATGGCGGAATGCCATTCCTTGAAATTTCTAAATGTAGGGTGGAAAAAAAATCAGGATGTTGCCTATGGGAACTCTTCTCTACTTCTGGCGCAGACCTGGTGATTGCTGAGTGATGTTTTTCTTCTACAGTATCTTTGATTATTGTTCATGATTACCATACACAGATACATTTTTTTTTCTTCAAGTTGGTATCTTATTTAAGTTAAAAAAAAAAAAGCCAGCTTCTAGAAAAACAGCTAGGGAATGTCAGTCATCTGCCGTCCTTGCTGTCTGCCTTCTTGGCAGAGATAGGCTACCTAGCATTCTTTTCTCATCTCTCGTTACTACGTAGTTCATCAAGAGATGCAATTTAGTATATATTAGATGTGAATTCATTTCCTATATTCTCTTCATTCAGAAAGCTAAAAAGAAAAGCCCCCAATATGCCTTGCCTTTTGGAGCCATTTGTCAAAATGAATACAGAAACTATGTATGAAACTCTTAAATGAAATCATGTAGTTCTTCAGAGAGTTTCATGATCCTTTTCACCAGGTGAAAACCCAGCTCATATTTGCCTAGGAGTAATGGTCCAAGAGCACTACATTTCCTTCACCTCCCTCTGTAGATTTTTTTCCCCAGTGATACATATCAGCTGAAAAGCAGAGCCAGAACCCCAGTTTCACTGGTCACAATTACTTAATATTCTAATTTATTACTTTACTTTTTCATGCTAATTCCTTCACATCCACATTTATATTATCTAGGAGATCTAGCTTAATATAGGTGCTGCTAAGGATAATTTATATCAAATGTGTTGCCTGGAGATATTAGATATATTTCATGTTGGTATGTAGGAAAATTTGCCAAACTTAAATATTAAGTCACATTAATTAAACTACATAATGTGTTCTGTAACATGAATTGGTTTTTTTGTTGACGGTATTTTCTAAATTATTGTATAATTTTATTGTTTATGACTTTGTACACCTTCTTTAGTTTGAAGAAATTCTATATATCTGTAGCCCAGAATTCTTACTCTTTTCCTTCTTGAAAGAGATCTAGACCTAAACAAAAAGGTTAAGATTACATTTCACTGTTGTGTCCATAATACAAAGATAACATTCTCCATATCCTGTTTTGTGAAAACGGCTCTAACAAATTGCCAGTATCTTGTATGTGCAAACAACAAATATTTCCAATATGAAAACTAATTGGGAAATAAAAATAAAATTGATGGGTTACAGTCTTCCTTTTTCTTCTCTTGTTTCCTGACTGATTAGACCTACCAAAGGGGACAGGGGGGAAAGTGCTCTTTGTTTCTAAATCCTTTTACTAGTGTCATATTGATTCTCTCCCAAGTATACCTTGTGGTCTCAGATGATCACATATTTTCATTTGTACTCAAATTGATACAGCACCTTGACTCATGGGTTGACATACACTGCTTGTACTGTGGTGACACTGCTCACCATAGACATTCCTGGGGTGGGGTATACCATGACTCTTCTGCATGAAACAAGAGAACAGGCTGTTTCACAACAGTGTTCTCATTCTTTGAATTATTGTTCCTCCCAATTACCACCTTAAGTCTCCTCTGGTGTTGCTAAACGTTGCTCTTGACGTCTACAAGAATGCTTGAGCTCTTTTGTGTCTCTGCTGATGCAAAAAAATATTCCTCAGCTGAGTATCAAAATATTCTACTGTTACACTATTTATAAGAAAAAAAATGTGTCTTATGATACATTTATGAAGTGTCTGAAAGAATACAAGGTGACCTGCCTGCACAGCATTGCTTTGGTTCTCTTTCTTACCTTTGTATTCTCTCATCCCCCCTCCCTCTGTTTCAGCTAGCTGTGAGGTGGTTGGAACACAACTGCCATTACCAGTACATGGATGAGCTCCTGCAGTATATCCGCTTTGGCCTGATGGATGTGGATACTCTCCATACAGTTGCCCTGTCCCACCCCCTCGTCCAGGCAAGTGAAACTGCAACAGCTCTTGTCAATGAGGCCCTGGAGTACCACCAGAGCATCTATGCACAGCCCGTTTGGCAAACTCGCAGGACCAAACCGCGATTCCAGTCAGACACTCTATATATCATTGGTGGGAAAAAGCGTGAGGTCTGTAAAGTCAAGGAACTTCGGTACTTCAATCCTGTTGACCAGGAGAATGCTCTCATAGCTGCCATTGCCAACTGGAGTGAGCTGGCTCCCATGCCCGTGGGAAGGAGCCACCACTGTGTAGCAGTCATGGGGGACTTTCTGTTTGTGGCAGGAGGAGAAGTTGAGCATGCTAGTGGCCGGACATGTGCTGTGAGGACTGCCTGTCGCTATGACCCCCGCAGTAATTCCTGGGCGGAGATAGCACCCATGAAAAACTGCCGGGAGCATTTTGTGCTGGGTGCCATGGATGAATACCTCTATGCAGTTGGGGGTAGAAATGAACTGCGCCAGGTTCTGCCTACAGTTGAGCGATATTGCCCCAAGAAGAACAAATGGACTTTTGTGCAGTCCTTTGACCGATCCCTTTCATGTCATGCTGGATATGTGGCTGATGGTCTTCTTTGGATATCAGGTAGAACGTGCCTCATATGTTGGATTTATCAAAAAACACTTTTTCATTGTGGCATAAATTTAAAAGTCGAGTGTTGGTAGTTGTGGCCATGTTTAATTGAACCACTGAACCAAGGATGCCATTTTACCTAATTAACATTTATTACTGGAAACCTACTCTTTAGAGAGCAATGTAATTGGAAATAATTGAGCTTTCTGTGACTTTCTCAATGAGTAAAAATTCAAGGTGGAAATTAATGGCCCATCACATCCTTTTCTTACCAAACCTTCTATTGTTTAGATTGTCAGTTTTTGATACTCATGGATTGTTTTACACACCTTGTGGCTTGTCTAGATTCTTTGCCATTTTTTTTTTAACCACTCTGGGCTGCTTGACTAGGAGATGTTCCATCAAAGACAGGGCAGGCAAAGTAAAAGTCCAGTGAATCCATTTTGATGGGTATAGCAATAGGTATATATCCAGGTAGGAGCCATGTACATGGAGGGAAGAGATTTAAGTTATTGGCTAAGATATGTTTTTGTATTATCTGTGGATTATAGTTGTGCATACCATCCTAAATTCTTCATTCTTGTTTAATCTTCCATTCTTACCGATTATTTGGGTGTACTTACTATTTTAATTTACATTGTCTACACTTTTTTTAAGCCTTTTGATTATGAAAAAAGGAGACTAGTATAATGAATCCCATGTACCCATGGCCCAATTTCAGTAGTAGTCCACTCACTGCCAGTCTTGTTTCATCCACAGCATATATTCCTGCAAACCCCTACTGGCTACCTTTTCACTGGTACAGAGGGAGTCTATGAGGCGTAAGTTATTAACATCACATTATCAACCTGTGTTTCCAATCCAATTCTTGAAAAGATCTAAACTCTTCTCCTTTGAAAGCATTGCCCACTGGGGAGGAAAGTCCCATCACCTCTCAGAGGACACTCATTTTGTAACACAGATGGAACTTGTTGAATTCCCATGTCCAGGACAAAGAGAAATAGGAATATAAGATAAAAAAAAATTGATGTGCAAAAATATGGGTTTGGAATGTAAAGAAAACTCACAGGACCATCATGGAGTTACTTACGTTAAGGCCTCATGTCACTAACCCTAAATTCATTCCTGTAGGAATGTAACCTTTAACCAGTCAGCAATGAAATTCCTAGTCATTGCTAGAAATTTAACTGATAGTCCCCTGCCATTCCCTCAGGGAGGAAATCTCGCCTAAATAAGGTATTCCAAGCCACTAAATTTGTTTTATTTATTTTGAGAGAGAGAGAGAGAGAGAAAGAGAACACATGCAAGGGAGGGGCAACTTAAATACTAAGAGTAACTTTGAGATGTTTGTATTTAGAAGACACAATCACTTTTTTTTAAGTCTGTATGTCTTAATCTTTTTCATGTATTTTACCCCCCTCCCCACTGGCAACCACCAGTTTGTTCTCTGTATTTATGATTCTGTGTCTGGTGTTTTTGTTTGTTCATTTGTTTTGTTTTATAGGGCTCACACATAAATGAAATTGTGTGGTATTTGTCTTTTTCAGACCTACTTTACTCAGCGTAATACACTTTAGGTCCATCTGTGTTGTCACAAATGGCATGAGCTGATTCTTTCTTATGGCTGAGTAATATTCCATTTAGATTATTATAATAATTATATCTATACATATACACACATATATATTATATCACATCTTTATCCATTCATATATCATTGGACACTTGGGCCTCTTCCATAATTTGGCTATTGAAAATAATGCTGCAGTAAACATAGGGATGCATATATCTTTTCCATAGTGTTTTCATTTGGGGGGGAGAGGGTAAATACCCAGTAGTGGAATTACTGGATCATGTTGTAGTTCTATTTCATATTTTTTTTGAAGAACCTCCATACTGTTTTCCATAGTGTTTTCACCAGTTTACATTCTCACCAACAGTGCATGAAGGTTCCCTTTTCTCCACCTCTTTGACAACACTTGTTATTTCTTTTTTTTTTTTTAATTTTTTTTTCGTTTATTTATTTTTGGGACAGAGAGAGACAGAGCATGAACGGGGGAGGGGCAGAGAGAGAGGGAGACACAGAATCGGAAACAGGCTCCAGGCTCTGAGCCATCAGCCCAGAGCCCGACGCGGGGCTCGAACTCACATACCGTGAGATCGTGACCTGGCTGAAGTCGGACGCTTAACCGACTGTGCCACCCAGGCGCCCCAACACTTGTTATTTCTTGTCTTTTTGATACTAGCCATTCTGGATGGTGTGAGTTGATATCTTAATGTGGTTTTGATTTCCATTTCCTTGATTATTAGTAATGTTGAGCATCTTTTCATGTGTCTGTTGGCCATGTATATGTCTTCCTTGGAAAAATGTCTTTTCAGGTTCTCTACCCTTTTTTAATTGGATTATTTATTTTCTTGGGGTTGAGTTGTATAAGTTCTTTATATATTTCAGATATTAACCCCTTATAAGATATATGTTTTGCAGGTATCTTCTTTGATTCAGTAGGTTGTTTTTTGGTTTTTTGATGGTTTCGTTAAATGTGCAAAAGCTTTTTATTTTGATATAGTCCCAATAGTTTACTTTTGTTTCTCTTGCCTGAGGAGTCATATCTAGAAAAATACTGCTAAGACTGATGTCCAAGACATTACTGTCTGTTTTCTTTTATGAGTTTTATGGTTTCAGGTCTGACATTTAGGTCTTTAATGCATTTTGAGTTTTTGTGTGTGGTGTAAGAAAGTGGTCCAGTTTCATTTTTTCACATGTAGCTGTCCAGTTTTCCCAACATTGTTTATTGAAGAGACTGTCTTTTCACCCATTGTATGTTCTTGCCTCCTTTGTCACAGATTAATTGACCTTGTGAGTATGGGTTTATTTCTGGGTTCTCTATTCTGCTCCAATGATCTATATGTATACTTTTGTGCCAGTACTGGACTGTTTTGATTACTCTAGTTTTGTAGTATGGTTTGAAATCTGAGATTGTGATACCCGCCCTTCCTCCCCCAGTCTTGTTCTTCATTGTTAGGATTGCTTTTGCTACCCAGGGCATTTTGTAGTTCCATACAAATGTTAGGATTATTTATCCTAATTCTGCAAAAATATGCTGTTGGTATTTTGATAGAGGTTGCATTAAATCTGTAGAGTGCTTTGGGTAGTATGGATATTTTCACAATATTTGCTTTTCCAATCGATGAGCATGGAGTATCTTTCCATTTGTTTGTGTCATCTTCAGTTTCCTGCATCAGTGTTTTATAGTTTTCAGAGTACAGGTCTTTTACCTCCTTGGTTAAATTTGTTCCTAGGGATTTTCTTATTTTTGGCACAATTGTAAATGGGATTGTTCTCTTAATTTCTCTTTTTGCTATTTATTAGTGTATAGAAATTAACCAGATTTCCATATATTGATTCTGAATTCTGCAATTTTACTGAATTCATTTATCAGTTCTAGCAGTTTTTGTAGTGGAGCCTTCAGGGTTTTCTACAAATAGTATGATGTCATCTGCAAACAGTGAAAATTTTACTTCTTCCTTACAAATTTGGATGCCTTTCATTTTTATTCTGGTCTGGTTGCTGCAGCTAGAACTTCCAGTACTATGGTGAATAAAATTAGTGAGAGTGGCAATCCTTGTCTTTTTCCTAATCTTAGAGGAAAAGCTCTCAGTATTTTCCCTTTAAGTATGATATTAGCTGTGGGTTTGTCATATATGGCCTTTATTATGTTAAGGTATGTTCGATCTAATCCTACTTTGTTGAGACTTTTTTTTTTTATCATGAATGTGTTGTACTTTGTTAAATGGTTTTTCTGCATCTATTTAAATGATCATATGGTTTTTATTCTTTCTCTTATTGCTGTGATGTATCACATTGATTGATTTGCAAATGTTGAACCATTCTTCCATCCCAGGAATAAATCCCACTTGATTGTGATGAATGATTGTTTTATTAGTGTATTGTTGAATTTGGTTTGCTAATTTTGTTGAGGATTTTTTCATTTATGTTCCATCGAGATTTTGGCTTGTACTTCTCTTTTTTTGTGTGGTGTTTTTATTTGGTTTTGGTATCAGGGTAATGGTGGCCTCATAGAATGAATTTGAAGCTTCCTTCCTCTTCTATTTTTTGGAATAGTTTGAAAAGAATAGGAATCAACTCTTCTTTCAATGTTTGGTAGAATTCACCTGTGAAGCTGTCTGGTCCTGGAATTTTTTGTTTTTTGGGAGTTTTTTTTTTTTTTTTTTTTTTACTGATACAGTTTCATTACTGGTAATGCATCCGTTCAAATGTTCTATTTCTTACTGATTCAGTTTTGTGAAGTTATATGATTATAGGAATTTATCCAGTTCTATTAGGTTGTCCAATTTGCTGGTACATAATTTTTCACCATATTCTCTTATAATCTTTCATATTTCTGTGGTGTTGGTTGTTATTTCTCCTCTTTCATTTCTGGATTTGTTTATTTGAGTCCTTTCTCTCTCTCTCTTGTTGTTGTTGTTGTTGATGTTGTTGTTTATGAGTCTGCCTAAAGGTTTGATCATTACAAAGAACCAGCTCCTAGTTTTGTTGATCTGTCCTATTTTTTTTTCTTTTTAGTTTCTATTTCATTTATGTCTGCTCTAATCTCTTGTTATTTCCTTCCTTTACTGTTTTTGAGTTTTGTTTGTTCAACTTTTTATAGCTTCTTTAGGTATAAGGTTAGGTTGTTTGAGATTTTCCTTGCTTCTTGAGGTAGGCCTGTAGTACTATAAACATCTTTCTTAGAACAGCTTTTGCTAGGGGCGCCTGGGTGGCTCAGTTGGTTAAGCGGCCGACTTCGGCTCAGGTCATGATTTCGCACTCCGTGAGTTTGAGCCCCGTGTCAGGCTCTGTGCTGACAGCTCAGAGCCTGGAGCCTGTTTCAGATTCTGTGTCTCCCTTTCTCTGACCCTCCCCCGTTCATGCTCTCTCTGTCTCAAAAACAAATAAAGGTTAAAAAAAATTAAAAAAAAAGAACAGCTTTTGCTGTATCCCAAAGATTTTGGACCATTGGGTTATCTTTTTCATTTGTCTCTAAATATTACTTGATTTCATCTTTGATGTCTTAGTTTACCCATTCATTGTTTAATATCATCTTTTTCCATATTCTTTTCTTGTGATTGATTTCCAGTTTCATAGTATTGGGATTGGAAAAGATGCATGGTATGATGTTGATCTTTTTGAATTTGTTGAGACTTGGTTTGTGGCCTAACGTGATCTATTCTAGATAATGTCCCATGTGCACTTGAAAAGAACATGAATTCTGCTGTTATGATGAATTGTTCTGAATGTATCCATTAGATCCATCTGGTCCAATGTGTCATTCAAAGCCACTGTTTCCATGTTGATTTTCTGTTTGGATGATCTATCCATTGATGTAAGTGTGGGACTTACTTACTATGTTGCATTGCTACAAAGTCCTCTAATATTTTGTATTACTATTGATTACTTTCTTTATGTTTGTTATTACTTGCTTTATGTGTTTAGGTGCTCTCCTATTGGGTGCATAAATATTTACAATTGTTATATCTTCTTGTTGCATTTTTCCCTTTATAATTATATAGTGTCCTTCTTTATCTCTCATTACACTATGTTTTAAAAGTCTATTTTGTTTGATATAACTATTGCCTCCGCAGCTTTCTTTTCACTTCCATTTGCATGATAAATGCTTTTCCATGCCTTCATTTTCAGTCTGCATGTGTTTTTAAGTCTGAAATGAGTCTCTTATAAGCTGCATATAGGTAGGTCTTGCTTTTTTATCCATTCTGTCACCTTATGTCTTATTAGTGTTTAGTACATTTACATTCAAAGTAATTACTGATAGATATGTTCTTATTGCCATTGTGTTACTTTTTTATGGTTGTGCTTATAGTTCTCTATTCCTCTCTTCTCATGCTCTTTTTTCTCCTGTTGAGTTTCTTTAGTGATACACTTGGATTTCTTTCTGTTGGTTTTTTGCATAACTCTTACTGGTTTTTGATTTGTGGTTACCATTAGGTTTGTATATAACATTTTATGCATACAGCAGTCTATATTAAGTTGATGGTCGCTTAAGTTTGAATGTATTTTTTACTCTCCCCTCTTCATGGTTTAGGTATGTATATGGTGTCATACTTTATATATTTTTATTTTGTGAATCCCTTGACTAGATTTTTATAGATACACATAATTTTACTCCTTTTGTGTTTCCTACTCTTCTTACTCCTACTTATGTGCTTTCCTTTCCATTCAAAAAGTCCTCTTTAACATTTCATGTAGGGCTGGTTTAGTCATGAATGCCTTTAACTTTTGTTTGGGAGACTCTTTATCTCTCCTTCTATTCTGAATGATAGCCTTGCTGGTAGAATATCCTTGGCTGCAGGGTTTTTTTCCCTTCAGCACTCTGAATATTTCATGCTACTCCCTTCTGGCCTGCAAAATTTCTGCTGAAAAATCACTTGACAGCCTTAGGTTTCCCTTGTCTATAACTGTTTTCTTTTCTCTTGCTGCTTTTTAAAAATTTATTTATTTTCAGAGAGAGAGGGAGAGAAAAGAGAGATTGAGAGAGAGAGAGAGAGTATGTGCTTTAGCAGGGGAGGGACAGAGAGAGAGGGAGAGAGAGAGAATCCCAAGTAGGCTCCACAGTGTCAGCATGGAGTCTAACATGGGGCTCAAACTCACAAATTGTGAGATCATGACCTGAGCTGAAATCAAGAGTTGGATGCCTAACTAACTGAACCATCCAGGCACCCCTCTCTTGCTGCTTTTAAAATTCTCTCTTTATCACTAGTTTTTGCCATTTTAATTACTATGTGCCTTGGTGTAGACCTCTTTGGGTTGAATTTGTTGGGGGCCTTCTGTGGCTCCTGGATCTGGATTTCTGTTTCCTTCCTAAGATTTGGGAAACTTTTAGCTATTATTTCTTCAAATAAATTTCCTGCCGCCTTTTCTCTCTCTTCTCCTTCTAGGATCCCTATAATGTGAATGTTATTATACTTGATGATGTCAATTCCAGTCTGTTTTCATTTTTTTTCTCTCTTGTTCCTCTCGTTGATTTCCATTACTCAGTTGTTCATTACTCACTGATCTGTTCTTCTGCTTCCTCTAGTTTACTATTTATTCCATCTAGTGTAAACTTGATTTCAATTATTGAGTTATCTCTGATTGGCTCTTTTTAATGTTTCCTCTTTGTTAAGGGTTTCACTGAGGTCCTCTACTCTTCTCTAGTTGAGTGAGTATCTTTATGACCATTACTTTAAATTCTCTGTCAGGCATATTACTTATCTCTGTTCTGTTTATGTCTCTTGTTGTGATTTTCTCCTGTTCAAAAGGACAGGACATATTACATTTTGGACATATTACTCTGTCTCCTCATTTTGTGTAATTCTCTGTGTCTATTTCTATGTGTTAGGATAGTCAACTACATCTCTTGTTTTTGAAAGTAGTGACCTAATGAAGAAGAGGTCCTGTAGTGCCCTGCAGTGCAGTACCCCGTTTACCAGAACCTGGCACCTTAGGAGTGTCTTGAAAGTATTGATGTATGTGCCCTGCTCTTGTGGCTCTGTTGCATTTTCCTTCCATCCAATCATCTGCAATGACTCTTTTTGCCTATTGTGGGCAAGGTTTGGTTCTTGTGTTTTTAGTGAACCAGTGTGGGGCTGTTGTTGGATTAACTTGAGTTAGACCAGGCATTGGCCAGAGATGCAGTATTACCAAACTGCAGGGGAACGTGGGAGTGGAGTGCATGGTGCCACCAAGGTTTGTGCTGGTGGGAGGGAACCTGCAGCTTCCTCCACAAGGCAGGCTGGGATGAGTGGGTGGACCCAGAGAAGCATTCAAGGGTAGGCCAGATCATGTTAGCAAGGTTTGTGTTGTTCTCCTGTGGGAGGGGACCTGGAACTGAGGCATGAGTGGGGGGTGTGTCTGCATGACAACACAGGGGTAGGGTGTGCTTTTAGCAAGTTAGGTGTAGAATTTTGGTACTGCCCTGGTTCTAGGAGGTGTCCATGTGGGATGGGGAGAGAAATGGTGGTGCCTGCCAGCTCTTTTTTTTTCCTGGAGAAGTCTCCCAATGATCCCTATCCCTCTAGCTGCACTCTGAGATTAATAAGAAATCTCTCTCCTGTATACCCCAGGTATTTTTCAAACTGCTGCTTCTATGCTATATCTACATGGACCTCTTTGTTGTGTTGTCTCCCTAATGTGGGGACTCAGTTTCCTCTCACCTTCCCAGCCCACAAGACTGCTGGTTTTTTTTAAATTCTGAGTTTTAAACTCCTCTGATTGTAAGATTGTGTGCATTTCATCCCCTCTGCTTTTCAAAGCCAGACACTATGGAGATTCATCTTCCCTATGCAGGCTTCCTTATGAGAGTCTTTTCTTTCCCCTCTCTGGGCTGTGGAGTTCCTCTCTTCTGCAGACAGTTCTGTAGGCCTATTTAGCTCTCAATTGCATCTCTGCCCTTACTACCATCTTTGAAGTGGCCTCTTCTCTACATTTAGCTGCAGAGAGTATGTACTGCCATCTTTGGGTCATTTGGGGAATTATTTACACTTGAGAGGGTTTTATCTAGTTGTACTGCAGGACGAGGTGAGTTGAGGTTCCTCCTGAGATGACAGACCATCTTCTTCAGAAGTCCTGATCATACGGTTATTATTTTTATTTTCTTAATGTGATGTATCATGTTGATTGATTTGTGGATATTGAACTGTCCTTGCGTCCCAAGAATAAATCCCACTTGATTATGGTGAGTGATCCTTTTAATGTATTGTTGGATTTGGTTTGCTAATTTTTTGTTGAGGAATTTCGCATCTACCTTCATTAGGGATATTGGCCATAGTTTTCTTTTTTTGTAGTGTTTTCATCTGGTATTGGTATCAGGGTAATGCTGGCTTCACAGAAAGAAGTTGAAAGCTCCCTTTCCTCTTCTATTTTTGGAATAGATTGAAAAGAATATATATTAACTCTTCTTTAAATGCTTGGTAGAATTCATCTGTGAAGCTATCTGGTCCTGGACTTTTGTTTGTTGGGAATTTTTTGATAATTCAGTTTCATTACTAGTAATTTGTCTGTTTGGATTTTCTGTTCTTCCTGAATTCAGTTTTGGAGGATTATATGTTTCTAGGAATTTATCTGTTTTTTTCTAGGTTGTTCAATTTGTGGTCATACAATTGTTCATAGTTGTTTCTTGCTATCCTTTGTATTTTGGTGATGTTGGCTGTTACTTCTCCACCTTTATTTCTGATTGTATTAATTTGAGTTCCTCTCTATTATCTTCTTGATGAGTCTGTCTAAAGGCTTATTATCAATTTTGTTTATCTTTTTGAAGAACCATCTCATGGTTCCACTGATCTTGTCTGTTATTTTTTTAGTCTCTGTTTCAGTTACTTCCATTCTGATCTTTACTGTTTCCTTCCTTCTATTAACCTTGGACTTTGTTCTTATTTTTCTAGTTCTTTTAGGTGTAAGGTTGGGTTGTTAATTTGAAATTTTTTTGTTGTTTGAGGTATGCCTGTATCGCTATAAACTTCCCTCTTAGAATTGTTTTTGCTGCATCCCAAAGATTTTGGATTGTTGTGTTTTCATTTTCATTTGTCTCCATGTATTTCATTTTCTCTTTGATTTCTTCATTGACCCTTTTTTTTGTTCATTTAGTAGCATATTGTTTAGCCTTCATGTGTTTGTGTTTTTTCCATTTTTTTCTTCTTCTAATTGATTTCTAGTTTCATTGTGGTCAGAAAAGGTACTTGATCTGATTTTAATCTTCTTAAATTTATAGAGATTTGTTTTATTGCCTAATGCGATCTCTCCTGGAGAATGTTCCATGTATACTTGAAAATAATTTATATTCTGCTTTTGGTTGGGATGTTTTGTATATATCTGTTGAGTCCATCTGGTCTAATGTGTCATTAAAAGACACTGTTTCCTTATTGATTTTCTGTCTGGATGATTTATCCATTGATATAAGTGGGAGAAGCAATCACCTTTAAGTAAATCTTGAAGACTTCTCAGCTTCCTTCAATAATCTTCTCTAGTTGTTTAACATCTGCTCTGACAAAATTCTCCCTTGCATTTAAATTAAATTCATTTGTATTCTGCCCATTTTTCCTTCTGCTGTCCTCAATAACCAGGGAGACAGCCACAGTCTTAGCTTCTCTGGATAATGTCTCAATTATTGGCAATTTATTGATTTTCATTGAAGAAACGTAGCTCCTGTCAGTATTTAACTGTTCTGTAATTAATGAATGAAGTTAGGAATAGGACTAAGGAAGAGGATAAATGAGATAGATCCAATAATTACTGGTCTTATATACCAAATAAACTTTAGATATTTGTACATTAGTGTGTCTAATAGATATATTTAGATAAGAACTTCGTTTGTCTGGTGAAATACTCCCTTTTGTTTAAGTGTATATTTCAATAGTTAAGAAAATAACCACCAGGACTATATCTTGTTGGCTTTGCTGAAGAAATTTCAAACTTGGCTACAAATGAGCCTTTGCTAACAGAAGGAAGAGATCTGTACTCGCCTAGGATAACAAAACAGTGATGGATGGCTGAAATCAATGTAATTTATATTTTCTTCCAATTTACATTCCTTCCATTGACTCAGTTTCCATATGTTGTTAATGCATTTCTAAGTTTTATATGAATTTCTCACAAATATTTTAATAAATATTTCCTATTTTCTTAGCTATTAAACTATCTTTTTAAAAAATGCTGCAGTTTGCCTTACATATTCTTAAAGGTCTGACTACTTAATATCTTCTTTAGTGAGGCCTTAGAAAAACACAGAAGCTCATTCTAGACTGGCTAGATCTATCATCCTGGTATCAAGCTGATTTCTCTTTCAATATGGGTCTGTATGTTTCCTTTTCCATTTTATTAAAAGTATCAGCTTATTACCTATATTGCTCTATCACTTGGTTTTGCCCCTACTGTGAAAGGAAATACATTTTCTTTGTTCTTCTTTTGCACTAATGTATGCTGCCTGTGTTAACCATACTTAATGAAAACAATCCCAATTTTTTCAGGTTTGTTTCTCCCCACTGTGTACTTGAGATGAAAAACTCACTTCCCAGTATACAGTACAATACCTTTAATTGAAAAGAAAAGGAAATCACCAGTGACACTTCTAATACCTTCAATCGTCTGCCTCTTTCCTCAGGACCAGCTTGTCATAAATCAATTGTGAATCTAACCATGGATAAGGAGGGGTACTAGATTAAAAAAACTAGGTATACCCCTTAAAAAAACAAGGCAGGTATATGTCGCCCTATCACAGATCTAGAAGTGTTACCCAGATTTATTGTTGCAAATAAAAATATTTGACTCTATTCCTTATCCTTTACCAAATAATCAAGTATTTCTAATTTAATTGATGGGGGATTAGGTCATTGCCATCTTCCTGGTTGTTTGCAAGCTTTGCCTGAGTTGTAGGAAGTACAGATTTTAGAATGTGGATTTTAGGGGCTTATTTCTGTTCCATAAAACACAAAGTGAATGTTTCTTTAGAGATTCAGTATTTCTAGTGTGCTCACTCCCTCTCCATACTCCCTCCCTTTTCTCTGTCCATTTTGGGGTCAGGACACCTTGAAACCTGTCCATGGTTTTTAAAATGAGACAAGCAGAGATGAATTCAGAAAAGCAGGCTGTATGGATATGCCCATTAGCATTTAATTTAAGATGTTAGAGATAGTCAAATTTTACAGGCTCCTGTAGCATTTGACACTGTGACCCAATTCACAAATGCTCCACATCATTTCTACTTGAAATTCACAATACCGAAGCAAAAGGAGCATTAAATATCCTGCAGTTGTGCTTTAAAATGTACGTTTTCCATTGTGAGATATTGTTTGTGAACTACTAAAAAGATCCCTTTTTGTGAGTGAAAATTAATCCTGAGCTCATCTTGCAGAACAGCTTACCTTTTCGTTTTTGTCAAATGGCACCAAGATAATGGGAAGCTAACCACAAAAGTAGTGCTTTCAAACTGTAAAAATAAGACAAATGCTACTGTATTTACTCAAAAGCAGTATTTAGTGCTTTCCTGATTCTCTTGGTGAATGCTACATCCTTATTAAGTCTTGTCTGGTTCCTAGATAAATAAGATTAATTCAGCAAACACACTTCCTACCCTCTAGGAGCTGACAATCAAAAGAGCTTTTCAGATATTTCATTAATGAAAGAACATTTGTTAAAGCTTCTTTAACTCCCTAGAAGATATGTTTATTTTCATCTTGATTAAATTTATATGAAGCTTGCATTGCCCCATTTTAAATAACTTTAATTTATTCAGACCTACTAGAGGGACTTTGGATTTCTAATACTCATTAAAATTAGAACAATGTAAAATTTCATAAACATTTTTTAAATGCTGTAGCTTTAGCTTTTCTCTATCTTTGTAAATATTATTTTACTCTCATCCAAAAAATTACATATAAAACATTGGGAATTAACAGGGGATGCAGTGGAGGCTGGCTTATGGTGTCCTGAGGTCACAGAGCATGTGAAACTTCTCACCAACCAAGAGACCCTGAGTTAGTTTCCTAACCACCCTTAGTCTTCTACCAGGGTAGTGTGGAGTGACAAAGAATGAGACACAGGTCCTGCACTGGGACTCAGTGTAGTAGAGGGAACAGACTCAACAGATAATTCTAGTATAGTGTGTGATATATGTGATGATAGAAGTCTTTCCTGGGGACAGAAGTAGGGCAAAGCAGGGGGTACTTCATGCAGGTTTCACAAAGGTTCACAGCACCTTCTTCCTAACTTGGCCTTAGGTCCACTGGGCTGCTTCCCATTTACTCATTAACCCCTCCCTGTCATCATGAGCGGGCTTCATGATCCAATCATTTCAATAATTCTCCTGCCCTCTGGCAAGCACTCACTCTTGAACAAACCCAGGGGTCCAATTGTCTGTGCCTGTGCCCAGGCAGCTGAACCCTATGGGAAGAAGCCAGTTGACAGGAGAGCTTTGTGTGGGATCTACTCAGCTCACTAAGCCCTCCCTGTACCCCACGCTAGTGTCCCTCCACGCCTCCGCAGACCCCACTCACTCCGCTGTAGCTTTAACTCAACCACCCTTCACTGGCTAGAACCAAAACCTCTGCCCCTCAGACTCAGAGACAGAACCTTTTCTTCTGCTTTTCAGAACAAATGTACAAGAGGAGAGTCTCACAGCAAGATGAGATAAAATGAGGCAGTGGAGAGTGTAAGGAGACAGATGGGCAAGAGCTAGACTGGAAAAGGGCCAAGGCGGAAAGTTGGGAGATGCTAGTGAGGAGGGTGCAGAGGAGGGGTCTGAGGAAGGAGCCTGAGAATGTGGGATGGGCAAGGTCAGAGGACAAGTGTTAACGAAATCAAACCAAAAAAGAAAGGGCGTGGTGAGAGGTGTCCAATACTGTTGGGACATCAAGGTCCAGAATATTTCTCTGCAATTTTCTCTCAGAAACTACTTGGTAATTTCAATGAAAGTAGCTTTAGGGGAGTAGAAGAAAGTGAAAGCTAGAATGCAGTGGTTTAGGGTGTGAAAGAGGAGTGAGGAAGTACAAACTGCAGGTATAGGCCAGAAGTCGGGATATCACCTAGAGCTCACTTCCTGAATCCGAGCTTGCCAGACAACATTCTGATTATTATCCTCTGCCTACTGGGAGAGGATGTGCTGTTTCTAGGTACACACATATTTCAGCCCATGTGACAGCCACGGTTTTTCTTTTTTTCTTTTTTTAAGTTTATTTATTTATTTTGACAGAGAGAGAAACACATAGAGGAGGGGCAGAGAGAGAGAGAGAGAGAGAGAGAGAGAGAGAGAGAGAATCCCAAGCAGGCTCCACAGCATCAGCACAGACCCTGTTAGGGGTTCAAACTCATGACCGTGATATCACGACCAAGCCAAAACCAAGAGTCAGGTACTTAACTGACTGAGCTACCCAGCTGCCCTGCTACATTTTTTAATTATAAATTAATACACAGCATTTTGGCTTTAGGAAGAAAAAGGAGAATAGGAAGGGAAGAAAAGGATGACAGTTTGGCTGAGAGAAAAGAGAGTAGCTAGAAGAGGAAATCCAGTGTCAAAGGAAGGAACTCTTTAAAGGACACAAGTGCATTAAGCAAATTGGTAGATAAGGGAAAGGAGAGAACGAAATAGAAGGGGACAGGAATGGGGCATTCTTTGGTTAGTAAAGGCTGAGAGTACCTCCTGGGTACCAGGAATGGTGATGAATGGTAATAAGTCCATGGGATACCACAGGAGGAGGGGTTTGGGAGGGGTTCTGTCTTGGACAGGAGAAGAGGAAACCCCTCAGACTCTAAGCCTGGAGGGCAGGAGATGATGCGGGATGTGGACGTAAGTCAGCTCCCAGATGAGGGGCAGCAACCTGAGGAGGTTCCTTGTCGATCGAGTCAAGTGAGAGACAAGGTTGTCTGTCGAGGTTGTGTGGTGTCAGGACTAGTGTAGAGGGTCTGAGGGAGGTGGCCTTGGGTGGAAAAAAGCCTCTGAGAGAAAACAGAGGGAATGGACATGTTTTAAAAATTGTCAGAGCTCATACCAAGGTTGGAAACCACAAAATTGTGGTGGCCCAGTTTGTAAATTTCTGTCCTAGTTTTTGGTGGTATTCAGCAGAGAATTGGAGAGGGCAGATCCTTGGATTCACTCAAGATGGAAGGTTTTTAGGCTGGGAATGGTCCAAAGGATCCTATCAGAAGGGGTTCAGCTTGTTGGGTTAGGTGAGTGTGAAGGACGTAAGGTTTGCTTGAGGGAGGACAAAGTGAGTTATTCAAGTAAGTACATGAGAGAGTGTCTGTTAACCCTGCAGGCAGCTTCCATGTGAGGAAACCATCTGCTTGATATAGGTTTGGAGCTTGATAATGTGGCATTATCAACTTAAAAGTTCCTAGTGACCTGGAATGTCCTCTAAGAATGAAATCCTCTTTGTTGCTTTAGATTCTCACAAACCGTCTGTCTCTAGCACTTACTTTTTATCTTCTCTTTTCACTTCTGCCCCTGCCTTTACCATTCCCCATCTGAAAAAGATAAAAACGAAACCACTGCAGTGTTGTACTGAGATGAAGCCAACAGAAATGTCCATTCTACAATGATTTTAAAAGAGCTAAAAGGAAAAAAAAATTTAATAAAAGAGCTAAATGGCTTGAAGAAAGCAAATCAGATCACTTACATTCTCCAGAATAATTAACAAAGGTTTTAGCCTAAATGGACTTCCCTTTATTCTAAAGAAGTAGCATTTTATTTACCCTCACATTGCTGCTCAGAAGATGAGGCTTAAAGATGCTAAGTGATTTTCACAGATCACGCAACTGGTATTTGATAAAGTTGGAATTTGATCTCTGTGTCTCTGGTTTTTGAAAACCATGCTTTTCCCAAGAAACTAAACAATACAGTTGTTTATCACTACAACAAAGATCTCAAAAACAGATGCTTACATTATAAAAAGAATTCCAAAATGATACAACTGAAAGTAAAAGATACACTGAAAAATCATCATACCCAGATATTTGTTTAGATCAACAATGATTTGATTATTTTTAATTGTTTAATTGACCACTTTTCTCAGGGCACAAGACTTGAGCCACATAACGTCTACCTTCTTGTGGAGAGAACAGCCTTTGTTTAGGCGATCCATTTGTGTCTGTCTAGATGGATCTAAAAAAGGGTAGCGTAAAGGGGAGCCTAAGTGGCTCTCGTGGGTTAAGTGTCCAACTTCAGCTCAGGTCCCGATCTCGTGTTTTGTGGGTTTGAGCCCCGTATAGGGGCTCTCTGCTTTCAGCATAGAACCCACTTCAGATCCTCTGTGCCCCTCTCCTGTGCCCCTCTCTCTGTGCCCCTCCTCTCTCTCTCTCTCTCTCTCTCTCTCTCTCAAAAATAAAAAAAAGGTAGAATAGTGAGCTGAATTACTTACCTAAGAATATGGGAAATATGTCATTTTCTTTGTTCCCAAGAGGAGAGAAGAAGGTTAAAGCTACATCATGGAAATGGGCAATGGCTGAAGGATCTGGTTGATGGCGGGACAGGGATAAAAGATCCAACAAGAGGCACCCCTGGGTGGCTCAGTTGGTTGAGCGTCCAGCTTTGGCTCAGGTCATGATCTCATAGTTTGTGAGTTCAATGCCCATGTCGGGCTCTATGCTGACAGCTCAGATCCTGGAGCCTGCTTCGGATTCTGTTGTCTCCCTCTCTCCCCCTTCCTCACTCGCGCTCTGTATCTCTGTCTCTCAAAAATAAATAAACATTAAAAAAAACATAAAAAAAAAAAAAGATCCAACAAGAACATAGCAAGCCAGGACACCAGAGACTGGTAGAGGTGACCTTGAGAGCTTAACCCTGCTTGGACCATGCAGAAATCTTTGGAGGCAGGATTACAGCAATCTATAGAATGAGTAATTGGGAGTTAGAGACAATATTATTGATATTCTGAAGGGCAGCTAACATCTGCACTGTGGTAGATATTACCCTTCATTTATTATTTCATTTATTTTAAATAATACATGGTGCATTACTTACATGTTTTGGGTCACAAGTTTATATCTGTTCACTCTAGGTGACATAAATATAATTTGTATTTTCAAGTGCCTCAACCCTTTATAGATATTTTGTAAATTTGAGACTTCCTTTACAGATTTTGAGTCTATTCATTACCTATCCATTTGTGTGGTTTCTTCAAGTGTGACAGAAATAATAAGGATAATAGTTTTAATTTAATGCATGGATTAAGTATGCTCCTATTCAAGATGCTAATTTAGTAGAAATATTCTTGGCTTTAATTGTTCAGGTAGCATTATAAACACTAAAAATATGGACAGTCTAATGTGAAAAAATAGATAATAAGAAAGTATTCTTAATGTAAATATTATTTATCATAAATATACCCATGGTGTCCCTATTTTTAGGGACTAGTAATGAGTTTGGTTCTATTTAAAAAATGACTAATATGAACTCACACTAATGGCAGTCATTCCTTTGATAATTAGACTATAAGTGTGAAGTTTTAGTTTTTTGAGAATTAGAGCAAACATGTGGAGGAGAAGCTTTACCATTAAAGGAAAAAGCCTTTGGTACCTTATAAACCAGCCAGTAATTCTAGTAATTGGAACAAAAATAAGAAATCTGTTTCAGACTACAAAATTCATTTATCTATTAATTCAATATTCTATACTTCGTTATTTTTTCAGTATTCCATATATACTCGTTTGTACTTTTTTATGGAAAAGATAAGAAATTTCCATAAATAAATGACTACAGTGCTATAGTAAACTTCCTCTGTGGATTGCCTGTATACCATGCACTCTGTATACCAAACCTGTAAGACAGAGATCGTCATCTCTAGTTTGCATATGAGGAACCTGAGCCTGGTTGTGTTAAATCCTCCCCCCAAGGATAGAGTCATAAAGGAACCTCTGTGGGGTTGATGCCACATCCTGTCCGGAAACTAACCCGCTAGTCTAGCATAAAGCCGGGCACTTCAGGCCTCCGGGAGAGTAGCAGAGAACTTAGATGGTTTTCCACAATCCTCAGTCGGCTGGCAGAGTTCCAGCCTGGAGTGTCTTTCCTGACAGCATGGACACATTCAGTTCTTTGCATCCCGCTCTGTCCTCATAAGCGTACCGCTCTGTCCGCTCTGTCCTCGTAAGCGTACCAGTGCTGTATTATGTACCATAGGTTTCTGCTAAAGCGTGTAGTATAGGACTCTATATCAACAGATGTATTCTCTGTCCTTGAAAAAAAAAATAGCAGAGCCACCAGACTTGACCTATCCTGACCAATGCATACTAAGAGCTGTTTTTCTAAACACACTATTCTGTAGACATTGTTAGTCTTGACCAGTTCTTGCTTTTGAGCGCAATGAGTTTGGGAGTCAGTGAATTCCAGCAGTGGAGGCAAAAGTTGCTTGTTTGGCACTCACCTGTCATCCTTTCTCTGGTATGCATTCATCCATTTGTCACAACGTTTTGTGAGGAGCCGAACAGGGAAGCTTAAGAAAAATGCTTTACTCTTGTCTTGATGATAGAAAGCATTTCTCATTGCTGGTAGCATGGTGGTAACTTTTCATTCCTTCTGGCAGTTTTTAAAGACTTATTTGACTTTGGGGGAACCTGCAGTATATCTTTAAGTCACAGTTCAAAAGTATGAGACAGGGCTGTTCATTTTCAATTTTGGCTGAAAAGTCTTAACTTCGACTGTGGCACTTCAAAGTTAGGGAAAACTTGGCTTTAAAAATGGATGCTGATACGAGATGGCATATTTAATGACAAATGTATCTATAGAAAGCTGTTAAGATGCAGATTATCCCCCCCTGGGGTGGGGGAGGGAGATCAAAACTGCCAATCTATAAAATGTACTCGATAGAGGGAGGCATAGAATCTATCTTTGCAAGTGCTTTGATTGCAGGGGACAGTATAGCAGCATGTGGCATCATAACCCAGAGCAGACAAATCAGCTTGATGACTTTCAAAGCCAGGAATACTGCTGCAGGCAAGGGTACTCCAGTCTAGGAGAAATTAAAACATATAGAGACTGTTATTAATTCCATATCTATTTTTGTATAGTCAAATCTGTATGCAAATCCTTAGCATCTCATTTCAACAGATTAATCTAAAAGTGAAGAGTGTTATGTGAAGAGAATATAATGATAAGCTGTGCACATAACACTGCTAAAGCCGTGTGGGCTGCGAACTTGGATGCTTTTTTAAAATTTATTTTTTGTACTGAGAAGAACTGGTTTTTATTTATGTGATCATTTGGAAATTATTTCAAAGAAGGGAAACAATAGGACCAATTTCTAAGGTTTTCCCTTGCAATCCTGACTTGGCAAAAGTTACAACACTGGGTTTTTTAGGCACCTCCCGTGGTTTAGCATTCCAGAAGTAATCAGCCAAATAACTAACTAGGAATTTTATGTTTACTTCCACCTAGTAACCCAGTATCTCATTTTTAAGCATTGTCATGTGAGTGAAAATTTGTATGTAAGGGTAAGGAATCTAATTACCACGTGCAGATTAAGGGAAAAAAATATTACGAATGCATCTGTAAAACAGAGTAAATAATAATTCTGAAGAGCATGAAGATAAATTGTATGGCTGGCTTAGGAGAAAGGCTGTAATAGCTACATTCTAATCCATTGGTTGTACATTTAATCTATAATGGGCAGACTCTGATACATATAGTAGTGTAAATATTTTCAAATAGTGTCATAAATAGATAGTTTACTGCAGTAGATATTAATTCTGTCCCATATTTCTAAAACAAGGAGAAAAACCGTCAAAGTTTTGAAATAATGGGTGGGAGCTTTGCCCTCTGCTCCCTCTCATTTGGAGAAATGATTATAGGCGAGCTGGACATTAATCTGGTGGTTATGGCCCAGATCAAAAGCACTTGGCAATCATTTTAACCCTGAAGACTTGTGAGGTCTCACTCAATAGATTTGATTATTCTTGTGTAGTTATGCTGAGAAAGAATTATTGGACATTCAATTTTTAATCAGATAAGAAAAGGAAGGTTGGGAAGAAAGCAATCAGGCCTCTGTATTTATTTGGACAAACATTTTGACTGTGTAGGCATTTCAGCCCCAGCTTTCTTAAGTGTATTTTCTTTTCCTATGGTTTTATTTTAAGATGAGACATTCTTTAAGAAATGCAGAGAAGACTTTCTTTGAGGGCAGGAAGCTCGTTTCTCTGTTCCTTGTGGACTTACTCTGCAGATAAAGCTTTCATTGATCTTAAAAGTAGTTGTAAGCTTCAGAGAGAATATATTTAAAAAAAGCCCTCCACTTAATAAAAGCCATGGTCAATTATATGAAAGATATAATCTCCTTATTGGGGGTGAACGAGAGAGTAATGATTGGCCTGAACATGTTCCCTTCCCTTTATGGATCCATTAGTATTGATGGATTGTTCCAGCTCAGCTGAGGATTGTGCACTAATGCTCTGGATTCTGGTTGATTTGACTCCTGGCCATGAAGTTGATGGTAGTGACCTATTCAAGGTATTTGAACTGTCAAAGCAAAAATTATACTGGACAAAGTTAAGCAGATAAGGAAGACTTTGTCCAAGGCAATATTGCAATAGGGGAGGGAGACCAGAATGCAGTCTGAAATCAACTCCTCTGAAGAACAAGAGGCAAGAGGGTTTTTAAGCACTGGGGTGAGCTAGTAGAAAAGTACTGAAGGAGTTTTGGAGGAAGGTTGATCTATGTGATATAATGAGCCCATTCAGTTACCCCTGATTTTGTAAATGTTTTTCTCAGTGATTGGGCCATTCTTGCTTTCTGATTGGCACCCATCAACATGAGGCTCCTACCCCCCATAGAAACTGGGAGATAGGGACATTTACTTCCTTGATGATTACATTTCAATGGGATGGCTCCTAGGTCTGGGAGGAAGATCTTCCTGGGTTGTAAAACTTGCAAGAAGCTTCTTAAATGACTTATATCTCAAGGAGGCAGAGAAAGAATTTACAGGTTTTCTAAAGTAAGAGCTCTAAGAAGAGGGATGTCTGGGGCCTAAGAGACAGAAAGAAACCTGTGTAAAGTTGAGTCATACTGAGACAAATGTTAACACTGTTTTGTTCATTATTGTAACAGTACATACTTTTTGACTTAAAAATTTTCAATAGGAAACATTTGTAGTGTGGCTGAGTTTTATATCTTTATTGCAAAATTAGCTGCTTCTATGTGCTACTTATTAAAATGTTATTCATTTTATACCAGCATCCAGAACTCTGTATAAGGCAAAAATCTCTGAAGAGATTTTTTGGGGGGAGGGCAGTTCTCATAGTCTTGTTATTTTACTACTTAACATTTAATATCTCCTAGTATTATTTTTATATAGTGCTGATCTATGTTTTTTTTTAGTTTTTCAATTTGATAGTAAAAACTAAAGTAGAATCAGTAGTTTCTGGGTTTTATGGGGATCAGTGTACATCACAAACATGAAAATATGAGGACGGATAAGAGAAACTTTGTTAGAAAGGTGATGATCGTTTAGTGGTTCTTGACTAATCAAAAGGTCCTGAGTCTTTTGGATCTAAGCCCATGTCAAGAAGGCTCTAGAAAAGTTGCTAACAACAACTACACAGTGCTCTTAGTCATATGTGGCTTAGTGAGCACTTGAAATGTGGCTAATCTGGATTGAAAAGTGCTGTGTTAAATATACATTGGGTTTTGAAGAAAGTTTGAACAAAAGGAACATAAAATACCGCCATAAGTTTTATATCAATTTCACGTTGAAATGATAATATTTTGGCTGTGTTGAGTTAAATAAAATTTATATTAAGTTTACTTTCACTATTTCTTTTTTTTTTTAAATTTTTTTTTTCAACATTTATTTATTTTTGGGACAGAGAGAGACAGAGCATGAACGGGGGAGGGGCAGAGAGAGAGGGAGACACAGAATCCGAAACAGGCTCCAGGCTCTGAGCTGTCAGCCCAGAGCCCGACGCAGGGCTTGAACTCACGGACCGCGAGATCGTGACCTGGCTGAAGTCGGACGCTTAACCGACTGCGCCACCCAGGCGCCCCATCACTATTTTTTTTTTTTTAAGGTTTATTTATTTTGAGAGGGGGAGAGTGTGCACACACACTTGCATGTGTGAGTGAGTTAGGGGCAGAGAGAGAGGGAGAGAGAGAGAATCCCAAGCAGGCTTCATGCTGTCAGCACAGAGCCTGACATGGGGCTTGATCCCATGAACCATGAGATCATGACCTGAGCTGAAACCAAGCTTAACTGACTGAGCCACCCAGGTGCCCCTCTTTTTAGTTGTTAATGTGGCTACTGGAAAACTTAAAATTACATCTGTGATTCACATTGGTGGCTCTCATCATATTCTTTTGGACAGCTTTGGCTTTAGAATTCTTTTGATAAGTAATGCCTTTTCTTAGATATGGTTCTTCCAAAGAGATATCAAGACATTAGTGTGTTAGTATACAGAAGGTTAGAGCTTTAAAATTGCCAAAGGACAAGAACTTTCCATGTAATTCTGTCCTGGGCATAAATTGTATAGAGATTTGTCTATGTGTGCTATGTTCATTCCCACTCCCTGCTATACTTTGCCCCTCATTCTGGCCATGCAGAGCAGCTTGTCAGAATTGGAGCCTCTTGGTAATCTCAGCATACTTGTTGCTTGCTCTCAACTGGATTGCTTCTAAAATGTTTCTTGAAAATGAAACTGCTTCAACAATAAGCTTCTTAATTATGTCATGGGTTCACCACGAGGGTATACAAACAGATCCTCAGCAGTAGCTAATTTTCCTTTAATTGTATCTCATTCTTATGTTGGAATATCCTATTTCGTATTCATGAAAGCTCTAACACATGTTAATCCATTACAGGTGGAGTAACTAACACAGCACAATATCAGAACAGGCTAATGGTATATGAACCTAACCAGGTAAGAATCATATAAGAAAAACTCATTACCTTAATTAAAATGAATTTTAAAAGATTTCCACAGTAATTAGTAGTTGAAATGCCAAGTCTGTACACACACGTGCATCTTAAACTTGTATAGAGAAACGGAAGCATCTGGATAAACTGCCTTTCCGTTGCTTTTTTTTTTTCCACACAAAATTTCAGCTCCTTTAGTTTTATGCTATACACAATGCTTAACTCTTTCAGAGTTTTGCATAATGTAGAAAGAAGGGTAAATATGTTGATGAGTTAAATGCCCTTTAGTTCCATTATCTCAAGGGACTGTTCATATTCAGAGGCATCCAAAGAAAGGATTTTGATTGTCCTGTTGCTATGTCCTTTTAGAAAGCATGTCCTTCCAAGAGGGGAACATTATTGTTATTACTTATTGTTTCATTACTCCCAACTAATATAATAACTTTTATTTAACTCCGTATAGCCAGAATGTCCTAGAGCAGTGTCTAGGACAAGTCTGAAGTAGAAGTATCTGAAAAAAGTGTATGTACTTCATCTAACAAATGGTGCCTGAACTGGAAGCATTTTTTTTTTCAACGTTTATTTATTTTTGGGACAGAGAGAGACAGAGCATGAACGGGCGAGGGGCAGAGAGAGAGGGAGACACAGAATCGGAAACAGGCTCCAGGTTCTGAGCCATCAGCCCAGAGCCCGACGCGGGGCTCGAACTCTCGGACCGCGAGATTGTGACCTGGCTGAAGTCGGACGCTTAACCGACTGCGCCACCCAGGCGCCCCTGAACTGGAAGCATTTTGATGGTGTCTGTCCCTTCTTCTGTCCACTTATCATACACACTCAGTGGTTTTTTTGTCCCCAAAAGAAGAACTATTTTTACTCTCTTTCCCTTCTACCAAAATCGCTGTGGCCTTAGCAAATGTTTTCAGAATTTCACCATGTCTGTGATTTTGGTAATGTAAATATTTTTCATGATTATGACAGTATTCCAAAATGATTCGAACGTGGGATTTAACATTCATCAGCCGGAGATAACGGAACATGAAATGACAGGTTAGCTTTGGCAGCCTGGGTCAGGATTGGCCACTAAATGTGCGTCCTGAATGACCTCAGTCAGCTTGGTATCTTTTTATTTCAACATTATTTGATTCTGAATGTAACGAAGGTATTTCTCTCTTTGCAAGTGTGTTTCCTGATGTCATTAGAAGCTGTAGATTTCAGAGACCACATGTCCCTGGGCCAGATGTCTCAAGAGGGATCATTAATTGCAGTTGCTTGAGTTTGGTGCACACATGGTTAAACAGGAAGAAGGTGTTAACATTTCTCAAATGAGTTCTGTTTCATGTTTGTATACACACACTCTTTTTAAAAATTCTGCTGGCATATTGTTTACGGTGGGTACTGGCAAACATCACATCTGCTTGCATCTTGCTCAGAATCTCAATAACTCTATCATTCAGCCCTGGTGCTTATTTCTCTTCTAGGCCTTTGTGGAGAGTCGATAATGCCTGCCATCTGCCACAGAGCACATCGCTACCTGCCAACAGGCAGGCTGGGGTGACCTCTGCTTCCCCACCACTGATTAGTATTCACATGCTAGCTTATTAGGAATGACCCCACTAGGCCTCTCTGTTTCTTTGCCTTTGCAGAGGTTGGCGGCTCACCTGGCAGGCACGGCAGTGAAGGAAGCTAAAGATATAATCAGGGGATGCAGGCAGGCTTTATAAACCAGATGGCGTCCACAGTCCTGTGGCAGGGGACCGGACTACTAATGCACACGTTGATTCCTAATAGTGGAATAGGTTGCCTCATAGAAAGGACCTGAGGAAAGCATCATCAGAGTTTTGAGTTAAGTCCACTCATGTGAAGTGTATTGAAGATATTTCTTCGCAGAACATCTGATAGAAAGGTTTGGCTACTTTATCAAAGATGACATTTGATTGGAAGGAGATTTTTAGGACATGTTTAAAAAGGGGGAGCAAGTAAATGCAAGCCTTGCAAACTGTACAAACCATTCTTTTTGAAGTATATCTTTAAAAGAGAAATTAGAAATGACCTGGTAGATAGGTCTTAGTGAATGGACCAGTATTTATATAATTTTTTTTTTGCTTATCCCTTTACAGCTTTGTAAACTGGTGAAATTCTAAATATTCAAAGCATCATATGATTTTTCTAGTCAAAATCCAAATTTTTCTTGGAAAAAAGGAATCCGGGTTCTTCCTGTAGGTTAGTGTTCATGTAGAAAGGAAATGGTTAGGTTTGCTTACGTGTTCATTACTTGGTTGAGATTTAAAATTAAGGTCGTATTTGATTTTCATCTAATTTTGAACCTTACATTAGATTTTTGAAAGGAGCCATATTTAAGAGGAGTTGATCATGTCTTTCGCATTACTAGCATGACCCAGGACCAAATAGTTGAGGTTTCACCATTCTTGAAGTTGTATAAAACTTGGTTTTCTACCAAAACAAACAAACATGTGCCAAGAAATAACTTTCCCCAGTTTGGTAGAAGATTTAATTATAAATATGTTAAAGGGACTAATACAAAGACCACGTGGAACTTTGTTGTGAAACAAGATCTTAGCTCTTCCATTGATCTTGGAAGTTTAATTTTGGACAGAACAGCAAAGTCACCCTAACCCTAGCTTATGTAGAGGCCTTGGGTGGCCAAGGATTATTATCACAATAATTTTTTAAAAGTGTGACAACACTCTTCTAAATGTTTCATGAGTATTAACTAATTTAATTCTCACAACAAGCTTGTCAGGTAAGGTATGATTCCCCCCACTTTAAAGACAAGGAAACAGGCACAGTGAGGTTAAGTAAATTGCTTGGTGTCACACAAAGGTTACAAACTTAGGCATTCTGGATCCAGAGCCTGTTTTCTTTCTTTCTTTTTTTTTTTTTTTAATGTTTTATTTATTTATTTTTGAGAGCAAGAGATTGACAGTATGTGTGGGGGTGGGGAGAGAGAGAGGGAGAGAGAGAAAATCCCAGGCATGTTCCACACCATCAGCACAGAGCCCAAGGTCAACAAACTCTGAGATCATGACCTGACCCAAAATCAAGAGTCGGACACTTAACCAGCTGAGCCTCTCAGGTGCTTTCACTCTTCCACAATTTGTGTAAGTTTTCTCATTTGGGTGATAAACCATCAGGAAAACTTCCATGGGCTCCCGTTATAAAATGAAAAATGCCCTATAAAATGCAACCTATAAAATGCAGCAGGAGGAAATGCCTTATGTAAGTTGCAAAATAAAATTGGCATACATGGTTCATCCACACTTGCTCTCAGGTAAGACACTCCTACCTTTCAATCTGTAAGCAACAAATAGAATGCGATTGACACACATTAGAGTCCTGGCTACTAATGAGGCGCTGCTGTTTCTGCCATGGAGGTCGCCTGTTAACAGAATCCACCTGAATTTCTTTCTTTCTTTTTTTTTTTTTTTTCCCTCCCCCAGAATAAATGGATAAGCCGCAGCCCTATGCTGCAGAGAAGGGTCTACCATTCCATGGCTGCTGTTCAAAGAAAACTTTATGTTCTTGGAGGCAATGACCTGGACTACAATAATGACCGGATCCTTGTGCGGCATATAGATTCTTACAACATAGACACCGACCAGTGGACGCGTTGTAATTTCAACCTGTTGACTGGCAAGTACCTTTGACTAAGTAAATCAGGAAAAGCAGAGATTCAAGAAATTGCCACACTTGTTTTCTTTTACGTCTTCAGCGCATCTCTAAATATCAAGTGCATGGTGGCAGAACACCTTGCTTTTATTAACCAGAAAGGTAGCCCATTATTTATCTCACAAAATTTCACTCAATTAGGTGACTGAGCTAGTTTCTCAGGGCCTCTCTTACCTATGTGCATCTTCTCGCTTGGCTGAGAGAGGTATGTCACGTCCTTTCTCGTCAATAAGTATTCACAGAGGAACTTTGATCGTTAGGAGGAACCAGAGAATTAAAAACTCTTTACAGAAGCGATTTTTTTTTTCCTTTTCACTTTTGGTCCTCTTTTATTTGAGTTCAGGACTAGAGTCTTCATTATTTGTTACTGTCACATACAGTTTCTGGCTATATTCTTCTAACAATGGAATCTTAGAGCAGTTCTGTGCCTAGGGGTTTGGTGGTATTTCTGGCCACATACCCCTTCAAGCATTATCAAGAGTAACGCTAGGTATGGACCCTCATCTCAAAAGGGAATAAAAGGTAAGCTGTGAACAACTTACCCCTGACGTTTTTTTACGGAGTTGAAAACCTTCTTTCCCTTGTTGGCTCGTATTATAAACCTCCAAGGGGATCAGGTCCTTCCCAGGCTGCTCTAATAATAGGAAAATCACAAGCCCAAAATGGTGGTCTGGACTGACACCTGAGGACATCTTAATATGCCAAGTGGATGCTCAACCACTCATGGCTACGGCTGGGGAGGCAACACTGAGTGCCAATGTGAAAGGGTTATATGCCTTGCGTGGAGCTCTTGTTTTTGTGAAAATGATCTTTGGGGCCCACCTACAAGGACTTCACTCTCTCTGAGTTGCTATAGTAGTACCTCAGCCCCTTGGTCCCTGGATCTGCGATTCTGTCTGCCATAGGATCCAGCTTATTTATTACCACAGTCAGTCCTGTGTCAGCCCATCAATAAAAAGAGACTATCTCACTCTCTGATAGCCTCCAGGGAAGAATATGTGGTAGTGAGTTATTCTGTCTTCTTTTTTAAATGGGGGAGGAACCTTTCATCGTTTTGGCGTGTCAGTATCTAGGGACTACCCCAGCTGGTCCCAGATCGGGAACTTTAATGTAGTCTTAAAACTGTTGAGTATGTGGAAAAAAATAAATAAATAAAAAGGAGGGTAGTAACTTTATCAATCTTTTCTGTCATTTGTCTTCATTTGGGGGACAGTGGGGGCATGGCTCTGTTTTATTGGCTTCTTGGGGTTGCAGCTGTTACTTTACAAATGTAAGCACTTGCCTTAAAGCATTTGTAGGTACAAGAGGTATTTTGCATTTCGAAAATATACCTTATTTCCACCACTGTAAGTTAATGGCATACAACATACTATAGAACTCTTATTTTGTTATTGCTTATTATTGCTGCATTTAATGCTGTATTTACTAACCTGGCTGGCTAGTACGTGTTTTGGCTTGGTTCTGACCTGACACAGATTCGTTCTCTGTGAAGGAGTGGTTAATTCTTCCCTCTGAGTACTGGGAGGCAGTGATTAGTTGCTGCGAAAATCCTGTGGAGCATACAAGTGTGCCACAGGGGGAAATTGTATCCCTCAGTGGCAAAAGGGTTAATTAAGACATGTAAGGAAAATGGATTTATTTTTTCTTTTCATTCAATTTACTTTAGGCCAAAATGAATCTGGAGTTGCTGTCCATAATGAGAGAATATATTTAGTTGGTGGATATTCGATTTGGACAAATGAGCCTCTGGCTTGTATCCAGGTGAGTGGTTGAAGTTCCTTTTGAAGTTTGTTCAGGTGGTTCAGTGAGGTTACTTTTTGCAGTGCTGCTACTGAAGAAAGAGATATTTACTCCTAGAAAGAGGTTTGAGCTCCCTTTGTGTAGCTAGTTCAGTCACTAAACTTCATCCTGCTTCCTAAAAATGATGTCTAATAAATTATTGAGCCCTACTGAAAGTAAAGGTGGGGAGGAGCTTTGAAAATATATACAGTAAAACCTTGGGTTGCGAGTGTCATGCAAGATGAGCAAACGTTTCTAATTTTAACTTCATAAATGAGTGATGTCTTGCAATACAAGTAGTATGTGACGCCGAATGTCACATGATCACAGCTGAGCCAATGGTTCTTGAAATTCACTTTGATATACGAGTGCTTTGGATTACAAGCATGGTTCCAGAATGAATTAGGCCTGCAAGCCAAGGTTTTACTGCGTAATATATCCTGAAAATGGGGAAAGTGGGATACCTTTCTTTTTCTCCTAAACCAAGAAAATCTCGAAATCTTTGGTAATAGTACTTTCACACTCCCAAAACTTTACAAATGCCTCCTTTCCACTCAGTTGCTTTATTTTCTCTATTGCAATTTGTTCATTTCATTCAATTCCACCTACTAAGGTGTTCTTCCTTCCTGGCAGAAGTTGTGAGCAGTGGTGGTTTATGGTTAGTCTGATGGAGGTAGCCTCTTCCCCAGAGAACAGCCCTGGCACATCAGCACGTGAGCAGCCCAGGGGAGGCAAATTGCCCCCTGAGCTTTTCAGAAAAGCAATAGCTTTTGCTGATATACATATTCAAGGTTTTATTATTTTATTTTTTTATAATTCTTACTATTGTTTTTCTGTTTTACATGTTCTCTGATGTTATTGACATGTATTAGGCCTGATTTTTCTCTTGATATCCAGAAAAATCTATATCCTTAGAACTACTCTTATTATCTAACCTCACTCTTGGGGGAATGTTTTTAACCACTGCTTCATTATCTTTAATAGTTGCAGGACTATCCAAGATTTTAATTTTTTCTACAGTCCCATCTCATAAGGTATATATATTTTCTCAAGAAACTTTTCCATGTTGTCTAAGTTTTCAAAATTGTTAGTGACTAGTTGTTTTGTTACTGCTTAGTTATATCCCCCATTATATTCATAATATTGATTTTTATTTTTCCTCTTCTCTTGATTTGTCTTGCCAGAGGTTTGTCAGGGTATCTAACATACTTCTATTAAGTATATCTATGTCAGCAGGGGTAGCATAAATATGACAACATAATAAGCAAGCTGGTCCTAATGGATGTGAGTTCTGGATTGAATAGTTAGGAGATAGTGTTGTTTGTAGTTTATTGAAATATTAACATTAAATGTATTAGTTCAAGGTATGTAAAAATGTTGTATATGTATATATTGATAAATAATCACCAAAATAAATTTAGTTAACATTCATAACCTCACATAGTTACAAGAGTTTTCTGTTTGTGAGGAGAACTTTTAAAATCTACTCTCCTAGCCACTTTCAAATATTCAATACAGTATGGGTAATTGTAGTTACCATGCTGTACATTATATCCCCAAGATTTATTTATCTTATAAGTAGAAGTTTCTTTTTTATTGAACTATACATGAGACACAATGTTACATTAGCTTCAGGTGTATAGCCTAGTGATTCAACAGTTCTATACATTATGCTATGCTCACCACCAGTGTTAACTAACATGTATCACCATGCAATGCTATTACAATACCATTGACTATTCCCTATGCTGTGCCTTTTATTCTCATGCCTTATTCATTCCATAACTGGAAGCCTGTATGTCCCGCTCCCCATTATCCGTTTTGCCCAGCTCACACACCCACCTTCTCTCTGGAAACCACTAATTTGTTCTTTGTATATATGGGTCTCTTTCTGTTTTATATATTTGTTTTGTTTTTTTAGATTCCACACAAAAGTGAAATCATATGGTATATATCTTTCTCTGTCTGACTTACTTCATTTAGCATAATATTCTCTAGGTCCATCCATGTTGTCACAAATGGCAAGGTCTTATTTTTTTATGATTGAGTGATATTCCATTGTATATATATTTTCTTTATTACTTTATTAATTAGTGGACACTTGGGTTGCTTCCATATCTTGGCTATTATTATAAATAATGCTGCAGTAAACATAGGGGTAACTTTTCGAATTTGTGTTTTTGTATTCTTTGGGTAAATAGCCAGTAGTGGAATTATTGAATCATATGGCATTTCTATTTAAAAATTTTTGAGGAATCTCCATACAGTTTCCATAGTGTTTGCACCAACTTACATTCCCACTAGTAGTGCATAAGGATTCCCTTTTCTCCACATCCTTGTCAACACTCATTATTTCTTGACTTTTTGATACTAGCCATTATCACTGGTGTGAGGTGATATTTCATTGTGATTTTGACTTGTGTTTCGTTGATAAGTGATGTTGAGCATCTTTTCATATGTCTGTTGACCATCTGTAATGTCTTTTTTGGAAAACTGTCTATCCAGGTTCTCTACCCATTTTTTAATCAAAAAATTTTTTTTGGTGTTGAGTTGTATAAATTCTTTATATATTTTGGAGATTAACCCCTTATTGGATATATCATTTGCAAATATATTTTCCCATTAAGTTGGTTGCCTTTACATTTTGTTGATGGTTTCTTTCACTGTGCAAAAGCTTTTTATTTTGTTACAGCCTCAATAGTTTATTTTTGCTTTTGTTTCCCTTGCCTGAGAAAACATACATAAAAATATGTGGCTAAGACCAATGCCTAAGAGATTACTGCATATGTTTTCTTCTAGGAGTTTTATGATTTTGGGTCTCACATTTAGATCTTTAATGCATTTTGAGTGTATTTCTTATGTGTGATGTAAGAAAGTGGTCCAATTTCATTCTTTTACATGTAGCTGTCCAGTTTTCCCAAAACTATTTATTGAAGAAACTTTTCTCCATGTATACTTTTGCCTCCTTTGTTATAGATTAATTGATCTTACGAGTGTGGGTTTATTTCTGGCTTCTCTCATCCTGATGCATTGATCCATGTCTATTTTTGTAGCAGTCCCATACTGTTTTGATTAGGATAGCTTTATAGTCTATCTTGAAATGTGGGATTGTGATATCTCCAGTTTTGTTCTTCTTTCATAAGTTTGCTTTTGTTATTCTGGGTCTTTTGTGATTCCATACAAATTTTAGTATTATTTCTCTAGTTCTATGAAAAATACTGTTTTTGTTTGTTTGTTTTAATTTTAGAGTACGAGTAAGGGAAAGGGGCAATGGGAGAAAGAATCTTAATATGCTAAGCATGGAGCCCAATGCAGGGTTTCATCCCATGACCCTGGGATCATGACCTGCGCCAAAATCAAGAGTAGATGTCTGCTCAACTGACCTAGCTAGCGAGGTGCCCCAAAATGCTGTTGGTTTTTTTAATAGGATTGCATTGAATATGTAGATTTCTTTGGATAGTATAGACATTTTAATGATATTCAGGCATTAACATGGTATATCTTTCCATTTGTTTGTGTTGTTTTCAATTTCTCTCATTAATATCTTATAGTTTTCAGAGTACAGGTCTTTCACCTAATTATTTATTCCTACGTATTCCTTTTGATGCATTTGGAATTGTCTGCTTAATTTCCATTCTGCTACTTTGTTATTAGTGTATAGCAATGCAACACATTTATATATGTTAATTTTGTATTCTGTGACCCTACTGAATTCATTCATCAGTTTTAATAGTTTTTTGGTGGAGCCTTTAGAGTTTTCTATGTATAGTATCATGTCATCTGCAATTAGTGACAGCTTTACATCTTCCTTACCAACTTGGATGCTTTTTATTTATTGTTTTCTAATTGCTGTGGCTAGGACTTCCATTACTTTATTGAATACCAGGGGCAAGAGTAGATATCCTTGTTTTGATTCTGATCTAGAGAAAAAGCTCTATTTTTCCCTACTGAGTATGATGTTAGTTGTGGGTTTGTAATATCTGGCTTCTACTATATTGAGGTGTGTTCTCCCTAAACCCACTGTGTTGAGACATTTTGTCTTGAATGGATGGTGAATTTTGTCAAATGCTTGTTCTGCATCTATTGAGATGATCATATGATTTTTATCCTGTGGTTTTTTTTTTTAACATTTATTTATTTTTGAGACAGAGAGAGACAGAGCATGAATGGGGGGAGGGCCAGAGAGAGAGGGAGACACAGAATCCGAAGCAGGCTCCAGGCTCTGAGCTGTCAGCACAGAGCTGGACGTGGAGCTCGAACTCACGGAGCGCGAGATCATGAGCTGAGCCGAAGTCGGACACTCAACCGACTGAGCCACCCAGGCGCCCCTTTTTTAAAAAAAATTTTTAACAGGATTTTTATCCTTTGTTAATGTGGTATGTCACGCTGACTGATTTGTGAATATTGAATCATTCATGCATCCCCTGAATAAATTCCTCTTGATTGTTTCAATGAATCATTTTTTTTTTTTATTGTTGTTGAATTCAGTTTGCCCATCTTTTGTTGAGAATTTTTGTATCTGTGGGCATCTGGGTAGTGCAGTCAGTTAAGTGTGTTACTCTTGATCTCGGCTCAGGTCATGATGTCACAAATTGTGGGTTCAAGCCCCACAGTGGGCTCTGTGCTGATGGCAAGGGGTCTGCTTGGGATTCTGACTCTCCTTCTCTCTGCTGTTCCACAACCTGTTCTCTCTCTCTCTCTCTCCCTCTCAAAATAAATAAATAAACTAGTAAAATTCCTTAAAAAGATTTTTTTTATCTGTGTTCATTATGGATATTGGCCTGTAGCTTTCTTTCCTTGTGGTATCTTTGTCTAGTTTTGGTATCAGGGCAATGCTGGCCTTACCTTATAGAATATATTTGGAAGTCTTCCTTCCCTTTCTATTTTTTATTTTATTTTATTTATTTTTTTAATTTTTTTTTCAACGTTTATTTTTGGGACAGAGAGAGACAGAGCATGAACGGGGGAGGGGCAGAGAGAGAGGGAGACACAGAATCGGAAACAGGCTCCAGGCTCTGAGCCATCAGCCCAGAGCCTGACGCGGGGCTTGAAGTCACGGACCGCGAGATCGTGACCTGGCTGAAGTCGGACGCTTAACCAACTGCGCCACCCAGGCGCCCCTCCCCTTCTATTTTTTAGAATAGTTTGAGAAGAATAAGTATTAACTTAGTTGGTAGAATTCACTTGTGAACCCATCTGTTTCTGGACTTCAGTTTGCTGGAACTTTTTTCATTACTGATTAGATTTCATTACTAGTAATTGGTCTGTTCATATTTTCTGTTTCTTCCTGATTCAGTTTTGTAAGAGTATATGTTACTAGAAATTTACTGTTTCTTCTAGGTTGTCCAATTTGTTGGCATATAACTTTTTATAGTAGTTTCTTATAATCCTTTGTATTTCTGTGGTGTCAGTTGTTATTTCTCCTTTGTTTCTGACACTCTTTCTGTCCTCTCCTTTTTTCTTGATGAGTCTGGCTAAAGGGCTATCAATTTTGTTTTCTGTTCAAGAACTAGCTCTTCATTGATCTTTCATATATGTATTTTTATTTTTTTATTTTTTTAATTTTTTAAAAAAAAAATTTTTTTTCCCAACGTTTATTTATTTTTGGGACAGAGAGAGACAGAGCATGAACGGGGGAGGGGCAGAGAGAGAGGGAGACACAGAATCGGAAACAGGCTCCAGGCTCTGAGCCATCAGCCCAGAGCCTGACGCGGGGCTCAAACTCAGGGACTGCGAGATCGTGACCTGGCTGAAGTCGGACGCTTAACCGACTGTGCCACCCAGGCGCCCCTCATATATGTATTTTTAGTCTCTATTTCATTTATTTCTGCTCTAACCTGTTATTCCCTCCTTCTACTAACACTGGTTTTGTTCACTCTTCTTTTTCTATTTCTTTTAGGTGTAAGGTTAGATTGTTTATCACAGATATTTCTTGTTCTTGAAGTATCCCTGTATTGCTATAAATTTCCCTCTTAGAACTGATTTAGCTGTGTCTCAAAGATTTTTTTTTTTTTAATTTTTTTTTTCAACGTTTATTTATTTTTGGGACAGAGAGAGACAGAGCATGAATGGGCGAGGGGCAGAGAGAGAGGGAGACACAGAATCGGAAACAGGCTCCAGGCTCTGAGCCATCAGCCCAGAGCCCGACGCGGGGCTCGAACTCACGGATCGCGAGATCGTGACCTGGCTGAAGTCGGACGCTTAACCGACTGCGCCACCCAGGCGCCCCTCAAAGATTTTTTTTTTTAAGGTTGTTTGAGAGTGAGAGAGAGTGTGAGTGGTGGAGGGGCAGAGAGAGTGGGAGAGAGAGAATCTCAAGCAGGCTCTGTGTTGTCAGTGCAGAGCCCAACGTGGGGCCCGATCCCACAAACTCTGAGATCATGACCTGAACTGAAACCAAGAAAAGGATGGACACTTAACCCACTGAGCCACTGAGGTGCCCCTGTGTCCCAGTGTCCCAAAGATTTTTGACTGTTGTGTTTTTATTTTCATTTGTCCCCGTGTATTTTTTTTTCATTTCCTCTTTGATTTCCTCATTGATCCATAGGTTGTGTAGTTGCATGTTGGTTAGCCTCGATATATTTATGCTTTTCTTGTAATTAATTTCTAGTTTCTTTCTGTTGTGGTCAGAAAAGACGACTGATATGACTTTGGTATTCTTAAAAATACTGAGACTGTTTTGTGACCTAACATGTGATCAATCCTGGAGAATGTTCCATGAGCACTTAAAAAGTATCTGCATTCTGTTGGTCTGGGATAGGATGTTTTGTATATATCTGTCTAATGGATCATTCAAAGATACTGTTTCCTTATTGATTTTCTGTCTGGATGGTCTACCCATTGCTGTAAATGGGAAGTTAAAGTCCCCTACTATTATTTTATGATGTCAATTTCTCCATTTATGTTAATATTTAATTATTATTTAATTTATGTAATTATAAATTTAATCTATAATTAATAAGTTATAATTTATTAATAATTAATATTTAATTTATTCATTTAGGTGCTTAAATATTGGCTGCAAAGAGAATTAAAATTGTTATATCTATTTGTTTGATTCTCTTTATCATTATGTAATTCTCTTGTTTTGTTATAGTCTTTGTTTTAAAGTCAGTTTTATCTAATGTAACTATTACTTCCTGTTTCTTTTCTTTTCTATTTGCCTGGAATATCTTTTTCCTTCATTTTCAGGCTGTATGTATCTTTAGGTTTAAAGTGAGTTTCTTATTGGCAGCACATAGATGAGTCTTTTTTTTTTTTAAATCAATTGTATCACTCTATGTCCTTTGAAATGTATAGACCATTTACATTTAATTATTGAAGGTGCTGAGAAAACATTCGACAAAATACACCATCCTTTCTTGATAAAAACCCTCAAGAAAGTAGGGATAAAAGGGTCATGCGTCGAGATCATAAAAGTCATATATGAACGACCCAATGCTAATATCATCCTCAATGGGGAAAAACTGAGAGCTTTTCCCCTAACGTCAGGAACAAGACAGGGATGTCCACTCTCGCACCGTTATTCAACATAGTATTGGAAGCCTTAGCCTCTGCAATCAGACAACACAAAGAAATAAAAGGCATCCAAATTGGCCAGGAGGAGGTCAAACTTTCACTCTTCGCAGATGACATGATACTCTATATGGAAAACCCAAAGATTCCACCAAAGAACTGCTAGAACTGATTCATGAATTCAGCAAAGTTGCAGGATCTAAAATCAATGCACAGAAATCGGTTGCCTTCCTATACACCAACAATGAAGCAGCAGAAAGAGAAATCAAGGAATCAATCCCATTTACAGTTGCAGAAAAAACTATAAAATACCTAGGAGTAAACCTAACCAAAGAGGTGAAAAACCTATACACTGAAAACTATAGAAAGCTTATGAAAGAAATTGAAGACACAAAAAATGGAAAAAGATTCTATGCTCCTGGATAGGAAGAACAAATATTGTTAAAATGTCGATATTACCCCAAAGCAATCTACATATTCAACATAATCCCTATCAAAGTAACACCAGCATTCTTCACAGGGCTAGAACAAATAATCCTTAAATTTGTATGGAACCACAAAAGACCCTGAATATCCAAATCAATTCTGAAAAAGAAAACCAAACCTGCAGGCATCACAATCCCAGACTTCAAAATGTATTACAAAGCTGTAATCATCAAGACAGTATGGTACTGGCACAAGAACAGACACTCAGATCAATGGAACAGAATAGAGAACCCAGAAATGGACCCACAAATGTATGGGCAACTAATCTTTGACAAAGCACGAAAGAATATCCAGTGGAATAAAGACAGCAAGTGGTGCTGGGAAAACTGGACAGCGACATGCAGAAGAATGAACCTGGACCACCTTCTTACACCATATGCAAAAATAAACTCAAAATGGATGAAAGATCTAAATGTAAGACCGGAAGCCATCAAAATCCTCCAGGAGATAGCAGGCAAAGACCTCCTTGACCTTGGCCACAGGAACTTCTTACTCAACACGTCTCTGAAGGCAAGGGAAACAAAAGCAAAAATGAACTACTGGGACCTCATCAAAATAAAAAGCTTCTGCACAGTGAAGGAAACAATCAGCAAAACTAAAAGGCAACCGACAGAATGGGGGAAGATATTTGCAAATTACATATCAGTTAAAGGGTTAGTATCCAAAATCTATAAAGAATTTATTAAACTCAACACCCAAAAAATAATCCAGTGAAGAAATGGGCGAAAGACATGAATAGAAACTTGTCTAAGGAAGACATCCAACCAACACATGAAAAAATGTTCAACATTACTCATCATCCGGGAAATGCAAATCAAAACCACAATGATACCACCTTACACCTGTCAGAAGGGCTAACATTAACAACTCAGGCAACAACAGATGTTGGCGAGGATGAAGAGAAAAAGGATCTCTTTTGCATTGTTGGTGGGAATGCAAGCTGGTGCAGCCATTCTGGAAAACAGTATGGAGGTTCCTCAAAAAACTAAAAATAGAACTACCCTATGACCCAGCAATTGCACTAGTAGGCATTTATCCACAGGATCCAGGTGTGCTGTTTCGAAGGGACACGTGCATCCCCATGTTTAGAGCAGCACTATCAACAATAGCCAAAGTATGGAAAGAGCCCAAATGTCCATCAATGGATGAATGGATAAAGAAGATGTGGTATATATATACAATGGAGTATTACTAGGCCATCAAAAAATGAAATCTTGCCATTTGCAACTACATGGATGGAACTGGAGGGTATTATGCTAAGTGAAATTAGAGAAAGACAAAAATCATATGACTTCACTCATATGAGGACTTTAAGAGACAAAACAGATGAACATAAGGGAAGGGAAACAAAAATAATATAAAAACAGGGAGGGGGACAAAACAGAAGAGACTCATAAATATGGAGAACAAACTGAGGGTGGCTGGATGGATTGTGGGAGGGGGGATGGGCTAAATGGATAAGGGGCATTAAGGCATCTACTCCTGAAATCATTGTTGCACTATATGCTAACTAATTTGGATGTAAATTTAAAAAAAAATAATAAATAAAACAAAGTAATTATTGATAGGTATGCATTTTGCATTTTATTGTTTTTTAGTTGTTTTTGTAATTCCTCTGTTACTTTATTTCTTTCTCTCTGTTCTTGTGATTGATGACTTTCTTTAGTGTAATGCTTGGCTTTCTTTTTATTTTTTGTGTATCTGTTTTAGTTTTTTGGTTTTGGTTACCATGAAGTTCATATACAGCATCTAAAGTATATAGTAGTCTATATTAAGTTGATGGTCACTTAAGTTTGAATACATTATTTTTTTTTTTTTAACGTTTGTTTTATTTGAGAGAGACAGTGTGAATGGGGGAAGGGGCAGAGAGAGACGGAGACACAGAATCTGAAGCAGGCTCCAGGCTCTGAGTTGTCAGCACAGAACTTGATGTGGGGCTCGAACTCATGAACCGTGAGATCATGACCTGACCTGAAGTTAGATGCTTAACAGACTGAGCCACCCATGCTCCCCAAGTTTGAACACATTCTAAAAGAACTTTAATTTTACTCCCTGCTCCACATTTTATGTATGTAGTCATATTTTATATCTTTTTTTATTTTGTGAGTCCCCTTAACTAATTTTTAGGATATTATTGATTTTATGACTTTTGTTTTTTAACCTTCATACTAGCTTTATGATTGATTTCTCTACTACTTTTACTGTGTATTTGCTTTTACTCGTCACAGTTTTTGCTTTCATAGTTTTCTCCTAATTATCATCTCTTCCATTTAAAGAAGTCCCTTTAACATTTCTTGTAAGGGTGGTTTTGCGGTGATGAACTCTTAACTTTTATTTGTCTGGGAAACTCTATCTCATCTCAATTTTGAAAGATCACCTTGCGAGATAGAATATTCTAGGTTGTAGGCTTTTTCCTTTCAGCACTTTGAATATATCTTGCCACTGCCTTTTGACTATAAAGTTTCTGCTGAAAAATCAGCTGATAGCCTCCTGCGGTTTTCCATGTATATAAATAGTTGCTTCTCCCTAGCTGTTTTTAAAATTATCTTTTTATCTTTAATCTTTGACATTTTAATTATTATGTGTCTTGGTGTTGATCTCTTTGGGTTCATTTTGTTTCAAAGTTTTTGTGCTTCCTGGGCCTAGATATCTATTTTCTCCCCTAGGTTAGGGAAGATTTCAGCTATTGTTTCTTAAAAAAAAAAAAGATTTCTTCCCCTTTTCCTCTCTCTTCCTTGGGATCCCTATGAGGTGAATGTTTGTTCACTTGATGGTGTCTCAGAAGGTCTCTTAACCTAATTTTGCTTTTTAAAATTCTTTTTTCTTTATGCTGCTCATCTTGAGTGCTTCCTATTAACCTGTCTTCCAAAATGCTGACCCATTCTACATCCACTGATGTACTATTGATTTCCTCTAGTATGTATTTCATTTCAGTTATTCTTCAACTCTGATTGGTTATTTTTTTATGTTTTCTCTTTATTAAAGTTCTCACTACGTTTATCCACTCTTTTTCCCAGTCCAGTGAGTATCTTTAGGACTATTATTTTGAACTCTTTTATCAGGTAAATTGGTTATCTCTGTTCTATTTAGTTCTTTTTCTAAAATTTTGTCTTATTTTTTTTTATTTGGAACATATCCTGTCACCTCATTTTGATTGATTTTCTGTATTTATTTTTATGAATTAGGCAGAACAGTTACTTCTCCTAAACTCAAAGGAATAGTCTTGTATATGGTTTTCCCCTGTGTAGACTGTGTGCCTGGTGACTTTGGCTAACTGAAATGGAGCTGTGGCTAGTGTGGCCTGGGGGTGCCAGGACATTCTGTGCTGGGGCTGCTTTGGGAAGGCCTGAGCTGAATGCCCTGGTCAGGGCATTTTTGGGACTTGCTGCAGAGGCCAACATGGCATGATAGCTCAGACTGAAGTGTGTGCGTACTGGGTGGGGGTGGGGGATCAGGGGGGTCTCAGTACTCTCTGCACAGAAGATATTTTGGCAGTATAGTTGAAGCTGACAGGGGGGAAAGGGTATCCCAGAGTGTTCCACACAAGGGTGTCCTGGTGGTGGCTGGAGTCAAGGCAGATGTGGTTAGGGTGGCCTGGGGCATTCTGCACAGGGCATGATAGTAGAGCAGCAGAAACCTAGGTGAGGCATGGGCAGGGGGTATCCTGGCAAGTCCTCTGGAGTTGAAGTGGTTTGGACCTAGAATGTTGCTGCAGTAATTTGGAGTGATGGCTGGAGCTGTAGTGAGTGCTTGCTAAGGATGTCTTATGTGCTGCACTAGGGCCGTCTTGGTCAGGGAGCTGGGGCAGGTGTGGGCTAGGGGCCCAAGGCTCACTGAGGCAATATGCCAGCTAGGGTACCTAGAGACTGCTTCGAACCACCCTATCAGGTGGGATCATACAGTATCTATCTTTTCCTGTCTGATTTATGTACCATAAACACTATAAGGTCCACCCATGTTGCAAATGGCAGATTACCTTCCTTTTCATGGCTGAATATTATTCGTGTGTGTGTGTGTTCTGCATGTGTATGTGTATATGAAAACAATTTCCTTATCCATTCATTCATTAATGGACATTTAGGTTTTTTCTATGTGTTGGTGATTGTAAATAATGCTTCAGTGAAGATGGAGGTACAGATAACTTTTCAAACTTATAATTTTATTTCCTTCAGATACTCAGACGTGGTATGGATCATATGGTAGTTTCATTTTAAATTTTTTGAGAACACCTCCATACTGTTTTTTGTAGTGACTGTACCAATTTATAGTTGGACCAACAGTATGCAAGGGTTTCCTCTTCTCCAAATCCTCACCAACACTTGTTATTTCTTATCTTTTTGATGATAGCCATTTTAACAGGTGTGAGGTGATAACTCATTGTGGTTTTGATTACCATTTCCCTGATGATTAGTGATGTTGAGCACCTTGTGACATACCTGCTCATCATTTTTATGTTGTCTTTGGAAAAATGTCTGTTCAGATCTTCTGTTCCTTTTCAATCAGACTGTTTTTCTCTGTTGAGTTGTAGCAGTTCTTTATAGTGTTTTGGATATTAATCCCTTATCAGATATATGATTTTAATTTTTTTTAACGTTTATTTATTTTTGAGACAGAGAGAGACAGAGCATGAATGAGGGAGGGGCAGAGAGAGAGGGAGACCCAGAATCGGAAGCAGGCTCCAGGCTCTGAGCCATCAGCCCAGAGCCCAACGCGGGGCTCGAACTCGCGGACCGCGAGATTGTGACCTGAGCTGAAGTCGGACGCTTAACCGACTGAGCCACCCAGGCGCCCCAGATATATGATTTTAAAATATATTCTCCCATTTGGTAGTTTGGCCTTTCATTTTCCTTTGATGTACAGATGGTTTCCTTTGGTGTACAGAAACTTTTTAATTTCATGTGGTCCTACTTATTTATTTTTGCTTTTGTTGCCTTTGCTTTGTGTCAAATCCAAAAAATCATTGCCAAGACCAATGACAAGGAGTTTTCCCTGTTTTCTTCTAAGACTTTTATGGTTTTGGGTCTTATGTCCAAGTCTTTCATCCATTTTGAGTTGATTTTTGAGTATGGTGAAAGAGAAGGGTCTAATTTCATTGTTTTGCTTCTGTCTGTCCAGTTTTCCCAACACTTTTTATTGAAGAGACTATTCTTTCTCTCATTTGTATATTCTTGGCTCCTTTGTCATAAATTAATTGAGTGTGTGTGTGTGTGTGTGTGTGTGTGTGTAATGTACACACACACACACACACACACACACACATACACTCATATGGGTTTACTTCTGGGCTCTCAAATTTTGTCCTGTTGATCTATGTGTCTATTTTTATACTTAAACCATACTGTTGTATCTACCATAACTTTGTAATATATTTGAAACCAGAATTTGTGATGACTCAAACTTTCTTCTGCTTTAAGATTGATTTGGCTCCTTTGGGGGTCTTTTATGGTTCCATACAGATTTTAGAGTTGTTTTTTCTTTTTCTGTGAAAAATGCCATTGGAATTAAGATAGGGATTACATTGCTTTAATAGTATAGACATTTTAATAGTATTAATTTCCCCAGTCAGTGAGCACAGAATATCTTTCTATTTAATTGTGTCTTCTTCAATTTCTTTCATCAATATCTGATAGTTTCTGGTGTACAGATCTTTCTCCTCCCTGGTTCACTTTATTTCTTGACATTTTATTCTTTTTGCTGCAATTATAAATGAGATTGCTTTCTTAATTTCTCTGATACTTTGCTATTAGTGTATAGAAACACAACTGATTTTTGTACATTGATTTTGTATTTTGTCTCTTTACTGAATTTGTTAGCTCTAATAGTTTTTTTTTCTGGAGTCATTAGAATTTCTATATAATACATCATCTGCAAATGAAGACAGTTTTATGTCTTCCTTTCTGATTTGGATGTCTTTTATTTCTTGTGTAATTGCTTTGGCTAGGATTTCTAGTACATTGTTGAATAAAAGTGGCAATAATGAGCATACTTGTCAAGTTCTTTAGAGAAAAAGCTTTTAGCTTTTCACTGTTAATTATTTTAGCTGTAAACTTGTCATATAGCTTTTATTATGTTGAGGTGGGATCCCTATATACACAGTTTTTTTTTATTATGAATGAATGCTGAATTTTGTGAAATGCTTTTTCTGCATCAATTAGATTATTGTTTGAGTTTTTGTATCCTTCATTTTGTTAATGTGATGTATAACATTAATTAATTTGCACGTGTTGAACCATCCTTTCATTGCTGGAATAAATCCTACCTGAACACAATATATGAAACTTTTAATGTATTGTTGAATTGAGTGTGCTACTATTTTCTTGAGGATTTTTGCTTTTTTTTTTTTAATTTGTTTTTAATGTTTATTTATTTTTGAGACAGAGAGAGACAGAGCATGAACGGGGGAGGGTCAGAGAGAGAGAGGGAGACTCAGAATCGGAAGCAGGCTCCAGGCTCTGAGCTGTCAGCACAGAGCCCGACGTGGGGCTCGAACTCACGGACCGTGAGATCATGACCTGAGCGGAAGTCAGACGCTTAACCAACTGAGCCACCCAGGTGCCCCAGGATTTTTGCTTTTATATTCTTCAGGGATATTGGCCTGTAATTTTCTTTAGTGTGCTTGTGTGGTTTTGGTATTTAGGTAATGCTGGCCTTGTAAAAACACGTTTGGGAATGTTCCCTTCTATTTATTAGAAACCTTTGAGAATATTTGTATTTATTTCTGTTTTAATCTTTATTATTTCCTTGTACTGTTTTTGTTTTTTGTTTGTTTTGTCTTTTTGTATTTTACCCCTTGTACTGTTTTTGAGTTTTATTCTTCTTTTTCTAGCCCCTGTGGAGTCTAAGCTTAGGTTGTTTTAGATTTCTCCTACTTCATGAGGTAGGCCTCTATTACTATAAACTTTCCTCTTAGAAGACCATTTGCTGAATCCCAAAGATTTTGGAACATTGTGTTATCATTTTCATTTGTTTCTATGTATTTCTTTCTTTCTTTTTTTTAATAAGCTGTACACCCAATCTGGGTCTTGAACTCACGACACCAAGATCTAGAGTTGCATGCTTTACCAGCTGAGCCAGCCAGGTATCCCTCCAATGTGTCTTTGATTTTTTCCTTGATTTCTGCTTGTCTCATTCACTGTTTAGTAACATGTTATTTAAACTTTATGTATTTGTGTTCCCTTCAATTTTTTCTTGTGGTTCATTTCTAGTTTTATAGTGTCCTGGTTGGAAAAGATGCATAGTATGACTAAAGTATTTTTGAATTTGTTGAGACTTGCTTTGTGGCCTAACATGTGATCTGTTCTGTAGAATTCTCCCTGTGCACTTGAAAAAATGTGTATTCTGCTGTTTTAGGATGGAATGTTCTGAATGCGTCTGTTAGACCTGTCTCATCCAATGTGTCATTCAAAGCCACTGTTTCTTTGTTGATTTTCTGTTTGGATGATCTACTGATTGGTGTAAATGGGGTTTTAATGTGCCCTCCTCTTACTATATTACTGTTGATTACTTCCTTTATGTTTGTAATTAGCTGCTTTATGTATTTCGGTACTCTTATGTGCATCAATATTTATAATTGTTACAATTCTTGTCCGTTTATGATTATGTAAGGTCATTCTTTGTCTTTGGTTACAGAATTTGTTTTCAAGTTTATTCTGTCTCCTATAAATATTGCTATCCCAGCTTTCTTTCCGTTCCATTTCCATGATAAATGCCTTTCCATTCCTTTACTTTCAGTCTGCATGTATCTTTAAGTCTGAAATAAGTCCTTGTAGGCAGCATGTAAATAGCGTTTGTTTTTTATCCATTCCATTATCTCTGTCTTTTGATTGGAGTGTTTAGTCCATTGACATTCAGAGGAATTATTGATAGGTATGTCCTTATTGCCATTTTGTTACTTGTTTTATTATTGTTTTTGTAGTTCTTCCCTGTTCCTTTGTTTTGGTTTCTTCTCTTATGGTTTGTTGCCTTTCTTTAGTGATATACTTGGATTTCTTCTCTTTTTTTTTTTTTCGCATATATATTACTGGTTTTTGATATGTGGTTACTGTTCAGTTTGTATATAACATCTTATGCATATAGCAGTTTATATTAAGTTGATGGTTGCTTAAGTTTGAACCCACCTTAAAAGCACAAAACTTTTACTCCTCTCTCCCCTACATTTTAGGTACATGGTATTTACATCCTTTTATTTTGTGAATTCCTTGGCTGATTTTTAATTTTAATGCTTTTGTGCTTCCTGCTTTTACTCCTGCTTATGGTCTTTCCTTTCTACTCAAAGAGTCCCTTTTTACATTTCTTGTAAGGCTGGTTTAGTGGTCATGAATTTTTTTAATTTTTGTTTGTCTCAGAAACTCACACCTCTCCTATTCTGAATGATAGCCTTGCTGGACAGTGTATTTGGCTGAAGGTTTTCTTCTTCTTTTTTTTAGCACTTTGAATATATCATACCACTCCCCTCTGGCCTATAGAGTTTCTGCTGAAAAAATCAGCTGATAGCCTTTTGGGGTTTTCCTTGTATATAACTGTTTTCTTTTGCTGATATTAAAATTCTGTCTTCATCACAATTTTTTGCCATTTTAATTACTATGTGCCTTTAAAAAAAATGTTTATTTTTGAGAGAGCATGCGAGAGGGAAAGAGCAGAGAGAAAGGGAGACAGAATCCCAAGCAGTCTCCATGCTTGTCAGCATAGAGTATGATGAGGGGTTCAAAGTCACGAACTATGAGATCATGACCTGAGTTGAAATCAAGAGCAGGATGCTTAACTGAGTCACCCAGGTGCCCCACCATGTGCCTTTTTCTGGACCTCCTTGGGTTGAATTTGCTGAGGGCTCCCTGTGGCTCCTGGATCTAGATTTGTTTCCTTCCCCAGATTGGAGAAGTTTTCAGCTATTATTTCTTCAAATAAATTTTCTGCCCCCTTTTCTCTCTCTTCTCCTGCTAGGATCCCTGTAATGTAAATGTTATTAAGCTTGATGGTGTTCCTTCATTTCTTCATTCTCATTATTATTTTTTTCTCTCTCTTCTATTCAGCTTGGTTGCTTTCCATTACCCTGGCCTCCAGGTCACTGAACTGTTCTCCTGATTCCTGTAGTCTACTATTTATTCCATCTAATATGTTTTTAATGTCAGTTATTGAGTTCTTCAACTCTGATTGTTTGTTTTCTCTCTGTTGAAGACCTCACTGATGTCTTCCACTCTTTTCTTAAGTCAATTATTTTTATGATCATTACTTTAAATTATTTATCAGGCATATTACTTGTATCTGTTTCACTTAGGTCTCTTGCTGTGGTTTTGTCTTGTTCCTTCCTTTGGGACATAATCTTCTGTCTCCTCAATTTTTCTAACTCTGTTTCTATGTATTAGGAAAGTAAGCTATGTCTCATGCTGAGACATAGTGCCTTCTGAAGAGCCTCTCTGGTGCCCTGTAATGCTATGTTGCTTTTTCACCAGAACCTGGCACTTCATGGGATGTCTCTTATGTGTATTGTATGTGCCCTATTGTTGTGGTTGAGCTACATTTACCTTTAGTCCAGTCACTTTCAATGGCTCTCTGCCTGATGTGGACAGGATTTCATCTCTGTTTTGCTTGTGGGCCACTCTGAGACTGCCCTGAGCTTGAGGTGGATCAGGCCAGGCATTTATCGGAGTGCACTAGCAGTGAACTGGAGGGTGCTCTCCTTAATGTAGTTTCCTAAGAAGATTTTGTTGGTGGGTGGGACTCAGTCAGACCATATGTCTGACCCCAGCCCCAGTCTGCTGGGGCTATAGTCAGATGAATTTGTGTGCTTTTCTTCCTCTCTCCTGGGGCAGGAGTCACTTTGGGGTCATTTTGACCCCTATCAGGGTTGCTTGCACAGTCACGTTGTGGTGACGCTTTGAATGGACTTTTGGGAGGGTGTGCTGGAGGGAGCAGGTCCATGCGAGAATGCAGGAGTCAACAAGACTTGCACTGTTCTGCTGTGGGAGGTAGTCTATATATTGCTGCTTTGGAAAACTCCTGCCAAGGCCAGAATGTAGGGGCTGGTCTGCAGGAGAATGTAGTGGTGGGAAGAGCTCTTAACAAGCTAGATGGAGACTCTAAATGCTGCGCTGATTCCTGCAGGTGTCCATTTTTCTAGGCTGGGGGGCAGGGGAGGTAAATGGTGCCTGCCAGCCCTGTTGTACCTGGAGAAATCTCCCAAAGATCCCTGTCCCTCAAGCACCTGCTCTGATATTAGTAAACAAATCTCTATCCTGTGTACCCCAAGTATCTTTCAAACTGCTGCTTCTATACAGTATCTCACTGGGGCTGTTATGCTGTCTCGTTAAGAGTGGAGACTCAGTTTACTTTTGCCATCCCACTCTCCTAGATATGACCCTGCTAGTTTTCAAAGTTCTAGGTGTTAAGCCACATTAATTTTAAGAACTCAAGAACTGAAGCCCCTCCGAATTTCAAAGCCAAATGTTATGGGGATTCAACTTTCCAGTGTTATGTCCTCTATGCCTGGTGTGCCTGGTGTGGGGTCTGCTAGCCTTCCCTCTTGTGCCCACAGCATTGCTTCCACCCACGGACAGTCCACATGTTAGTTGGGCTCCCAACCATGTCTCCACCCTTCCTTCTCCCACACGCCATTTTCTCTACATTTATCTGTGGAGAATCTTCAGGTCACTTTCTGGGTTATTTACCCAGAGGTTTGGAGGTTTGTCTGTGGGACAAAGTGCATCTAGGATCCTCGTACTCCACTACCTTCCCCAGAAACCCTAATATATTTGCTTTCTTAAAAAGCCAGCATTATGGTTAGTTCTGTGTCCCAGTAGTCATTTTGATATACAAAATCAATCATTTTGAGTGGGTTTATTCCCATGGCTGGCACAGTGGTCCTATACAGAACAGATAAATTTAATAAAGGCCTTTAAGAGCCTTTACTATTCATGGGTAATAAGTGTCCATGTAAGTATTCGGATTGTCACTTAAAGAGATGTTTGGAATGGAAGTCTTCATGGATTATATACTCATCATATATCATGTTTCATTTTACTTATTGACATCTGGTTAGAGGTTGTATTATCATTCATTCTGAACTGGGGTTGCATAGTCTCAAATACTTGCTTACTTTATGCATGACTAAGGAACTATTTTGGTTAAATAACAGTAATATATTGATGGTTGGAGAGGCTGCTTACACGTTCATACACAAGTTGCTTCTTTACTACTTGCTGGAAGAATATCCAACAGAGAATTAGATGAGAGAGTGGAATAGTGTTTATGAGATGATGATTAGACAGTAGAAATTCCTAAGTACAAATCAGCAGGTTGAAAAATACAGGAAAATGAGGTGAAAATAGTACATATGATAAAAATATCAAAGTTTAAATTTTGCATTAGTCACACACCTATATATATATAATCCTTGGATTCTAAGGGCATGGCTGACTGAGATTAATGAAGGTCATACTTAAATAGCTCAGAGATTAGTCCTTTGACATCCAGAAAGACTAAAGTCATTTATTGCCCTTGAAAACACCAGAAAATAACCTGTCTCTTTAGGCTGGCCCTTCTGAACTCTAATCAAAGCTTCTTTGTCACTTGTGGGATTCAGCTACATAGGCATGAAGCATGTCAGATACTGAGAAAGTATTCCATTTTATTTTATTTTACTACTTGACTTAGCATAGACTATTTGATCCATTACAAGAGCAACCCAAAAAAGAGAAAAACTGAGATGGTCTTAAATTAATGCTTGTTTAAAGATTGAGATTTGGACTTGTTAGTAATACTAACTCATGGAAAATACTAAGGATAGATGCATAAGGAAAGTGTTCTTGTTTATTTAGTGGGTGTCTAAGAATCATCTGGCACAGAGGTTGATTCTAACCTAATGTGCTGTGGATGATGAGCAGCATATAAGAGAGCAGCTGCGTAAGTGTGCAAGTGATAGTCAGTATTTCCAGATCACCTCCACTGCTCTTCATTTACAATTACTTCCTTTTGGCTTGAGGATATGCTGCCAAACTGGCACCTCCTTCTCCCAGACGCCTTCTTTCTGCCAGTTTACAGGGGAGTGTTTTGGAGAAGTACTGCCAAAACTTCTTTTCCCTTCTCAGAGATTAAATAAATTACATCTGTTTAACATATGCAGTCTCCGTTGGCCCAGGGAACCAGACAAAACTCTCTGGATGATGACCTCAACTGATATTTTGTCTTCTAAAAATGTATTTAGTTGTGGAGGGAATATTGCGAATGGCACAAAATCTTTGTTCTCTCTTTGGTTACAAGTATGAGCTCATGATCGGCTCTACCACTTACTGCGTGACCTTGACCAAATCATTGAACTTTCTCTGTATCTCTGTTTTCTCTATACATTGAAGAAAATACTTAACCTTATATAATTAAGGTAAATAGTGAAAGATCTCTGCTTTCTGTATTTAATGAAATACTAATCAGAATCCCATTGGGATTTTCCTTTTTCTTGCAGGGTGGGGCAATAATAGTTGTCAAGTTGATCTTGAAGTTTCTCTAGGAAAGTCAAAGGTGTAAAAATAAGTTTTTGAACATTGAATGAGACTTGCCCTACTCAGTCAAAAGAACTGTAAATGTAGTTATTGCAGGAAGATGCACAAATCAGCTAAAGAGAACAACAAAAGTTTATATGTAGCATATAGAATAAATATTTTAATTTAGTAGAGATATTTTGTTCAACAGATGGGATGAAATAGCTAAATGTCCATTTGGGGGAAAAATAGCTAAAAGTTTGATCTTTCTTTTATTTTAGGCCTTAGTGATTTCCTCCTATATGAACTTGGATCCCCAAATCTCAAGGGCTTCTTTCATTTTAGAATGCATTATAGCAGTTAAAGGTTTAAAAATTATCCACTCACATATAGATGAAGGCAGGAGTGGACAAGATATTGAAGAAGAGTACCAAGAGGTCTGTGGTTGGGATATTAAGGCACGTGTACACTTATGATGCAGGTGCAGAAAAGGGGACCAAAGGTGGATAGCAATAGGACAATGTCAATTGCGAACATTTTCTTTTGAAAATCAAGGAATCTAAAGGATGAAAGGTTTTAAATGAGGTTAGTGGAAGGTCAAACGAAGAGAGATTAAGAAGATTGAGGGCTAGAAAGAGACTGATGGATTTGACAAGTAGGATTGACCAACTTTCTTCAAGAAAGAATTTTTCCAGCACACATATGGTTCCTGACCTAAAATGGTTTGATTTACAATTTTTCAACTTTACAGTGGTGCAACAGCAATACCCGTTGAGTAGAAACCATACTTTGAATTTTGGATTTTGATTTTTTTTTCTAGGCCAGTGATATACAGTATGATATGATCATGATGCAGGACAGTGGCAGAATGGCTCTCTCTGCCACTGTCCGGTAATTATGAGGGTAAACAACCAATATACTTACCATCCTGTACACATAACCATTGTTTTCCACTTCCAGTATACAGTAAATTACATATGATACTTAACACTGTATTATAAAATAGGCTTTGTGTTTTATAATTTTCTCCAATCTTAGGCTAATGTGAGTGCTTTGAGCACAGTTAAGTTAGGCTAGGTTAAGCTATATTTGGTAGGTGAGGTGTAGTAAATGCATTTTTTACTTACGATATTTTCAATTTATGATGGGTTTTTGAGAACATAACCCCATTGTAAAGTGAAGAAGACTTGTATTAAAACTAAGCCAGATTCAGTGAGGTGACAGCAGGTTCAAAATAACAAAGAGACGCTTCCATATAATGACAGAGATGGAACTCCAGCTTAAAGGGAAGTAACTGGGGAAATATATCGACTCAACTGATTTTTGAATCTGCTACTAAGTTATAATATTCTAGGTGCTAGACACTAAGCTAGATGTCACCAGTTTTCAGAACAAAGCTGCAAGGTCAATAGTTTTTTTCATTTTACAGATGAGTATTTGTGAACCAACATATGACAACATTTACTAACTAGTTTTGGCAAGTTATTTAAGTAGTATGAGTTAAATTTTTTTAATTCAAATTCACATGCTGTATTAGTTTCAGGTATAATGCATATTGATTTTGTACCTAACCCCATGATGGCTGTATTTACCATTTGTCACCATATAATGTTACTACAATATTTACTGACTATATGCCCTATGCTATATTTTTCATCTCCATGACTTACTTTGTAACTAGAAATCTGTACCTCTTAAGCCCTTTTGTCATTTTCACCTGTTCCCCTAACCCACCTCTGTTCTGGAAAACTGTTCTGGCAGTTTGTTCTCTGTACTTAAGAGTCTGTTTTTCTTGTTTGTTCATGTGTTTTTGCTGTTGTAGTAGTTTGTTTTAGATTTCACATATAATGAAATCATATGGTATTTGTGTTTCTGTCAGACTTAGTTAGCAAAATACTCTATTGGTCCATCAGTGTCTCAAATGGCAAGATCTCATTCGTTATTATGTCTGAGTACTATTCCATTGTTGTGTGTATAATTGCATCTCCTTTACCAATTCCTATATCAGTGGACACCTATATGCTTCCATATTTTGGCTATTGTAAACCATGTTGCAATAAATATAGGAGTGCATATATCTTTTCAATTGTTTTCACATTCTTTGGGTCAATACCCAGTAGTAGAATTATTATATCACATGGTATTTCTATTTTTAGTTTTTTGAGGAACCTCCATAATGTTCTCCACAGTGGCTGCACCAATTTTCAGTTCCACCATCAGTGAAGTCTTACTTCTTTTGCACGTGCTTGCCAAAACTTATTAGATTTTTTTAAATAGGTTTTTTTAATGCCTATTTATTTTTTAGAGAGAGACAGAGTGTGAGCAAGGGAGGGGCAGAGAGTGAGTGAGTGAGACACAGAATCTGAAGCAGGCTTCCGGCTCTGAGCTGTCAACACATAGCCTGATGCGGGGCTCAAACTTGTGAACCGCGAGATCATGACCTGAGTGGAATTCAGATGCCTAACCAAGTAAGCCGCCCAGGCACCCCACTTAGATTTTTAATGCTAGCCATTTTGACTGGTGTGAAGTGATATCTCATTGTGGCTTTGATTTGCATTTCCCTGATGATTAATGATATTAAGGAGTATGTGTGTTGCAGTCTCTCTGTGTTCTTCAGAAAAATGTCTCTTCATGTCCTCTGCCCAATTTTAAATCTGATTGTTCTTTTGGTATTGAGTTATATAAGTTCTTTATATATTTTGGATATCAACCCCTTATCAGACATATCATTAGCAAGTATCTTTTCCCATTCAGGAGGTTGCCTTTTCATTTTGTTGATAATTTCCTTCACTGTAAAAAGCTTTTTATTTTGATGTCATTCTAATAGTTTACTTTTACCTTTGTTTCCCTTGCTTGAGGAGACCTAGTCATAAATACATGGCTGAGACTGATGTCCAAGAGATTATTCCTATGTTTTTTTTTTAAGGATTTTAATGGTCTCAAGCTTCACATTTAGGTCTTTAATGAATTTCAAGTTTATTTTTGTGTGTGGTATAAGAAAGTAGTCCAGTTTCATTCTTTTGCATGTAGCTGTTTTCCCAACACCATTTATTGTATAGATTGTCTTTTCCACATTGTCTTGCCTCCTTTGTTGTAGATTAATTGATCGTATAAGCATGGGTTTATTTCTAAGCTTTCTATTCTATTCCATTGATCTATGTGTCTATATGCTGCCAGTACCATATTGTTGTAATTACTATATGTTTGTAGTATAACTGATATATGGGATTGTGGTACCCCGAGTTTCATTTTCCTTTCTCAAGATTGTTTTGGCCATTTGAGGCCTTTTGTGATTCCATATAAATTTTAGGAATGTTTGTTCTAGTTTTGTGAAAAATGCAACTGATATTCTGATAAGGATTGCATTGAATAGCTAGGTTACTTTGGGTAGTATGGACATTTTAACAATATTCTTTCAGTCTGTGAATATGGTAGATCTATCCATTTGTCTTATCTTCAGTTTCTTCCATTAATATTTTATAGAGGAGTACAGAATATAGGTCTTTCACCTTCTTAAATTTATTCTTAGGTATCTTATCCTCTTTGGTGCAGTTATCAATGGGATTTTCTTCCTTTTTTATTGAAGTATTGCTGACATATAGTTAACATAGTGATTCAACAAATTTACACATTATGCTATGGTCACCATGGGTGTAGCTATCATGTCACTATACAATGCTATTATAATACCACTGACTATATTCTCTATGATGTACATTTTACCCCTGTGATTTATTTATTCCATAACCTAAAGCCTGTATCTCCCACTCCTCTTCACCCATTTTGCTCCTGTCCCACCCCCACCCCTCTGACAACCAACCATTTCTTCTCTGTATTTATGGGTCTGTTACTGTTTTTTGTTCCTTTTTGAGATTCCACATATAAGTGAAATCATATGATATTTGTGTTTCTCTAACTTATTTCACTTAGCATAATATCCTCTTGGTCCATCCATGTTTCCCCAGATCAGAAGATCTTTTTAGGCTAAGTAATGTTCCATTGTATATACATACCACTTTTTCATTCATTCATCTATTGATGGGCACTGTGTTGCTTCCATATCTTGGCTATTGTAAATAATGCTTCAATAAACATAGAGGTGTAAGTATCTTTCTGCATTGGTGTTTTTGTATTCTCTGGATAAATACCCAGTATTGGAATTACTGGATCTTATGGTATTTCTGTTTTTAAGTTTTTGAGGAACCTCTATACTGTGTTCCACAGTGGATGCATGAATTTACATTTCCACCAATAGTGCACAAGAGTCCCCTTTTCTCCACATCCTCACCAGCACTTGAAGTTCTAATCTTTTTGATAATAGCCATTCTGAGTAGTGTGAAGTAATAGCTCATTGTGGTTTTGATGTGCATCTGATGATTAGTGGTGTTGAGCTTCTTTTCATGTGCTTGCCATCTGTATGTCTTCTTAGGAAGAATGTCTGTTCAGGTCCTGTGACCATCATTTTAATCAGATCGTTTCTCTTGGTATTGAGTTGTATAAGTTCTTTACATATTTTGGATATTAACTCCTTATATTGTTTGCAAATATCTTCTTTGATTCGTAGGTTGCCATTTTTTGCTTTGTTGATGGTATACTTTGCTGTGCAAAAAGCTTTTTTTTTTTTTTTCCTTAGTCCCAATAGTTCATTTTTGGTTTTGTTTCTGTTGCCTCAGGACAATGTTGCAAAGGTCACAGCCAGAGAGATTACTGCCTGTTTTCTTCTAGGAGTTTTACAGTTTCATGTCTCCCATGAAGGTCTTTAATGCATTTGTGTTTGTTTTTGTGTATGCTGTAAGAAAGAGTCCTATTTCATTCTTTTGCAGGGAGTTGTCCAGTTTTCCCAACACACTTATTGAGGAGACCGTCTTCTCCCAACTCTATATTTTGCATCTTGTGTTGTAGTAGATTAACTGACCATATACGTGTGGGTGTATATCTGGGCTCTGTTTCTGTTCCATTCATCTCTGTGTCTGTTTTTGTGCCAGTAGCATACTGTTTTGATTACTACAGCTTTATAGTATATCTTAAAATCTTGCTTTGTGATACCATCAGCTTTGTTCTTCAATCTCAAATTTCCTTGGCTATTTGGGGTCTTTTGTGGTTTCTTAAAAATTTTAGGATTATTTGTTCTTGTTCTGGCAAAAATGCTATTGGTATTTTGATAGAAAATGCATTGAATCTGTAGACTGCTATAGATTCTCCCAGTACATGAACACAGTATATTTTCCCACTTGTTTATGTTGTCCTTATTCTCTTTCATCAATGTTGTAGTTTTCAGCATACAGATCTTTTCAAGTCCTTGGTTAAGTTTACTACTAGATGTTTTATTCCTTTTGGTATAATTATAACTCAAACTATTTTAATTTTGTATCCTGCAACTTTAGTGAATTCATTTACTACTCCTAACAGTGTTAGGTGGAGTCTTTAGGGTTTTCTATGGTATAGCATTATATTATCGGCAAATAGTGATAGCTTAACTTCTTCCTTACCAATTTGGATGCCTTTATTTCTTTCTCCTGTCTGATTGCTATGGCTAGGACTTCCAGCACTATGCTGAATAAAAGTGGCAAGAGTGAACATCTTTGTTTTATTCCTGATCATAGCAGAAAAACCGTTCATCCTCATGGACTAAAATGTTAGCTGTGGGTTTTCATATTGTCCTTTGGTATATTGAGATATGTTCCCTCTAATCCCACTATATTGAGAATTTTAAAAATCAGAAATAGATGAATTTTGCCAAATGCTTTTTCTGCATCTGTTGAGATGATCATAATAGTTACCATTTTTTAATGTGGTATCAGGTTGATTGATTTGTAAATATTGAACCATACTTGCATCCTTTCAATAAATCCCACTTAATTTTTGTGATTCTTTTAATATATTGTTGAATGCAGTTTGCTAATCTTTTGTTGATGATTTTTGCATCTATGTTCAGGGTTATTGGCCTGTAGGTTTCTTTATAGTATCTTTGATTTTGGTAATAGTGCAATGCTGGTCTTATAGACTATATTTGGAAGCTTTCCTTCCATGTTTATTTTTTTTGAAATAGTTTAAGTATTAACTGTTCTTAAAATGTGTGGTGGAATTCACCTGTGAATCCATCTGGTCTCGGACTTTTGTTTTTTTAGGAGTTTTTTCCTTACTGATTCAATTTTCATAAATGGTCTGTTCAGATTTTCTGTTTGTGCTTTGGTTTTGGAAGATTCTGTGTTTCTAGGAATTATCCATTTATTCTAGGCTGTCTAGTTTTTGTATAATTTTCATAGTATTCTCTTATAATTTTTATTTCTGTGGTGTCCGTTTTCTTACTACTTTTATTTCTTTTATTTAAAGTTTAAGAGAGACTCAGCAGGGGAGAGGGGATGAGAGAGAGGAGCAGAGGATCTGAAGCAGGCTCTGTGCTGACAGCAGAGAGCGTGACACTGGCTCAAACTCATGAACCATGAGATCATGACCTGAACCAAAGTTGGATGCTCAACCAACTGAGCCACCCAGGCACCTCTACTTCTCTTTCATTTCTTATTCTCTTTGTGTCTCCTTTCGTTTTTTCTTGATAGGTCTAATTTTCTGTCAATTTTGTTTATCTTTTCAAGAACTAGCTCTTGGTTTTGTTGATCTTTTCTATTTTTTTGTCTCCATTTCATTTATCCATGCTCTGATCTTTATTATTTCTTTCCTTGTACCCTTGTACTAACCTTGGACTTTGCTCTTCTTTTTCTAGTTCCTTTAGATGTAAATTTAGATTGAGATGTTTATTTTTTATTAAAAATTTTAAAACATGTTTATTCATTTTTTGAGAGACAGAGTGTGAGTGGGGGAGGGGCAGAGAGAGAGAGAGAGAGAGAGGGAGATACAGAATCTGAAGCTGGTTCCAGGCTCTGAGCTGTCAGCACAGAGCCCGATGCAGGGCTTGAACTCATGAACCTCAGATCATGACCTGAGCCAAAGTCAGACACTTAACCGAGCCACCCAGGTATTCCAGAATTTTTATTTCTTGAGGTAGTCCTATATCACTATACATTTCCCTCTTTGGGACACAGTGAAAATGGTTCTAGATTTTTGACGTGTGTTTTCATTTACGTTAGTCTCCAAGTATTTTTAACATTTTCTCAGTGTGTACTTCATGGACCCATTGCTTATGTGGTAGAATTTTATTTAACTTCCATGTTTGTGTTTTCCATTTTTGTTTTTTTGTTACTGATTTCTAGTGTCATACTATTATGATCAGAAAAGATGCATGATACGATTTCAATCTTCTTTAATTTATTGAGTCTTGTATTATGGTTTAATCTATGATCTATTCTGAAGAATGTCCCATGTGCACTTGAAAAGAATCTGTAATCTTTTGTTTTTGGATGGAATGTTCCATATATATCTCTTATACCAGCTGGACCTAATGTGTCATTTTAAAGATACTGTTGAGGGGCACCTGGGTGGCTCAGTCATTTAAGCATCCCAACTTCAGCTCAGGTCATAATCTCATGGTTCATGAGTTTGATGTCAGTGCAGAGCCTGCTTTGGATCCTGTCCCCCGTGCTCTCTCTCTGCCCCTCCCCAGCTCACTCTCTCTCAAAATTAATAACTTAAAAAAAAAGGCTGTTGATTCCTTCTAGTGTATATTTCATTCAGTTATTGTATTCTCAACTTTTTTTTTTAATGTTTATTTTGAGAGACAGTGTGAGCAAGGGAGGGGCAGAGAGAGAGAGAGACAGAATCCAAAGCAGGCTCCAGGCTCTGAGCCATCAGCACAGAGCCTGATGCAGGGCTCGAACCCATAAGCTGTGAGATCATGACCTGAGCTGAAGTCGGACCCTTAACCGACTGAGCCACCCAGGCGCCCCTGATTGGTTCTTTTTAATATTTTTTCTGTTGACATTTTCACTGTCACTTCCACTCTTCAGTCTGGTGAGCTTCTTTATAACCATTACTTTGAGCTCTTTGTTAGGTAGATTGGTTATTTCCATTTTATCTAGTTCATTTTCTGAGGACTTGTCATGTTCTTTTATTTGGAGCATATTCATTTATCTCCTTACATTGCCTTTGTGTTTGTTCTTATGAATTAGACCAGTTACTTCTAAAATTGATGGAAGAGTCTTGTGTATGATCATCCCCTGTGTTGACTGTGTTTTAGTGACTGGGTGGTTAGAGTTGTGGCGGGCATGAGCTTGGTGGTCCTGAGGCACTCCATGCTGGGGCTTCCCTGATGAGATGACTGTAGCTGAAATGGGCATGGGTCAGGGTATTCCTATCTCTCAGTGCAGAGGGTGCCCCAGCAAGACAGCTGAAACTAAAGTTGGTGCTAGCCAGGTTATTTTGGGGCTCTCCACTCTATGGGCACCCTGGAAAATAGCCTAAGCCAAAGCAGATGCAAGCTGGGGTGTACTGGTGTTCTCTGCATGGAGGGCACCATGGCAGATTAGATGAAGGTGAAGGGGGCTGCAGGCTGGAGTGTCTTGGGCATCCTGTGCAGGGGCTACCCTGGTGGGGTAGCTGGAGCCAAGGTGTAGTGTGGTCCAGGGCATCCTGGGGCACTCCATACAGTGGTGCCTTGACAGGAGAGCCGTAGTTGAACTGGGTGCAGGCTGGAGTCTCCTCAAATGCTGTTCATAGAGTGCTGTGATAGGGCAACTAGAACCATGGCTAGTGTGGGCTAACCATGTGCACAAAAACTCATGGTGTTTGGTGCAGGGTATGCCCTGGTGAGGTGGCTATAGCTAAGACAGGGTGAAGACTTGGGGTTCTTGAGATGCTCTGTTCAGGTATAGTCCTGGATCTCTCTTGAGTTGGGGGTGTCATACATAGCAAGACATTAGGAGCTAAAATAATGTGTGCCTGGAATGTGCCATAGTGCTTTGTGCCTGTGTCACCTTGGTAAGTAAGGTGGCTGTAGCTGTAGTGAGCCCTGAGAAGGGGTGTCTTCGTGTGTGGTGTGCTGGAGGCTGACCTAATTGGATGGCTCAGTCTGGTGTGGGGTAGAGGCCAGGGGTTCAGTCAATAGGCTGGCTACAGTGCCTGGACACTATTCCTGTCCATGCTGTCATGATGGAGAGGGAACATAAAACAGCTGTGTTCACCAGCATCTCCAATCCAGAGTTCTAGCTGCTGTCCTGTTGCTTGGTGGTGGTAGGGCTGGATCCTTTATATTCTAGTTGCTTTTAATTTGTAGCTTTCTTTCTGTGCCCCAGGGTGGGTGCATTACAGTCCCTTAGTACTATCCCTCTCCACTGCTCTTCAGTGTTGGGACTGTGGGTTCTCTTTAGTAACAAGACTCCATATTACAGTTATGTGATCTATCTTTTGTGCAGAGGCTGTTCAGTCAGCTCTCACTTCTTCAGAAGGAATTGCTCTACAATAGGTTTATTATTTGGTGTGTCTGTGGAGGAGGTGAGTTCATACTCTTCCTGAGTGGTCATCTTGGACTACTCTCCAATGGAACTCTTCTCTTAATTTCTCTTTCTGCTACTTCATTATTAGTGTATAGAAATGTAATACAAAATTAACATACAGAAATGTATCCTGACTGAATTCATTCATCTGTTCTTTGGTGGAGTGTTTCGGGTTTTACACACACACACACACACACACACACACACACACACACGTCATTGGCCAATAGTGGTTAAGTTTATTTTCTTACCAATTTGGATACTTTCCTCCTTCTTGCTTGATTGCTGCAGCTAGGATGTCCAGTATTATTTTGAATTAAAATGGTAAGAGTGGACCTTCTTGTCTTGTTCCTGGTCTTTAGAGGGAAACCTTTCAGTATGATGTTGGCTGTGGGTTTTTCATATATGGTTGGTGTTATGGTATGTTCTCTCTAAACCCACTTTGTTGAGTTTTTATCATGAATGGATGTTGCATTTTGTCAAATGCTTTTTCTGTATCTACTGACGTGACCATATGGTTTTTAGTTATTACTCTTATTATCACATTAACCTATTTGTGAATATTGAAACGCTTTTTATTCCTGGAATAAATCTCACTTGATCGAGGTAAATGATATATTTTTTAATGTATTTAGTTTGCTAATATTTGTTCAGCATTTTTTGCATGTATGTTCATCAGATATACTGGCCTGTAAGGTGGTTTTGTTTTGTTTTGGTCTTTTTGATAGTGTCTGGTTTTGGTATCAGGGTAAAGCTGGCCTTGTAGAATATATTTGGAAATTTTCCTTCCTCTTCTATTCTTTGGAATCCAGTAAAACCTTGATTTGCAAGCATAATTCATTCCAGAAGCATGCTTGTAATCCAAAGTGCTCGTATATCAAAGTGAATTTTAAGTACCATTGGCTCAGTTGTGATCATGTAACATTCAGTATCCCATACTACACGTATTACAAGACATCACTTGTTTATCAAGTTAAAATTTATTAGAAATGTCTGCTCGTCTTGCAGAACAAATTACTCGCAATCCAAGGTTTCAGTAGTTTGAGAACAGGTATCAACACTTTAAATCTTTGTTGAATTTACCTATGAAGCCATATGGGTCCTGGACTTTTGTTGGTAGCTGTTTGATTACTAGTAATGAAATTGAATGGGTAATCAGGCCATATTTTCTATTTCTTTCTGATTTAGCTTTAGAAGATTGTATGTTTCTAGGAATTTATCCACTTCTAAGTTGTCCCAATTTGTTGGCACATTTTTCAGAGTCGTTTCTTGCAACCCTTTGTATTTCTGTGGTGTCAAGTTATTTTTCTTCCTTCATTTCTGATTTGGGTCTTCATGTGTCTGGATAAAGGTTTCTCTTCATTAATCAATTCTTATTCATTTTTCTTTTTTTAAGTTTATTTCCACTCTAATCTTTATTCTATCCTTCCTTTTACTACCTTTGTTCTTTTTCTAGATCCTTTAGGTATAAGGTTAGGTTGAGATTTTTGTTTGAGGCTGTTATAAACTTCCCTGTTAGAACTGCTTTGCTGTGTCCTGAAGATTTTGTACCATAATGTTTTCACCTACGTTTTTCTCCACGAATTTTTTGATTTCTTTGATTTTCCTTGAGTCTATGTGTTTGCATTTTTTTCCAATTCTTATAAATTATTTCTAGGTACTCTTGTGGTATGAAAAGATGCTTTGTATGATTTCAGTCTTCTTAAATTTATTGAGATTTGTTTTGTGGCCTAACGTGATCTATCCTAGAGAATATTCCATGTTCACTTGAAACGAATGTGTATTCCACTGTTTTTGGATGGAATATTCTGTGTATACCTGTCAGGTCCATCTGGTATAATGTGTTGTTCAAGACACAAGATTTTTCTTAGAGGAAGACAAAGATACCTACCTAAAAACTGTTTACATTATGTAGACACATAAAAATATATAAATGTATATAAGAACACTTACCTGGACCTTAATACAAATTTCTGGTTCCATACTGTGAGGAAAAAAACTAATGCCTAAGGTCATGGCGGCATCACTGAGTTCAACTGCAGGCCTCCTTTAATGTATATACGGCATTATTTTGAGCAATCATCTTTGACGAACAGGCTTCTCTTCTTTTGTAGGTGGTGGATGTAAGTAGAGAAGGCAAAGAAGAAGTATTTTATGGGCCTACACTCCCTTTTGCTTCTAATGGAATAGCGGCATGCTTCCTTCCAGCTCCATATTTCACATGCCCTAACCTTCAGACTCTTCAAGTGCCTCATCACAGGATTGGGACCATCTGAAAACCAATGCTTTAATAACTATCATTAACAGAAGGGAAAGAAAAGCTTCACTTCTGAATACTGGGCATGAAAAGACTCAGTGCTCAATGCTTCCTTGTTTTGTTTTATATATCTTATTTTCAGATAAACATTAGCAAAAAATGAACAGTTTTCTAAAATACATTACTGAAACCTCCTGTCACCCTTCTCTCTGTGTGTCAATATAAAATATGTCTGACTTTTACTGTGGTGTAGCTCAGTGACAACTTAATGGTCAATTACTGTTCCATGGGTCTTTAGAGCCTTTGTTGTAGACTTTCTCTAATCAGCACTGTCTAGGAAAACAGGAAAATGTTAGTAAGGCAATTTATTTCACAAGTACTGCCATCAATGATCTTCAAAAAAAAAAAAAAAATTCTGTAGTTAATCCCCTTACTACTTAAAACTGGGTTTGTAATTTTTCTTTTAAAAATTTAACATTATGCAGCCCCACTAGTATACACTCAGTATTATGACATTATAAAATTTTAAATGCCATGTTTTATTCACAGTAACACGAATGATAGAAGTACACTGGGACAGCAGTTGGAACGCCCAGATTGTTCAGCTTGGTTACTGTGACCTTGGGCTAGGTGCTTAACTTTCAGTGCTAGTTTTCCCATTCTTTAAGGAGGATAATTATTGATTTCCGTATCAATTCAGAAGAATGTTGTGAGGATTAGGCAAATGCTCTGAAGTACTTCATTTAAGAAAAAAAAAGTTACTCAAATTACAAGGTATTTTACTGTCTTTAGAATTCTGTAACTGAACGGGGAGATTATTTTTGAAATTATTTAAAAATTACTAAATAGAAATTGGAACACATGCTGTGGGAGAAATGATTCTGAAAAGCATGTGAAGAGATGCTAATTAGGAAAAGGGGAGTCTACCAAAGCCAAAGATTCCTAAGTCTATACAAATTCTTGCTTCACATCATAATTCAAACACTTGTTTAAATTCATTTAGTGAAAAATGACATTTCAAAGCTCAACAAAAAAAAATTAGCTGTACTAATTTGGGCACCATAAAGTGCTCTGACATAACTGTGAACCTAGACTTAGTAGTTCTAATAAAAGTTTTTGCACTTTGTTAAAGGTTATGTCAATCTTGAGCACTTGTGGGACTCTTCCTCCACCACCAATACATATTTTATTACTACCACTTTTCATAATGCATAAGAATTCTTATTTAGGCTAGGTTTTTGGATTTGCTTTGTCTATAACAATATATACATATATGTATATATACACATATATATATATTTAATAAAAATCACATTGGAACATAAATTCAAGAAGTGTAACATGAGTTTTTCCCTTTTCCTAATCTTGTTAGGATCTAAGTCACTTTACTAAAAGGAAGACTTTATTTGGACTTTTTTCCTTTGGCATAGTTTAATTGTTTAGCAATCCTTACCTTACAGGAAGTTGTCATTTTATTCCTGTAACCACTTTTGGTATTCAGAAATAAAAACAAACTTTTTAAAATCCTAAATACAAAATTCACTAACTTTTCACACTGTTATACCTAAAAATTTTAATTTTTAAATAATAATCTGGTTATTCAGATTAAAGAGCAGAGAAGGAAAGACTAGGCATAAGGGGAAAAAGTAAAATAAAAACCTCCCAGAGATTTAGACAAAAAACCTTCAGAGTAATTTTACAGTTCTGAAAAGTGAAAATTGATACTGATATGATATTTAGAAGAATTACAGAGTCTCTTTAGAAGAGTTTATAAATCATGTAAACTAAATATTTTAAATGCCTTACCAAGTCAGGAAAATGACTCTGGCATTTCAGATATCTTTTCAAAAAGAACCTAAGCAAGAAGTGTTTCGGATTTATTAAAATTTCTACTTGATACATGAATTGACCTCCAGCTGTTTTACCTTATAAAACCATTACATCTGTAATCCCGCATCCTATATCCAATGAATGAAAGGAAAATGGTCTAAAAATAAGCTTGCCTGACTAATAATGAAAAGGTACCCTGAGATTACTCTTGATATTTTCTGTATAGATTTCTAACTATTCATTTAAAACAAATCAGTATATTAGCAAACACTTTCTTGGGAAACTTTAATGTATTATCCACTAATATTACAGAATCGAACTCAGAATTAGAAAATATTCTTTACAGTATAGCCAAAGATAGCGTCTAAAGTACAACATTCCTAGGAAAAATAAAACGCAGAATGCTTATGATTAGATCATTTTCCTCAAAGGTTCCAGAAAACCGTGCTCATAAAACCAAATTCCACTGAAACTATTCAAATATATATTTTCTATTTTAGTGAACTATAGTAATTCATCTCTCATTTTTACTCTTTAAAATTATAGACCATATTGTATCTGTAGTTAAATTATTAAGTTAATTTGAATTTCCATAAGAAAAGCATGAAAATTCCAACCACTTAAACACCATTTTCAGATTTTACTATGTAAAAGAAAACACAGTACTGCATAAGTATTAGCACAGCGTTCCTTTGTGTAGGAAGAAAAGCCAGCAAAGACATTAATCTGTAAAACAATGTAAAGTGCAATGAAGTTCCTTAGATTCTTAATAACAAAATACCAATTTGGTTATGATTAGGATATTTTTCTTGTTAGGTTACAATTAAGATCTTTTTCTTCCTTTTTCTTCATGTTTTCTTCAAAGTTTAACCCCAAGTATACTGTATACTTTCAACTGTTGAAATGACTAAAAAACTTTGTTTTGCCACAGAATATTAAAACAGGAACAACATAGAAATTATTCTTCCAAGTAATATGGTTCATTTTTATTTTGGTTTTCAAATAATCTTTCATAAAAAAGGAAGTGGAATAATCATGAAGTATAAACTAAATATTTACATTTAAAAAATTATTATATGCACAATTAACTTATCAATATACAATAAGGCCCAGCATTTTCTGAAAACACAATTCACAAATGCAATAAATGCTATAAACTGGATAACTACTAGCACACCAAAAACTTTAATAAGCAGAAGTTATTCAATTCCAATCATGTAGTACTTATTTTGGTAATCTTAGCAATATAGATTATCACTGAATCAAAGTACAAATCTTATATCTTATTAAATATGTGAAAAAATATGCTACTTTGCTAGCTTCCCAAACCAACTGTCTTAAGCAAACAAAACATGGTATTTATATTGGCATGCTATGTACTTGACTGACAAGGCAGTATTTTTAACCCTAGGAGGAGAAGACAGGAGAAGAGCTTTTGGAAAAATGTAAGGTTTACATAAAATCTATAGGATTGAGGGAAGACAGGTTTCCTAGAGGCTTTTCCCAACTGCAGAAACTTGTCAAATTTTTATAGAACAGATAATTTTAACAAAGGGATGTAAAAATAAAAGCTGTCAAAGATTCTGTTAAAGTACACGTAATTCTTTAAGAACAAAATAGTTTTAAAAATTTGTGATGAAGCATGAAAGAAAATAATAATGGGTAAAGAACACACACACAGGCTACAGGTAAGTTTTGTTTTTGTTTTTGTTTTTAATATAGATGCCCAGGTAGAAAAAGTCAAATAGGCTTAAGAAAAAATATGCTAGGAATAGGTAAAGATATAAAAGTTTTAAACTATGAAACTCTTCTAATGCAAATGAAGTCAATACTAAAAGATTTCTGTACAGAGATCATACTCCATGTTTTTTACTCCCCCATGAAAACCTAATTAAATGTTCAATTAAAATTTAAATCATAACCAAATCTGAATGTCTAATAAAGTCCTTTCTACCACTCTGTTGTCCTTCAATCATCTCTTTTATATTCCATCTGATATTTTACAGAAATTATTTGACTGGAATACTTATATTTTAACTGTCTTCCTACTTAAGTGTCTTAAGGCTAGGTTTCTGTAGAAAGGGTAGTATTCTCTCCTGGCAAGCTGAATGAAGCTCAGAGTGCAGAATGAACATGGCATTCAGATGTCTAAGGCAGTCTAGTCTCCTGTGTGAGTTAAGTTTGCATAGAAAAGGTAGAGTCAGATGGCAGAAAAGTCTCCTGAAGAGTCTGAATGTCAGCTTATTGACACTGGCAAGTAACTGGAGGTCCTTGAGCAGAAAAGTAACAGGAAGAAAGGATTATTTTAGCAACACTAATGCCAGAACTGTGTGAGGATGAATTACAGGGAAGAAGATCAGAGATAAGGAGGTAAGATCAACAGAGCACAGTAGGAAAGACAGTTGGGGTGTACAGGATGGAAAAAAGAAAAAAATACCAAGAGCCTGTACTGGTGATCACCTGAAAGTGGGGGGCATGTAAGAATCCAAGATGCTTCTGAAGTTTCAAGGCTAAATAACTTCTGAAAACAGTGTATTCCCTGGGTAGAAAAGGCAGCAGCTAGTTGAAAATAAGTGACAAGTGCAGCTTGACATGTTGCCTTGAGATTTCAGGAGGATCCAACTAGAGGGGTTTAGAGAGAAATTAGCACTAGAAATAGACTTCAGAGATGAAATTATGAGCTAGTGTTCGCAGTTCACTACTAGAAGAATGTTGAGACGAAGCAAGTGAAGAGCCACATCTCACCACTGGGGACCGGAAAGGAGAACATGAGGGTGCTTTCAAAGTACAGTATGTAGGGAGGAGGAGTATCACCAAGGAAGGGTTGAGAAGATGAAGGAAAACACAGACGTCAGGCCAAAGGACATGAGAAATGAGAATGTACTCTCAGACTGCACCAAAAGAGAACGGCTTACAATAGAGAGATAGAAGCAGCAGCCCCACAGAGTACAGGTTCTTTAGGGGTGAATACATATTAAGGAAGCAGGAATAAGGTACTTACTCTAAATCTGGGAATAGAAAAAAGGTAAGATTATCCTATTAAGTGAAGGGTCTGTGAAGATTTTCAAGAAAATGAACTGAGTCATAAATTTTTTTTTCTTCAATTAAAAACACACTTCAACACACGTATTTACACATATGTATTGTCACAGATTTTTTTTTTGTTATGGATTTTTAAAGTATAAACTATTTATTCTTAGCATCTATAGACATATGCCCTAATGCATGATTCAGCAGTGGCTTTTCTCATCTCTTAAAAGTTTCATATTCTAAGGAACATGATTCTCAAAGCTATCTTATTAATCCTATTTTGGAAATAAAAATATATATACACATACATAACTTCTTTAAAAGCATCACCTTAAACAGATGTACGCTTCATTTGCTGAAACCTGCAAAGCAATACATTAAGTTTAGTAAGTCACTACGATAATGAAAAACTCATTGCTTTAAAGTCTACTAAGTAACCTTAACGAAGCTTTTATTCATTCCATTTGTTGAAGTACTAATAGCTGATCTGGCAGGGGGATAAACTATTTGTATGTTGTGAAAACAACAGATACTCCTTTAGACTTCACACATTACAGTAAGGACAGCATTAATAAGTATAGTTCGCTGACTGCAATACACTTCATCTTTAAAGATACTTCTTGAGTTAGAAAAGGAGGAAGAGAAGAACCATGATAAAGACTAGAGTCCCAAGAAGGAAACAGTAAGTTATTGCAAAGTTAGCAAACATGATGTGTAAGAAAAAATTTGAAGAAAAAAACCAGGGGGGTGGGGGTCCCAAGGGGGGGGCGCTCATTCATCTAGGACCTATTAGAGAAAAAGGGACAAAATTGAGAGGTGTTCATTACCTTTGGGCATGATTAGTAATCATGTCTGCACACCTCAAATAGAATGTATGTCACCAATACATTCACATACATTATCCCCTCATTCTTACTAGGACACCGTGAAAAAGAAAAAGGATTAGTATTCTTTTTTTCTCCGTGAAGAAACTGAGGCTCAGCAAGGTTAAGTGACTTGCTCAAGTTTACAAAGCAGAGCTGGCTTTGAGACCTAGGTGGGTTCCAAACACTAGGACTGGAGTTCTTTCATCAAGTAAAGCTCACCACAAAAAGGAGACAAGGATAAGAGCCCAACTGGTAAAATAAAAATCTGGATGAAGTAAAGAGTTGAGACACAATAGCTGCTAAAGGAAAGTAAACTGGTTCCTTGTAAACATAATGTAAGATGCTAAATTATAAAAGGCTCTAATTGATGAGGAGATAAATGGGCTGAGTTCTCAGAACTCTTCTGTTAATAATGTAACCTGAAGATTTTTTTAGATGTTATTTTCTCTTTTCTTAAAGGGTCTTATTTATCCTCCTCCTGATAGAGGTCTTTTAATAAATTCCCCAAAAGAAGGACGACTAAAGAAAAAAAAAAAAATTTGGCAACTGTTGGGACCTAAGCATAAACACTGTTGACTTAAGTTTTAAAACATTTTATATACTATCTGTATATTCATTTAGCCAGACTCAGCCTCATTCCTCACAGAGCTAAGTGTGCTGGGCATTTATTAACTTGCCTTAGACACAGTATAACAAAAGATGACAAACATACAATCCCACCTCCTGAACCCCCCTTTCCCCAAAACCAGCACAGAACAGCCAGGTAATGTTAAAAAACACAAAATAAAACAAAAAAACACCCACATCATATTAAAACATGTAAGAAACAAAACAAATCACTCACAAGACAGAAAGTCACATTACAGTGAAAAGTTCCTGGATTGACTGGTGCAAATCTACTTAACAGACATACACATGTAACACTCACAGTTAGAAAAGGTTCCTTTAAGTTAGTTTAACTAAAAACTCTTCAAAAGAGAATGCAATTCTGCCAAGTTCCAAAGGTCCTATAATATATTTAATTAACCTTTATTTCCTTATTTATGTACCTTATACTTACAGGTATGTAAGAAAAAAAATCCTAGAAAGAATTTTTAACAGAACATCACACAATTAAAAGTATGAATCAGAATGGTGCAAAGCGGCTTCAGATAGTTATAATAGAGAAGGCAAATCACAAAATATGTTAGGTATTATCACTCTCCAGTCTCTGCATTTCATCTTGTCCCACTTGTCCTAGGTGAGATAAAAGTTTGCTATAGGCTTCCCTGTTTAAGAAAAAAGAAAAGATGTAGATACATTTATTACCTTTTCCACTACTTTTCGTTTTAAGTATTTACAAACTGAGCCTACCTGAGTGTCTGTCTGTCTACACGCACACACACTCACACAATATGACTAAAATACTTTGATTCTTTAACAAACTTGGGACATATGACTTCTCATGAGTGCTGACTCCTCTAAAACAACCTCTTTAGGAACTACAGGTCTATTTCCATGTGTTACATTATGTTACACAGTCCAGCACAATCTGAAACTGGGTTGTAAGCCTATAAGAAAAAAAGTCCTATTACTTATTTTTGACCAAAAACCGTATTATTTAATTGGCTCACACACCTTACTCACTGGATACACATGATGCAGTTGTTTCAGTACATCAAGGCATCCCTCAAAGGGCAGATAATGCCACCATGGATTTTAAGTGTTATAGTCTTCATAGGGCATCCAGCAACACATCTGAGGCTCTAAAGTCCACCTCCCAATGAGTAACACTGAATGTGTTTTGGCAATAGTAGCATTGATGAAACACAGAGCTTTCAAAGGTGGTCACTTCGAAAAGAACTGTATGTGAATCGCGATGTGTCAATCATAGTATGGAAACATTTATCAACTCCAACATACCCCAAATTTTTAGGAATGGGAAAATAAGCCATTTCTAGGAAATGAATCTAAATTTTATAATCGTTGCCCAAAAGAATGTAATAAGATTTTCAAACATACCTTTGTGCGATATTTCTGCCAAGGCCCCATTTGCGCTCTGAATCCTTCAGAGACTGAGTGAGGGTAGAAAGCAAATGGATAACAACCTGCTGGTCCAATGCTGCTACTGTTTCTAAAATGCTGTAAATCTGATTATCGTACCTCGTACCATAATCCTGGATAAAATGCCTGAAAGTAAATCAAGTTGCAAAGGATTACTTCTGGGGAAGTTCCCAGGGCTGGTATCTATATAACAATTAGCTGTAACCTGAACACAAGAAAGATCATTTCATGTAAGATTACCTTAAGAATCTAGATGCCCTATGAAGACTAAAGGACAGAAATGGCCTATTTCAGCGTAAGCTATGCATGACCAGAGCCACGGCACTGGTAGGAAGAGGGAAGGGTTGGAACCTGAGAAGGGAGAATAAGGGGGGAAATCTAGTCCCAGGGACTTTGCTGCTATTCTCTGTATGTCAGAATCTGAGCGGTAAGGATGCAGAAAAAAATGAGTCCAGCTTCCTAGGTATTTCTTAGTTCATCGTATTTCTAAATAGATCAAACAATATTTTTATGAGAAAAACAAGTTACTCATAATACATATTTTTACATTCCTTAACTGGAAATTTTAGACCCAGAGGAGGCCTTTATAAAAAATTATATGTTTTAGCCCTGAAATTTCCACTCTCCCCCCAACAAAAAAAAGTCACCTAGCTTAATACGTTGTACATAACAAACATGCAATCTTCCTCGTTCATATAAAATCCTTTCTCCCTTCTTAGGGTTTTATTTATTCTTGAGACAGAGACAGAGCATGAACAGGGGAGGGGCAGAGAGAGGGGGAGACACAGAATCTGAAACAGGCTCTAGGCTCTGAGCTGTCAGCACAGAGCCCGACACAGGGCTCGAACCCGTTAACTGTGAGATCATGACCTGAGCCAAAGTCGGACGCTTAACCGACTGAGCCACCCAGGCGCCCCTAGGGTTTTATAATTCTTACAAAGCCACTATTTATTTCATGTGATCCCAATTTAAATAAATTGTAAACAGCTGATGAGTGCCAATTATGTGAGGAGAAAACGAACTGAGGAATCAAAGAGCCAACACGGAAGAAAACAGACCCACATTATTTCTCATGGCAGTGTTAGGGCAGAGATACATATATTAAAAGGGGAACTGGTAGAAATTGTGAGAAAGAAATATTTAAAAATACTGCCCTAACAGAAAGCACAAGATTCTAGAGGAGGCAAGGCAGGAAACAACAATAAAACACAGAACGTTACAACACCACAAAACACAGAAAATGTTCCTCCCGTTGCATTACTGTTCTTGGGAACTAACGTCAGGTCTACTCTTACACAGTTCATGCTTCACAACTGAAATACAATGAAGCTTTCTGGGTCTATAGTATCTACAGCAAGTGAAACAACCAGTCATGGTACTTCTACACTGGATCCTGAGTAACATGTGTAGCAGCTCTGAGGGCCTGTGCACCTGTCATCATGACCCACATATCCTGACTTTTTTCTCTTAAATACATGCAGGAGTCTTCTTCACCCAATTCTCAGGTAATTTGAAGTCAGCTCACTTGTCTTCCTCCCTGGCACTTTTGTCTTTTTAATAAAACAACACAGTGTAACAAAACCACTGCCAAAAATATAATAATTGAAATACTATAACAAGTAGTAACACATTATGTTTTGGATAATTAGTTATTTAAAAAACATGTTGGCTGTCAAATGGCTGGCAATAGTCCCCTTGCCAGTTGGCGTATTTTCCAGTTACCTAAACACAGAAGTCAGCTGGGCGGCGGGTTCTCCTTCTGACCCCACTTGGCAGGCTTTTACCATGTATTGCAGGTTCTCTGTGGCCAGCCTTTTCACTAGGAGGAAAAATTATAGCATCACACACTGTGTCTGAATTGACCATCTGGATCCTCATTTTTATGAACACTCTTAATTTAGAGAAATATGTTGTTTTCTTAAAGTTTGTACAGTTTTGTTATTTTTCAAAATGAAATAGTTCTGAGTTTTTGGTTTGTTCTAAAGTTCTATCTCCTTATCTCCCATTCTAAGAAAATATAAAAACCTTAAGAGTTTATTTTTTACACTCTTATAACTGAAAAAATAAATGTAAAGATAGGCCTTTTAGAAAGACCCCATATTCAAAAACATTCTATCATCCTCATCCTGCAAGTAGTTACATGCTGACAAAAGATAGCTTTTAATCATTCAGCTGATTTACAGACCAGCAGATTTATTTTTTTAAAATTCATAGGCATATTCCTCCCTCCTACTCACTAACAAATTAGAAACCACCAATTTACCTTCACTTAAAATTAGCCAAAGATGTGTGTGTGTATGTGTATAAATCAACTGTGATGCTATCGTTCTTTCAAAAAAGTGAAGTTATAAAAAGAACATTTGTATTCTTTAAATATTTAACCAAATCCTTTAAAATTGTGCATTTGTACGTAAAAATGGAAAAATATCAAGAAAGAAAATAGAAAATTTAGTATGTTCCAAATGCTATTAAATTTTTGTTGTGTTGTTTTGGCACATCTAATATAAATAGCTGGGAAAAAAGCACTCTAAGAATAAAAATTTCAGAAGCTCTAATCCATTATAGCAGGAGCACAAAACAGGATACATATGAACTTAAGTTAATCACATGTACTTAGTAATGTTCTCTATGGTATGAGGGTGGTGGATAAAGAAGATATAGCACACTTGTCTTCACTGAGCAAATAACTCCTCATATTAGATACAATTCTGAAATCAGTATAATTCATTCTTAAAAGACATTTTCTTGAAAAACAATCCCCAAAAGCTCTTCTGTGGATAAAGTACCAGAATATGAAGAAACAGTCTTCACAGAAAACATTAAGCATTGGTTTAAAAAGAAAAAAAAAAAGCTTTATTGAAGTGCAATTCACTTATCAAAACCAACCTATTAAGGTGTACAATTCACTGGATTTTAGTATATTCACAGAGTTGAGAAGGCATCCCCACTGTCTAATTTCAGAATAATTTCATCACCTCCCCAGAAAACCTTATACCCCTTAACAGTCACATTCTCCTATTTCTTCCTCCCCCAGCCCCTGGCAACCACGAATCTACTTTTGTCTTCATGGATTTGACTTCTCTGGAAATTTCATATACATACAATCATATACCACATGGTCTTCTCTGACTGCCTTTTTACTTAGCATTATGTTTTAAGGTTCATCCATGTTGTAGAATGTGTACTTTATTTCTTTTGACGGCCAAATAATATTCCACTGTATAGAGATACCCCATGTTGTTTATCCATGCATTAGTTGCTGGACAATTGGGTTGTTTGCATTTTGAAGCTACTATGAATAAAGCTTCTGTGGATATCAGAGTACAGTTGTGTTTTAAAAAAAATATTTGCCATCTTGGTTTATTTAACTGAACTGAACTTTTTAAAAAGCTGGGTTTTTTTTCAGTTTTTCTTTACATTAACAGCTTTACTCACTTAACACGTACAATTCCATGTTTTTAATATATTTGCAGAATTGTGCAACCATCACTACAATGTTAGAATATTTACTATGCAAAGAAACCTGACACTCTTTAGCTACCACTCCCTATTTTCTGATATACCCTAAAAGTAAACACAAATCGACTTTCTGTCTCTATCGATTTAATATTCTGGACATTTCATACAAATGGAATCATACAATATGTGGTCTTTTGTAACTGGCTTCTTTCACTTAAAATAATGTTTTCAAAGTTTATCCATGTTGTATAGCATGCAGCAGGACTTAATTCCTTTTTATGGCCAAATAATATTCCACTGTGTGGCTGTATCACATTAAAAAAAAAATCTGTCAGTTGACAGTCTACCTTTTGGCTACTATGAAAAATAAATTGCTATAAATACGAATATACAAGTTTCTGTGTGGATATATGTTTTCATTAGTCCTGGGTTCATACCTAGGAGTGACATTGCTAGGTCACATTGTAACTCTATGTTTAACGATCTAAGGAATGACTGGACTATTTTCCCTAGTGGCTACACCATTTTATATTCTCAATAGCAGTAACTAGGGGTTCTGATTTCTTCTCCATGTTTTCACCAAACTTTGTTATTATCTGACTTTTTCATAATACCCAACTTAGTGGTATCTCACTGTGGTTTTGATTTGCATTTCCCTGATGACTAATCATGTCGAGCACCTTTTCAGGTGCTAATAGTCATTTGTTTATATTCTTTGGAAAAATGTCTATTCAAATCCTTTGCCTATTTTTTTTGAAAGTTTATTTTTTTGAGTTAGAGGACAAGAGAGAGAATCCCAAGCAGGCTCTGCGTTGTCAGTGCAGAGCCCGACACAGGGCTTGATCCCATGACCCATGGGATCATGACCTGAGCTGAAATCAAGAGTCAGACGCAATAACCCACCAAGCCACCCAGGCGTCCCTCTTTGCCTATATAAAAAAATTTTTTTATTACTGAGTTGTAACAGTTCTTTATATATTCCAAGTACAAGTTCCTTATCCTATAAATGATTTGCAACTCTCATTCTGGGAACTTTCTTTTCACTTTTTCGATTGTCCTTTGAAGCATGAAAGTTTTAAATTTTTTAAGTTTTCTTTTTAATGGGTTATTTTTGAGAGAGAGAGAGAGATAGAGAGTGAGCAGGGGAGGAGCAGACAGAGAGGGAGACAGAATCTGAAGCAGGCTCTGTGCTGACAACACAGAGCCCAACGTGGGACTTGAACTCACAAACTATATAGATCATGACCTGAGCCTAAATCAAGAATTGGACACTTAACTGAGTGATCCAGGTACCTGAAAAGTTTTTAATTCTGATTAGTCCAATTTATGTCTCTCTTGTACTTTTGTTGTATCTAACAACTCATTGCCAAATCCAGGTCATGAAGATTTACTAGTTTGCTTTTTCTACGAGTTTTATAGTTTTATCTCAGCCATTTAGGTCCATGATCTATTTGGAGTTAATTTTTGCGTATGGTGTGAAATAAAGGTATAGCTTCATTTTTTTGCATGTGGATATGTGTTTGACTTAGCAGAAGTTGTTGAAATACTTGTTTTCTCCCGACTGAATCATCTTGGCACCTTTGTCAAAAAAATCAGTTGACCACAGACCTTTGGGTTTATTTCTGGACTTCCGATTCTAATCCACTGATCTATGTCTATCTTTATGTCAATACCACACTGTCTTGATCACTGTCGTTTTGTACTAAGTTTTGAAATTGGAAAGTATAAATCTTCCAACTTTGTTCTTTTTTCAATATTGTTTCAACTATTCTGGAGTTACACTGAATTTGTAGACCAATTTGGGGAATACTACTATCTTAACAATATTACTTCTTCTGATACATGAAATGGGTGTTTTTTCCATTTATTTAGATATTCTCTAATTTCTTTCAACAATGTTTGGTATTTTTCAGATCTTAAGCTTGTATTTCCCTTTTCTTAAATTTATTCCTAGTTGTTTTTTTTTTAATTGTAAATGGAAATGTAAATGGAATCATTTTCTTAATTTCATTTTTAGATTTTCATTGAGAGCATATAGAAATAAAATGAATTTTTGTGTCTTCATTTTGTATCCTACAACCTTAACTTGTTTATAAGTTCTAATAGCTTTTTAGTGGTATGCTTAGGATTTTGTATACACAAGATCAAATCATCTACAGATAGGGTTAATTTTACCTTTTTTCCAAGCTAGATGCCTTTATTTTTCTTGCCCTGACTAGGACTTCCAGTACAATGTTGAATAGAAGTGGCAAGAGTGAACATCCTTGTCTTATTCCTAATCTTAGGGGGAAAGCATCTAATCTTTCACCATTAAGGATGATGTTAGCTAAGATTTTCATAGATGTCCTTCATCAGATTGAAGAGGTTATCTCTAGTCCCAGTCTGTCATTATGTAATGCCTTTTTTTTTTTAAGTTTATTTACTTACTTGGAGAGAGATAGAAAGAGAGAGAGCTGGGGAGGGGCAGAGAGAGAGAGAGAGAGAGAGAGAGAGAGAGAGAGAGAGAGAGAGAGAATCCCAAGCAGGCACCACACTGCCAGAGTGGAACCTGATGCGAGACTCAAACTCACGGACTGTGAGATCATGACCTGAACTGAAATGTAGAGTCGATGCTTAACTGACTGAGCCACCCAGGCACCCCACATACATGTAACTTTTATATTCATTGCTCTTGTTCTTTTTTTCTAATCATTTGCTTTTATTCTGCCTTTTCTGAAGGTTTTAATTGAGGATTTTATGATTCCATTTTTTTCTCTTTTCTTAGTATAATCAAATACACTTATTTAAAAAAATTTTTTTAGTGGTTGCCCCGGAGTTTGTAGCATACAACTAATCCAAGTCTACTTTCAAATAGCACTGCATTCCTTCAAGGGTGGTACAGGTGCCTTTTAACACAGTATTCCAAATTCCTCTCTCCCAATCCTCAGAATAATGCTGTCATTCAGTTTGCTTTCCATAAGGTATAATCACCAATTATTATTTTGAAAAAGAAACAATTTATTAGATCATTTAAGTGGAGAGACAGATTCAGAGAATCACAGCTTACGAAGACCAGGAGCTGACACTGGAAGAAATATTTACACTGCATTTGACAAACTGCTCTATGCTCAGTTTTGGGGGCAACAGTTTGCTCTATGACCTCAATTCCCTGATGCATCTAAGAAGAATTGTTTTCCAGTCTGATAAGATTTGTTTCTTGTTGTGAGGGTGAGAATGAGAACTTCTAAGCTCTTTACACAACAAAAATCCTCCAGCTCTTACTACTGAACTCTTTCTCCCTTCATTTCTGTGTTTTCCTCCTATTTTGGTGCTCTTTTGTTAAGTGCACGTTTATAAGTTGTTAAATACAGTGATCCTTTATCATTATAAAACATCTCTATTTCTAGTAACAATTTTTTGGCCTAGCTTTCCATAGCTACAGTTTGCATGATGTAGTTTTTTTTTATCCTTTTATTATTTCAGTATTTGAATCTAAAGTGTTTCCTGTAGATAGAATAGAATTAGATCTTTTTATATTTTCATTCCAATGATCTCTACTTTTGATTAGTTTGTTCACTCCTTTCACAACTACTGTTACTGTTGCTATAGATGGATTTATATTAGTCATTTTACCTTTTGTTTTCTAAATGTCTTGCATTTTTTGCTCTTCTAATCTCCTTTACTGCTCTCTTTTCGTATTACATGCATATTTTAAAACTTAGCATTTTAATTTCTTTAATGATTTTTCATTAGTTTTGAATTATTTCCTTAGTAGTTGCTTTAGGCATATCATGCATACCTTATCAGAGCTTCCGATTTACATGAATTCAGTGAAATACAGAAACATTATTCTTACATAACTCTATTCCCCTCCCCCTTTGTTGTATTATTATTTTTTTAATGTTTATTTATTTTGAGACAGAAGCGGGGGGAGAGAGAGAGAGAGAGAGAGCAAGCAAGCATGTGCATGTGAGCAGGGGAAGGGCAGAGAGGGAGAGAGAAAATCCCAAGCAATCTCCACACTCCACACAGAACCTGATACAGGGCTCAAACTCACATGATCTGAGCTGAAATCAAGAGTTGGATGCTTAATAGAATGAACCACCCAGGCACCACTGTGGTATTATTTTTATACATATTCCCTTTGCAAATGTTACAAACCCAACAATACATAATTTTTTGTCTTTCATGGTTTTTATTTTATATAATTTTGTCTTTCAAAGAAGCTAAAGGAGAAGAAAGGAAGAAGAGGAAAGGAAAGCAGGTATATATTTAAGCTTTCGTTATATTAACCTTGTTGATCATCTCTAATTCTCTTCATAATTGTTTCTATTTGAGTTATTATCTGGAGTCATTTTCTTAGACCAATATAGCTTTGCTCCCACCACCTCCTTTGTACTGTTACTGGTAAATATACTGCACTTCTATATGTTATAGACCCAATAATACATTATATATCATTTTTTTAATATTTCATTTTATTCATTTGCTTTTTAAACCCATTAAGGGAATAAAGATAAAGAAATATACACTTATACTTTTATAGTTACATATTGCTTTACTGGTGTTATTCCTGTGTGAGGTCACTTAACTTTCATTCTGTAGAACTTTTTTTTCTTTTTAATTTTTTTCTAATGTTTATTTTTGAGAGAGAGTGATAGACTGTAAGCAGGGGAGGGGCAGGGAGAGAGGGAGACAGAGAATCCAAAGCAGGTTCCAGGAACTGAGCTGTCAGCACAGAGCCTGATGTGGGGCTCGAACCCCAAGACGTGGGTCAGCCCCAAGATCATGACCTGAGCTGAAGTCGGCCACTTAACTGACTGAGCCACCCATGAACTTCCTTCCTTTCTTATAAGGCTGGTCCACTAGCAATAAATTCTCTCAGTTTTTACCTGGGGATATTTTTATTTTATCTTCACTTTTGAAAGGTAATGGTTTTACAGAATATAGTATTCTTGGTTGAGAATTTTTTCTTTGATCACTAAGTGTTATCCCACTGCCTCTGACCTCCATTAATTCCGCTGAGAAGTTAGCTGTTGACCTAACTGGGGTTCTATGGTAAGCGATGAGTCTTTCTTCTCTTGATGCTTTAAAATTTTTCTCCTTGCCTTTGGCTTCCAGTATTTTTACTCTGATGCATCTTATTGTGGAACTTTTTGAATGTATCCTATTTGGAATTAGGGCCGCCTGGGTGGCTCAGTCAGTTAAGCGTCCGACTTTAGCTCAGGTCATGATCTCACTCATGGTTTGTGGCTTTGAGCCCCATGTCGGGCTCTGTGCTCACAGTGTGGAGCCTGGAGCCTGCCTCGGGTTCTGTGTCTCCCTATCCCTCTGCCCCTCCCCTGTTTGGCTTTCTGTCTCTCAAAAATAAACATTAAAAAAAAATTATCTTATTTGGAATTAGCTGAGCTTCTGGAATGTATAGGTTATTGTTCATTAATAAATTCAGGAAATCTTTAGCCATTATTTCTTCAAATATTTTTTTCTGTACCTTTCTGTCCTCTTCTGGGTTATATGTATGATGGTGCACTTAATGGTATCCCACATTTCCCTAAAGCTCTGTTCATTTTTCTTCATTCTTTTTTTCAAATTGCATCATCTCTTGTCATCTATCTTCAAGTTTGCTAATTCTTTCTTCTGCTAATTCAGATCCAGTAACAAGCCCCTCAAGTGAATTTTTCAGTTCAGCTCTTGTACTTTTAAACTTCATAATTTCCTTTTGGTTCTTTTTTTGGTAACTTCTGTCTCGGTACCGATATTCTCTATTTGATGTGACAATGTCATCATACCTACCTTTATTTTGTTAACCATGCTTTCCTGGAATTCTTTGAACATACTTATAATGGCTACTTTGAAGTCTTTGCCTATTAAATCCAGTATCTGATTGCTCTCACTGGCAGTTTCTGCTGCCTGCTTTTTTCCCCAGTGTATGGATCATATTTCTGTCTTTTTGCAGTCTTGGAATTTTTTTGTTGCTGAAAACTGGACATTTTTTAGTGAGGTGTACTTCTTCCCTCTTTCCCCACTGGCCCCCAGTGTGAAGCTTCTAACATTGCTCCTCAGGTGGTATAACTTCGGGTATGACCACAGTCTCCATTCTAAGACAGTGGTTTTGACAGGGCTCTCTTTGTCTCTTTCTCTGACCACACTCAACTGTTAAGTTCCACTAATCAAAGCTGATTGCTCTATTGTTTCCTATAATGCCCAGGGACATATATTGTCTTATAGACTGATCTCATCAAGTTCAGGCTGTTTTAAAGGGATTTCTGTGGTGTTTGAGATTCTGATCCAAGGGTTCCTTCCAGCTGTCTCTTTCACCAATCCTCTCACTAAACTAGATGGTCTACAGATTAGCCTATATACCCAATGACTCTATTATTCTCCTACCTATTGCCTATCACCACAAACTCCATTATTTTTGATAGAACTCTATGGTTCAACTTTTTCCACACTCATTTGCAAATGAAGTTAGTTCCTTTGGGACTGATTGAGAGTTCTCTGTTCTATGCTCAGCTTCTCCTCCCTCTACCTCTCCACCAGATAACATCTCAGATGCAGGGCTCTGGTGACGGGGACAGGCACAATGGTGCTACTTTTGAGTGACATACCCACTTAAGGAGCTGAGTGCTTGTGGGAGGAGAGGCAGCAGCCCCAGGGACCCTCAGTTTGCTTCTCTTGGCAGGGAATTCACACATTTAAGCTGTGGCAAGGATGACTGGTACCCCAGGAACAGAATGGAGGGCCCACTTCTTAGCCACAATTGCCTGGAATATAACTTTAGCATCAGGTAGCTTGGGGGCAAGATGAGAAATACTGATATCCTGCCTCTCATAGGAGGACAGCCCTCCTACTGGGAGCCGGGGAGAGAAGAAGCCCTATGTTCTTGGATTTACTAGTCTGGAGTAGAGTTTCTGTCTTACTGAGCTGGGGGAATAAAGAAAGGAGTGGTCTTCCTTCAAATACCACAGACTCCTGATATTTTTACCAAGTTTCAGATTTTCTTAAACAAATGTTTCTACATTTGCTCCACTCTTAGGACTATTTCAAGAGAATTTAGATACTTTCTTTTAAATAATTTTCACCAGTTTTGCTGGGGAGTGGGTCAGCAGAACTCCTTATGTTATTGTGCCAGAAGTGGAGTTCTTTTGGTGCTTGGGTACAGGTTTTTGAGTGGACGTATGTTTAAAATGCTCTTGGGCATATACCTAGGAGTGGACTTGCTGAGTCATGTAGTAAGACTGACTTTCTATGATTTTACAAATTATTCTTTTAAGCAGTGAGGCTACAAGGAGAGTCAGAGAGAATTTTCTCACAGCCAAAATCTGTTTAATACTACCTCCTCAGCTTACAAAGACAGCAATGCAGAGACTGCGAATTCTGTATTCTACCCATGTCAAACATGTGATGCACTCACTAACTAGATGTGAGCAGCAAAATTCACCTCCACACTCTAGCCTCCTTCCTGATAATTATTACTATAACCAAAACAAAGGCTAGCTAAAATTTTATACCGTCTGCTCTGTCTCAACACATTTTCTACTGCATACCACAGTAGGCTTTCACTGAAAGTATGTGTAAGTTTTCAATGAAGACAAAATTTCTAAAGATGACCCTGGGGTCTACCTGGGTATTTTTTTCAGGGAAGAGATGCTACTCTCAGGTAAGGGCATTCCATATGAACACATCATAACAGTTTTTGTAAAACCATGCTTAGCTTTTACAAATCATGCTCAGGAGAAAGAAAACATTTTAATAAGAAAAACATTTTACTTATTAAAATAAACATAGATTTAAACAAAATATGCATACTTTTTGAGATAAAATGGAACTTTTCAAAGAGCTCTTTGAGCTTTACCAATTTGGATGGTACCCTCAGATTCTGCAGGATGCACATTGCACTCACTCATCACAGCAGTTAGAGGTACTTAGGTAGAAACATCGAGGAGCCCTGCCCTGAACAATCACATTATCATGAGAACACGCACACCCTTACACACATAGCATCCTATTTACATTAAAAACTCCTTCAGGATAGAGCTATCCCTACTATTCTGCATATTCCCCATAAGCTTATTAAAGCATGCTACTCACAGTGGGGATCAGATAAATGATATTTTAAAGAGATCCCTAGCAGTAAGGCTGATGAGACTGAAAACAAAAGGACTAGGATCAAAGGATCCTTACAGGTTGCCTGTGAAATCAGCTTAGATATTCTGGCGGCAACCTGAACCGAAGAACTTACCTTGACCCCTCACCACATGATAGGTAACAAATTGCATTTAATACTGTAGTCAGATTAAACAAATATTCTTTAAAAGGTCAACAAGTCTAATTAGAGGAAGTAGTCCTTACATAAACTGTTTGCCTTGGGGGAAAAAACAAAACAGAAGTAAACTACTCTGAAACATGTCAGTGTTTAACCATTTTATCATGCCCAACCTCTGCTATCTGCTGGAGTTTGTCAGCCATGATATATAGAAACTGATATTAAATAACCAAGCACTTAGCCATTGTTTAACTGATAGGAAAGAGTACTTTCTTAATTTATGAAAAGAACAGTATAACAGATTCAAACTAACCTTGGGGTTCGCTGACCAACACCAACAATTTTAAGATGCCAGGGAGGAGCAGTTCAACCTCAGAAATGTCTATGTTAGTTTCTTTGAAGAGCTGGAGGATGAAGGCCAGGATAGATGCCAAGCGAGGAGGGAGCAGGGACCCTTTACACTCAAAGTAGGACTTCCTAAAAAGAAGCACAATTTTGTTTTTTCTTCTGTTTAAAGTTTCAGTGAACAGAACCAAAAGTCACCCACTTTAGAGATACTGACAAATTTTACCCAACTTAATAAAGCACAACTAAAAAAATATACGTATATTTTGCCATGCTATCCTCAAACACAAAATTTTAGAAGCATAAGCATATGAATATCTGGTGTGTTATAAGGGCCAAAGTAGAATATGGACACAAACTAAATTTAAAACCTGATCTTTCAATGCACTTAATCAAAATCCAAATGAAAATCCAATTGTTAATTTGTTTTTTTTTTCCTTTTCTGAGTCCAATCTCTTCTATTAGCTCCTCAACGATGCAACATTTTCTTTAATGTCAAATTTGCATAAAGAAATCTCTCCTCACGTTTATTTATTTAGGGATTTGGGAGGGGTTTTATTTATCCAAATCAATAAGAGGACTGCCCTAGGAATTGGCTTCCTGTTCCAGCTTTACCTCTTTCCTTCTCTTAGGAAGTAAAAAAACCAGAGGTAATTTAGGATGTAACATCTTCTCTCAAAGCAAAATAAATTTTAGCATTAGGATTCAACAGAGATCATAAAGATAATTTATCTGACTCATTTTTATATCTCTACCTCTTAAACAGGTGTTGGCTCCTAAGAGGTATTCAGTATATACACTTAAGTGAATAAATGGAAGTGGCAATTGCTCAGTTTCTAAAAGGTCTAGACAACAGGAAAAATTGTCACATATAGCTAAATCTAAGCTAGACATCCATACGTATTTGCAAAGCAGTAAAATTTGCCAAAATAAGCCACAGAAATCACGAAGGATTATAAACTCCTTAAGGGCAGGAACTATGTCTTCACCACCATTTCTACTCTATATGGTGGGTTCCAACAATTATTACATGTTAAAAGATTTATTCAATCTTTGAGGACAAGCGTTTTGTCTTTTTTGTTCACTGCTGAATCTTAGACGAAATATGGTCTATGAAATCAAGGGGCTCACTGTCTAGTGGAAAAGTTGAATAAGGAAAAAAAGACTACCATAATACAGTGTGATAGGTGCTTTGAAAGACAACCCCAGAATTCTCAGGAATTGGGAGGAATGAACCCTAACAAAGATGGGGAACTACAGGAGTAGAGGAGCATGGAATGGAGGGAGGCACAGGAGGCAATCTATTCCCTTCCTGAGTAGTTAAAAAATAGAAAAAAGGAACTACTACATTTCTGGGTCTTCAGTTAGAAATCATGAGAAAAATGTGTTCCCTGTTAAATAAGAAAGTCAATGAAAGTAGCCAGGATTTTAAATGATGGGCTTTAAATTACTTTTATGACCCTAAACACTTAATTTCACTTCAGCATTTGTCATTTGGTTTGTACTACACTTACTTAAATAATGTCTCAAAAATAGTGGTAGATTACTAAGGTCTTGTTGGAAATTCAGATACAAGTGAGGCAAAACATTCAATTCTGTGAACGGAATCTTAACAGAGCACATGACTTCAGAAGAAGGAAAGAAGCACCACACTACACTGAGATATTAGATGTAGGTCTTAAAAAGTCAAGGCAGAATTTAACCCAAAGGCGTGGCATTTAAATAGAGAAAATAGTATGAACAACACTGATGTAGGGAAATGTAAAGCATTTTGGAAGGGCAATAATGAAGCCAATCTCATTAAAGTTTGCATATGATGTTATGTCTTGTACATTTGGAAAAGTTCAGTGACAGATCACAAAGAGCTATAAGAATACGGAATTTATTCCATGGGCAAAAAAGGAGCAAGTGAAGGTTTGGGGGTAGAGAAGTGTCATAATGGAATAGACTTTCAAGAAAAGTAATCTGGGGGCATTGTTTACGCTGAACCAGAAGAAAAGGCTAGATACAGTGAAAGTAGTTAGGAGACTCCTGCAATAGCCTGGGTATAATGTGATAAGGGAATAGAGGTGTGAAAAGAAGGAAGCAATCATTTCCCAAAGGTTGGCCAAGGAGAGAGAACAAAAATATAAAGCTTCCAAACCTCAGTAACAGAACACCAGGAACACACAAAAATGCTTGTAAGGGAGAACAGATTTTAGACATGGAATTCTGTAATGAGAGGTGATGGATAATAGTGGTCATTAAAACTATCAAGTCATTAAAAACACAGAAAAAAAATACTAGATAAGAATAATATACGGGCATACCCCCAGAGACACTGTGGGTTCAGTTGCAGACCACCATAATAAAGTGAATGTCACAATAAAGCAAGTCAAATGAGTTTTTCTGGCTTCTCAGTGCATATAAAACCTATGCTTACACTACACTGTAGTCTAATAAGTGTGCAACAGCATTACGATGGCATTAGGTCTAAAAGAAAAAAAAAAGTATATACCTTAATTTAAAAATACTTTATTGCTAAAAAAATACTTTATTGCCAACCATCATCTGAGCTTTCAGAGAGTTGTAATCACTGATCAGAGATCACTATCACCAATATAATAACAAAAAAGTTTAAAATACTGTGACAATTACCAAAATGTGACACAGAGACACGAAGTGAACAAATGCTATTGGAAAAACAGTGCCAACAGACTTGCTTGATGGTGTTACCACACATCTCCAGTTTGTAAAAAGCACAGTATCTGTGAAGTGCAATAAAACAAGGTATGCCTGTATATCACCACAGCATTTTAAAGTTTAAAAACTAATTTCATATGAAGCTAAATACTGCATGAAGACAAAGAAGTGATCATTTCTATTACTGAATCTTCTACCGTTGCAGGTAAAAGGAAGGAGAAAACCTAAGAGGTTTCATTTATGCATCCAATAATAAAATGAAGTTATTAAGACAGGGAGTAGACCAACAAAAAAGGACTTCTTATTGCTTCCTTTTTCATATTACCATTCATTTTTTCATTTAGTTATTATCTGTCAAAAATATAGCTAATGTTTTTTATAGGAGAAAATACAATTACTGTTTATCTGATAAGGAATAAAAAAACATACACCTTTAGAACATATATAAGGAAAACAACAGCTATGTAAAGAAAACAAACGATTTAAAGAGCACTGACTCAGGCTGCCGGGAGCAAAAGTCATTTTAGTAAATCCTTAGATAATATTTCTCAGGGAAAAGAAAAGTTTCTCAACTACCAGCATCCTAAGGGTTGCCAATACTTTTGGGGAGCTTTGTTACTTTTCAATAAAGATGAACTAATTGGATTGTAAACACCACTTATTTTTAATATTTAGATGTACCTTATGACTTGTATAATGCATTTCTTTAGAAGTGACATCGGTGCAAGAGTGGCGGAGTTTCTCAGTGCCATCAGAACAGGGTGTTGTCCAAGTCCTGCAACATGTGGTGAAGCTGGAAGAAACCGCCCAATGTACTGCTCAATGACATTCCCAAGTAACTGGTTCAAATAAGCATTTGGATTTTGAGACTGACAACATACAATGCACATGCCCTAAAGGAGAAAAAAGAGAAGAAATACTAAAAGGAAAAGTGAAAAAAAATATTGAGAAACTTACTAATTTAGTCCCTAGCATTAATATCCATGTCAGAATGTGCAACCACAGTCCACAGGGCACTGCCAGCATCAACAGATAATGTTTATGAGGCTCAGGGAGCTGCTGAGCCTGTGTGACTCCTGTACTGTGGTACCCAACCACACACGTGTCTCTTGGGGGTGTACTCAAACGGAGCAGGGGAAGTGCAGGAAGACCAAGGAAGCTTCCTTCCTCCTCTCATACGCAGAAAACTTGAGCATCCCACTCATCAACTATGTCTGTATGTCATTTCAAAGTTATGAAACACATTTTTAGGTCAGTTTTTATACGTATGGCCTGGTCATTTAACTGAGTGAGACTCAGAATTTATACTAAAAATCTTCCAATGTAAGAAATGTGATAAATTAAAACAAAAATTGACAGGAGAGAAATGCAGAAGATTAAGACTCAGAATAATGACAATTCATTTGAAGAGTTTCATATGTCAGGCACTGTACCATGTGCTTTATATCCTTTATTTCACTTAAATTTCTTAAAAAACACTGACGTAGTATTATCACATATCCAATTTCATAGCTGGGGAAATTGAGGTTTAGAGAAGTTAAGAGTTCTGTTGGTTTAATCCCCTCCATTTGTATAGCTTCCATATGGATTACGGTGTTTGAGACTTAACAATTAAACCCTGAGAAATAGAAATTTTTTTCTACCAATGTTACTAAATAATGCATATTACCAAATATATATATAATCACCAACACAACGAATTATGTTCCAAAAGTTCATTTATAATTTGGCCCTTTGTGATTTAAAATGTGTTTTCCCAGAGAAATAATTAGAAATATTTGTCTCCATTTTACCTATGGATAGATATTTACTCATCAAAAAATTTTGAAAGATTTGTAATAAAAGTAACATAGAACTGTTAAAACACTAGCAAACAACAATAATTGAAAACAAAAGGGCAATGAACACCCCTCTACTTAGTTTCTTCAATGTTTTCCTTTAAAAGAAAGCACATTATTAGAAGATGATGAAGTAATAAACAAATATGTTCTGAAAACTTTGAAGAGGAGACTGGAGTACTTTTAAGTAAAGGTGTACATCTAAGTCAATTCTGCCAAATGGATAAATTCACCAAAATTTTCAGTTTACCACTTACAAAGTTTGTAAGAATTCTTTTTTTTTTTTTTTTTTTTTTTTAAAGTAGGCTCCATGGTGGGGCTTGACCTCACAACCTTGAGATCAACAGTTCCCATGTTTTACCAACTAAGCCAGCCAAGTATCCCTATAAGAATTCTTACTGTACTATTTTGGCTTAAAAGGGCCACAGAGAACATGTTTTCCAGATTCTTCTGCTGCCCAAGATTCCTCCCCACCAGTATTCCCTGACTGGCCACGCTTTGTGTTTCTGTCAGCAAACTAAACTTCTTTTTAAATGTTATTATCAACACAAAATTAAAGAGCCAATTAAAAATTTCTTAGAAATTATACAAATCTGTTTAAAAGCCCATCTGTGGAAAAGACTGCTTATTACCTAATCAAATTCCATTCTCCCTTTCTTCCTCAGCTTTCCCTGCTGAACCCCAAATTAAGAAGCACTTAACTTCAGTATGAGACACTAATGAATAACAAAGTATGCTTCCAGCCCCATCTTCCTCTGAATAACAGATCAATATTTCCAAGTGCCCATCTAGACAGTACACAGCACCTCAAATGAAAGATATTCATAAATCAATTATTACCTTCACTCCCACATCTCTAGCATTGCCCATTTTAGTTAGCAGCACCACTATGTGTACAAGGACCCACTCTGGGGTCTAGGAAGTATTCTATTGCTTTCTGTTGCTCCACAACATTCTCTGAGCAAGTACTTTTAATCAGAGCTCCTAAGTGTTTCTGTGATCTGCTGTGTGAGTTCTACACCTACCGGCTTAGTTCAAAATCCTCAGATAATGAACTACTCTCTGCCCTCCAAGTCTCCAATCTAACTCCCACATCAACTATCTTAGATGTTGCCACCAGAATTACCTTTCTAAAATGTAAACATGATAGGTTGTTCCCACTTCCCTATCTAAAATCTGTCAAAATCCATCAATAATCCATACAAATCCCCATGTAAAAGAACAAGTCCAAACTTCCTAGCGTGGCACATAACACCTTCAAATATATGGCTCCTCCTGTATGAGTGTCCGATCAAAACAGAATTATTCGCTCTTCCCCAGTGTGTCATACTTTCTTTAAGCTCATGACTTTTAAATACTGTTCCCTCTGACAGTCCTTCACCTCTTACCCGTGTGGCTCGTTTACAACTAATCCCCTTTACAGTGTCTTCTCTCACATCTCTTCTTCTCCAGTTGGCTAGTGGACAGCTGAAGCCTCTAAGGAAATATGGAACACACAACTCTGTCTATGCTAGTCAGCTTCTTCTCTCAACTTTAATTGCTTCTTGGAGATTTTGCTTTTTCCATCTTTGGTTTCAGGGCCAAACACAAAAGGAATTTAAAACTTGTTCAACAGAAGTGCCACATGTACACACATGCACTGAAATTATAATGCATGGTTTTCAAATCAGCAGTTAGCAAACTGTTTTAAGGCAAAGTTTATTTATTTATTTATTTATTTATTTATTTATTTATTTATTTATTTATTATTTTTTAACTTTCAAGCAGCCACACTTACTATACCTGGAGATACAAAGGAAGACTCTTTTGAATTGCGATCAACATAGGTGCAGGCAGTTCCTTCTCTTGCTGTAACACTGTATGTGGCAGCAGTAAACAATCTATGATCCGGAATAATAGTTTTTGGGCTTTAGAGGTGGCAAAGATCTGTGCCCATGATTTAACAAGAATTCCTGACAAAGAAGAGGAGTAACAGTAGGTATGGTTACCTTCTAACCAGAAAGTTTTGCCATTCCACTATGAAATTCATACTTAAAGCACAAAGAACCAAGTTAAAGTAGGCAATAGAAAGAAACATGTATTAGGACTGAAAAGACTGATGTCATGTCATACATTTCACTAAAGAGACAAATTTCTCTCTGAGTTCTGGTCTAAGAAAAACATACGTTTCCTAAGCAACTGTTATTTAATACACACACACACACACACACACACACACACACACACACACACACATTGTGATTTGGCTATACACTATGTGAATATACAGATCGACTGCTGTAATTAATCAGATTTCTCTTTTTGCTTTGGCTGCTAGGTAACTCAGAGGCAAATTTATAATCCAACTTTAAGAACACTATAAGATCACGCATTATGCTTTTATGTGTGTACTCACTATCCCTGGGCTCCATCTTGCTACTCCACATTTACGTTTTTGATACCTTTATTTCTTTATATTTTTATCTTACATAAAATTTTATAGGCTGTCTCAACCCAGTTTACAACATGAAAAGATAGAGCTAAACTTAATTGTTAAAGTAGTAAGAAGGATTAGCTATAGCACCTTGAAGCAATCACTTAACCTCCCTGAACTCCACTTTTTATAACTTTCAATTGTTTAATATACACAGTGAGTTTAAATTTTGATGCTGAAAGAAGAGATGCAGACTTCTTTACTACAGGAAATGTATTATGATTTCCTTAATGCTAGGAGTCAGTTGCTACCTTTGATGATAGTAAAGCCAAACAAATGAGCACCCTTTGTTTAATGAAGTAATTAAGAGCATTTATGTAGTTCCCATTAGAGTGTACTCCTGCTATTAAGGGCTTCTCTACTGAAAAAACAAATTTAAAAGGAGATCATTAAATGCTTGCCCAAGTGGCATTAGTGGTATATGTACTGCATAAACTTTTATATTTTATTCCATCTTACAAAGCAAAAGAGATGATAAACGTCAAAGCCATTTCCATAAAACAAAAAGTTTAAAATTCAACTCTGAAGGGAAACAAAAATACGCTTATAGAGGAATGTATTGATGTTAAAAGAAAAAAGCCCAGCCAATAATCACTTCTAAGATCAACAAACAGCAACATTAATCTTCTGTTGTAAAAGGAAATACAATAATCAATCATAAAGAAACACAATGCTCACTTAGCAATATTTTAAATAACGCTGGCTTGCTCCTCATTTTTTTCAGTAGGTGGAAAACTTGCGAATGACAGCAGTGTAAGAAGAACTCACATCCTAACTAACATTAATATGCCCATAAAGGGAACTGCCATCACCACTGACATTTTAAATGATTTATATCACTCTTAGGTGTCACACAGGAATTGACTTATAAAGAGCAAGGGCCTTCCAACCAAAAATGCATCACCTACCCTTGTATTTCATCTTCTGCAGTGGTTAAAACACTTTGCTGAAGATCTTAAGTTTTATGAGTTCATACAAGGCAGAGGAGATCCATTTGTTTTACTGCCAAATCAGAACCCTAGTTTTTAAGTTTCAGTGAAGAATATTTAAGTGTGTGGTATTAATAATGCAAAGAGAAAGAAATTTTTTAAGTAAAAAACTTGGAGAAAGGTTAAAATACATAGAATAGCTTTGTTAAACAAACAAACAAACAAACAAACAAAACCAGTCTTTTTTCTGGCTATAAACATACTACGTATTTAAGCGATGCTGCTGAAAATGCAGGGGCACCTAGGTGGCTCAGTCTGTTAAGCGTCTGACTCTTGATTTCGACTCCAGTCATGATCTCAGTTTGTGAGATCAAGCCCTGAGATGGGCTCCACGCTGACAGTGTGGAACCCTGCTTGGGATTCTCTCTCTCTTCCTCTGCCCCTCTGCCCCTCTGCTTCCTCTGCCCCTCCTCCTGCTCACACTCTTTCTTTCAAAATAAATAAACTGAAAAAGAAAAAAAGAAAATGTAGAAAAATTGTGGGGAGCATACTTCTACAATTGAAAGAGATCTGCACTGTAAGAGTCCTTATGTGTTTACTTATTTCCTACTCTATGCATATACTATGCCTAAAAAAAAAAAGGAGGATTGGGATCATTATAATAGGTGTTTAAAATGTATTTATGGTTAGAAAGTAACTTTACTCATTTATGAACACTAAAAGTTACATTATGTTCTATTAGCTAAGTTTATAAAATTGTTAAATTCTAGAAATATTTATTTAGTATATTTAGTTAGTATTTATTTAGTATATACCATCTCCTACACTGGAGAAGCTCTTTCCCAATCCAGTGCCCAATATATAACTCAGGAAATGTTCTTATTTGTTCAAAATACAACATGATAATGGGAATAAAAAGTTAAAAAGATATGGCCACTATCATAAATTTAAAATTTTAGTAGGGACAAACCAAGTACACAAATAATTATAATAACTGGCAAGCTATGAAGAATGTTGTAAGAGATGGACAGCTGAAGCTTAATCAGGGAGACCAGGTCTACCTGAGAGTGTGGAAAACACAGAATATTAGGATAGGCACTGAGGATCATGGGTAGAGTTTCAATTACAAAGACAAAAGAGGAGGAATGGCTAAAGAGAGAAGAATGATCAAAAGAAAAACATGGGAACAGAAAAAGTAAGAGATGTAAAGAGAAAAACCATAAACATTAATATTAAGATTAAGAACACTGAAGACAGTACTCATGAATCAATCCTTTCTCAGAAATTACTGAGTTACAATTAAGACCTCAGATGCCTTCATCTGAAGTGTGATTTTATCAAGTTTGCACCTTCCACTAGCAGCCTTGTAAGTAAACAGCAGAGGTATCCCCAGTTAGAAACTAGCAAGGTAAATAAAAGTTTCTGTGGTTACCTCACTTTCCCTGAAGTGAGTATGATACCCCAAACACACATACTTCAAGCACATTTGAACTCTAAAAAGTTTATACTTGCTCTTCCTCCAATTTGTTCTGAGCCTCTTACATAAAGAAGAAAGCAAGTGATCTGTTCCTAATTTTTAACATATAAAGGGGCAACACTGTACCAATATATTCTATTCGCAGTCTCTGAGATTTAGACAAAAGAAAAGAATACCGATCTACCTTCCAGTATGCCAATCATGTAATACAACAAAGGAAGGTCCTCAATTCTTCATAGGTCGACATATTACCAATCCAAATATGATTTTGCAGTTAGGACTATCACATATTTTGTAAAATAAATATATCTCCTGAAGTCATAAATTTAGCTTGGCAAAAATCTAACAGAGACTAATAAATTATAAGGCTACATGCTGAAATACTTATTAATCTACATTTTACTATGTTAAATTTATAAGTTATCATTTCTGTTTTCCTCTAAAATTAAGATGCCTGAATTGCTACTATAGCTTTCACTACATTCTACATCATCCATATTTAGACATTTTTGCATTCTCCTTTATCTTTCACAACAAAGATAAAAGGTTTCAGACAGCCTAAATCAGGTTTATTCATATGTTCACAAGATCAAAGGGAGAAGATATAAGGTTTTGGCCACAGAGAAATTAAAAAAAAAACAAAAACAAAAACCTTAAATTCTGTTATAAAAACTTCTTTTTTTTTTTTTTTTCAACGTTTATTTATTTTTGGGACAGAGAGAGACACAGTATGAACGGGGGAGGGGCAGAGAGAGAGGGAGACACAGAATCGGAAACAGGCTCCAGGCTCCGAGCCATCAGCCCAGAGCCCGACGCGGGGCTCGAACTCACGGACCGCGAGATCGTGACCTGGCTGAAGTCGGACGCTTAACCGACTGCGCCACCCAGGCGCCCCTGTTATAAAAACTTCTAAGGAAAATTTTCTCATTTCCCTTTATCCAGTTCCTATTTTTGGTTAGTAACATGGTTTTAGTGAACAAAGGTATTCAAATTACTAACTTCCTCAAGAAGGATGAACTATGTTGTTATAGCACAGGCACAGAAAAAGATTTCTTTTCGAAAGGAGAAAACATAGTATTGTGAGAAGCAAGATTTGAAGCATAAATATCTCTAGTGCCATAGTAAATTCTTTCCTGACCTCCTTCACACAGAGCAGACCAGATAAATAGAAGTGATGGTTTCCTGATATTTTAAATTCTAAGGAAGCACAGATAAGCCTTAAAAAAAGTCCATTTTTATCATCCAGGTATTCACAGTGTGAGTGATTCACAACAGACTATTGATATCAAATTGGTATGAGCATATTTTCTGTTTTGGTCATAATTAATTTTAATATTAACACAAGCTGTAACAAGGAAAGTTCTGAAAGGAGGTGGGGCAGGATAGGGATACAGCAATAGAAAGCCAACATGAATTATTGTAAGCTAAATCTTTGTCTTTCAAATTATTCTTATGATTGTATGGAGAACAGTGATTTAGTCAGTGTATTAGAATATTCCTATCATGATACTATAGGCTCAACATAAGGAAGTTTCGATAACGTCAGGAGTACATACCCATCATCCTGTAAGTCAGTTGCAGTCCTGCACTAGAAATTTTTTTTCCCAAATAAGGTTTTATATATTTTAATATTTCACCAAGGTATTCTAAGGACTTTGTGACCATGGCAGATTTATCAGAAAGTGTCTGCAGATTCCCATAAGTAATACCAATAGCCTATAAAATAAGGAAAAACATGATTTAGATTTCCAAGTTTCATACAGTATAGACTTTGAAAAATAAAGAAAATTTCTCTCTCTACACGTACAAACACACACACACCCTTACATTTAAGTTTACATCCTTAACTTTCCAATAAATGTTCACAGCAATTAAAAAAATTGAAGATTTTCAATTAAAAAAGAATGAATTCTTACCTTTTATAATTAAAATAAAGGTTAAAAGAAGAATTAAAAAAAATCAATGGAACTGATATAAAAGAAGTTTATAGCCAAATTACATCAAGACTTCCAAACATCCTGGCACACAACTGGCAATCCCCAAATTCCTACAAGTAAAATCTACAAGCAACATGACCAAATTCTTACACGTATGACCTCTCTAAAGTTCAGTTATATGATATGGATTGATTTTTCCCCGCAAAATTTTATGAGCCATTAGATGCTAACTTTCTCAGAGGAAAAATGATGAGGCACAAAGGACAGAGATAGCAAAATGGTGAGGTGGTAGAGAGAAATGTGAGGTGAGGCGGTGAGAGAAGAGTGAAGTGTGAAAAGGAAGAGAAATAAATGAAAGAATAAGTTGAGGAAAGGTGAGAATAAGAGGTGACAAGTCACAAAAAGAATCAAGAGAAGACTGGCTACAGATAGGTTAGAAGGTTTGAGAAGAGTAGCAGTTTTCAAACCATTATTGGCGACTTAGAGTGGATTTCAATGACCTAAATCGGACACAATGGCACCAATACAGTTACATGATTTTTCTCCTGCAGCTCTCAGCAGATAAGACAAAGGAGAGAAAGAAAATGGTTGCACTAATCCAAGGTTGAGGGTTTGTAGGTGTAACCAAAAGACCAAAGATGGAAGACTGAAAGGATGATGATAAGAGTATACCTGCAGTAAGGCCACCAAGGGGTCTAATTAAGACGGATGGGGAAGAAGTGAGACCTTGAGAGGATGTTGCACTTGGAGAAAAGGAAGTGGAAGGTCACTTGGAGGTCTGGAGGCACAGGTGGTGATCATCAAAGAGTTCTCAGATAATCCAATGATGCCATAGCTCAAGGTTTAGTCATGGGAGTGGGCAGATGAAGCAGAGCAGAAGTGAAGATCACTAAAGACTTGTGGAGTTTTGAAATGAGGGATTAGGATAAGTTATTCAATGTGATATTACAGTTAGTCAAGTTGATAACAAAATGTAGAATGTAGGAAAAGAAGGAATATAGTGAACTGGAGTGACTGACAGATGAAAACAAAAGATATACTTGATGAACCTTTTATTTTTATTTAGCTTTCTGCCCTTGGTTCTCTACATTTCTTTTCCTAGACCAGAAGTTCTCAAACTTCTCAGTTCCCTTTCGTATGCTTAAAAGTTGGGATCTTAAGGTGCTTACTATTATTTGAGCTATATCTATTGATATTTACCATATAAAAAAAGAGAAAATTTAAATTATGTACTAGTTCACTTAAAAATAAGAAGCATTATATGGGGCATCTGGGTGGCTCAGTTGGTTAAGCATCCAGCTCTTGCTTTTGACTCAGGTCATGATTTCACACTTCGTTGAGTTCGAGCCCTGCACTGGGCTCTGTGCTGACAGCACAGAGCCTGCTTGGGATTCTCTCTTTTCCTCTCTCTCTGTCCCTCTCCTGTTCATGCGCGCTCTCTTTCCCTCTCTCTCAAAATAAATAAATAAACTCAAAAAAGCAAAAATAATAAGCATTATATATTAACAGAGTAAAATGTTTTTATGGAAAAGAACTTTATTTTTCAAAACAAAAAAAAATTAGTGAAAAGTGACAATTTTTACATTTCTGCAAAACTCTTTAAGTTCTGGCTTAACAGAAGACAGCTAGATTCTCATATTTGTCCTTACACACAATTTGTTGTAATATGCTGCAGATGAAAACAATTCAATCTCACAAATACATGTAACTGGAAGAGAAATAAGTTATTTTAATAGACATTTCAGGTAACTATGGGAATCCCTCTTTGATATTACACCAAAACTTGACAAGTGATATTTCTTAAAGGTTAATTGTATTATGGAACTCAAAACCGTGTCCACAAATATTCTGTACTCTTCTGCATTAAAAGCCACTGCTCTATTTTGCTTTCTTAATGAATGTTTAATACTCCTGCATGCTTTTAAAAAGCCTGTACTGGTCATTTGGAAAATTCTAGTTCACTGAGTTAGCTTGCCAATGTTGACACATTTCACTTATTCACTAAAAAATTCCTATTTGTTAATACCACCACCAATGTCATCAGAAAAGTCTTTAATTATCATGAAGCTCTCAAGCTAATGGCAAATGCTTGTTTTCCAAAATTCTAATTTTCTTAAAAGCTCAAATTGTGTTATTAGCAACAAACACCGTCAGTTGTTTTCTTTGAAGTGATACTCATTTCACTCATTTCTGAGCAAATGTCTGCCAAATACCCAAGTCCGAACAACCATACTTTGTTAGTTGGTCTTTCAAGATCAAAGCAGTCAGGTCAGCTTGTAACTCAAATTATTACATAAAGTGTTGTTTTTGGACAACCACCTCACTTGAAGCAGGTGTGCTTTTAAGTGCACTTTCCATTGTCATTCATAGGACATTACAGACATGTACTCAAAGGTCAACATTTAATAAATTTAATAATTTACTGTTTCATTAAGAATATTCTTAAGTGAGACTGGGTTCTTTTTTTTTTTCTCTTGTGATTGCGTGGCAGTGAAAATTATGACCACCAATATAACATTGGGCCATGGTGTTGATTTGTGCTAAAGTTTCTGCACCGTTTGTGTAAATGTCAATACACTTTTGAGCTTTAAAATTCCTGAAAAGGTATCAGCAACCCTCAGATGCCTATGAAACACAATTTTGAGAACCACTGATCTAGATCTCAGTATTTCTCTGTGTTTAGCCTTAACCTCCCAGGACTATAAGACATATGTATTTCTCAGACTATCTCAGGGATTTCTTTGACTCTATTTACTTGTCATACTATCATTTCTATGTAAGAAAGAGTTAACATGGTAGGCCATAGACTGCTATCTTTAAAAAGGTGTATTTTTAAGTTTGGCCCTTGGTTGGTGATTGGGAACTTAGGTCTTTCCCACCATTTCCCAGTAAGTATGGCTCACTCAACCTAAACTGTCTGTGCGAACGATATAGTTTACACTGAATATCTGCCTCTCTTCTGGGAGTCTGGAATTTTCTAAGTGCTAGGCAAAGGGGGCCTATGTGAAAACCCTCGGGCAGACAGCAGACAGCATTTCAGATGTGTTGTCACAATTCCTAGTTGGAAGAATTAAGTATGTCCAGTGCGACATCTGGGAGAGGACCCTTGGAAACTGCCTGGTGTCTCCAGACTTCACCCCATGCTGACTGAACTTTGAATTCTTTCATTGTAATAAATCACAGCTGTGAGTACAACTATATGCTGAGCTCTGAGTCCTCCCAGGGAATCACATAGTACACGGGAATGATCTTGGTGACACCTTACACCAATCTCAAACTAAACCAGTTTAAAACTGAACTCCTCACCTACTTCTCCCTCACCCTAAGTCATGTGCTCCTATTTCTCCTTAAGGTATCATCATTCTTTTAGTTAAACACAGTATTTCTTTCACATCCCTTCAAAATTTCATAATTCAATTTTTACTTCCTTCTAAATCAGCTAGTTTCTGGCCAACACCTTCACTCTAATCTACTGTTAACTAATTTTCTTAAAAAGTCATTTGATCAAATCAGACCTACTTAAAAATGTATAAAGCCTTCATACTGTTCACAGAAGAAAATCCAAACTTCTTAGACCAAGATGCTCTGAATTATTAACCTACTGAATGATCTATAAACTGACACTTTGCATACACTGTCTTACTATTTTAACCTTTGTGTTTATCCTGTATTCTCAGACAAGTAAAAAGTTAAGATCAAGGATTACTTCTTTTGTTTTTGCAAACCCCTAAGAAATCCTGGCATAATACCATCTAGCATTTAGCAAACAATTATTATTTACTGAGTGATGAAAGAACAATTAATTGGACGGGACGAAATTAGAAGACTCTTTGGAAACTATTAGTGAAGTACATGACCTCTACCTCCCTTTCTGATCCTGTATGGTTCCTAGGATAGGTGTTTAAGTACAAGTGAAGATCCGATCAACAACTAAATAAAAGGCTCAAAAGAAATGGCCATTTCATATCTGCATGAACTATTACTAAATATTTTTAGGATTTATATGGTATCACTAATTGTCATACAATTGTACTTTAACCTAATAGAAACCAGTGGAAGAATTCACATTTGTGGCAATAGCTTATAGCTGTATTTATTTTCATTGCAGTTAATGCCAACCGCTCTGTGGGAAAATAAACCAACTTTTATTGTGAATAGCTTACAAAACCACTAATCCAAACACATGAACAGTTTCAGCAAGGATGCAAAGACTATCACATAATATAAATTCCTGCAAAATTAATAAATAAAAGTCAAATGCTGAAAGCGACTATTTATTATGGAGACAAAGCTAAAACAAATGATTGGATTTTAAGGCCCCAACCATAATGATATGAAGCACTTAGTGTTTATGCTAACTACAATAAAATTTTACTGTAAAATTTACTATTTGCTACAGGGTGGTAAACATTAAGTTAGAACTATTATGGACCCTGAATAAGGAAATCTAGTTCCCAAGAATCTGGAGAATATTGCTACCTAGGAACTTCAGCAATAAGATATTCCTACAATTGACACAAGCCTTAGTGTGAGGCTTTTATGTAGCATTCCTTAGTCACTACTTTTCATTACATGTACTTCTTTTGCTGTCCTTAATATAATTGTCCTCAACAAATATATTCTGTAATTGTACTAAATCACTGATTCACATTTTTATTCCTCCTTAATTTTATAATAGCAGGCAACCAATAATATGATTCATTTAAAATAATTCATTTAATAGACAAATTTCATAAACACTTCAAGTTTTTGTGAAAAATAATTATAATTCATCTGGACAATTACACTAATAAATGAAAAATACCTCAAAAAATAGAATAAGTGCTTTTGTAGGGTCTTCTGGACTGGATAAATATTCGACTTGAGCCTTTGAAAAAATATTCTTTACTTCTGAGAGTTTAAATAGCAACCTTGTCAGTTCAGCCAACTGTCCCAAGTACTCTTTTTCTGTTAAGATAAAAATAATATAATAATATTCCTAGATTTATTATATAAATTTATGTTACATAGATGAGAGTAAGGAATACAGCATTCATGTATAACATTCTTTTTAAAATAAAATTCAAATTTCCACATAATTAAAAACTTTCAATTAAGTCTCTAAGGAAAAGTTTTATTTAAAACCAAAAAAACATATACTTGTGAATACACAAGCCCCAAAATTTTTTCATGTCAAGCCGACTGATGTAATAAGATATCACAATGAATTTGGGGCATTTTTTTCAGTCCAAACTTTGTGTGATTTACAAATGGCCATAAAGAATAGCTTTCGGAAAAGGAATGTCCTGTGGGCAACCAGAACTGAATGGATATTTAAAAAAACAATAATAAAGTATAAGTATCAGTCTGTGAATTATAATAGTAAAGCAGAGGAGAGGTAAAATATCTAATATAAAATAGGAGAGAAGTATTCACAATTAGATACTTTTCTTTTTAGGGTGTTAACAGTGTGATATCTGGTTATTTGCTTTACAGTTCCATCTTTTTTTGTGATTTGTTTCTTCAAGGTAAAAAGATAGCTTGTCACCTGAGAGCAAGTTTTTGTTCATGGCTTCCAAGGAAACAAGTTCTTTTATCTTTATAAGAGAGAAATTTGTCATATATAACAGGGAAATATCAGGAAAAAGAAACAGACTGCAAAAGAAAATGTACACACACACACACACACACACACACACACACACACACACACACACAAAACATGTATACATATACACAAACATTTTATATAACAAATATATTTTTCATCTTTTTCTATTAATTTGTGTAACAAATCAGGACATTTTAAACATTATTTAGCTATCTAGAAAGTAAAATGCCTGAAATACTTACCAACTGCCTGTCCAGGATTTATATCAATGAACAAATCATCAGGCACATAGAAGTTTTTTATATACATTTGCAAAATGCAACGAATCCATGATCTTACAGTTAAGGCTTGGAAAGATACACAGCCTGAATGAGAAAGTGCTTCACATAACATGCTGTAAAAACAAGTTGATGGATATTAAAACCAAAACCAAAGCCAAAACCTTACAATATATTCCCTGAGTATAGAGATTAAGAAATAAAGGACAAATTCTAACACACCCCACTTCTTGGCTTGTTTTATAGACACACACATTAATTCAGATATACACTGCTGAAAATAAACACTAGAGATACACAAAAAAGGGTATTTTATATAAAAATTTTTGCTTTCGGGGCGCCTGGGTGGCGCAGTCGGTTAAGCGTCCGACTTCAGCCAGGTCACGATCTTGCGGTCCGTGAGTTCGAGCCCCGCGTCGGGCTCTGGGCTGATGGCTCGGAGCCTGGAGCCTGTTTCCGATTCTGTGTCTCCCTCTCTCTCTGCCCCTCCCCCGTTCATGCTGTGTCTCTCTCTGTCACAAAAATAAATAAACGTTGAAAAAAAAAAAATAAAAAAAAAATTTTTGCTTTCATCTATAGCAGTTCTAATTTTTAATATTTATTTATTTTTGAGAGAAAGAGAGCATGCGAGTGCAAGCATGAGTGGGGGCAGGGCAGAGAGCTGAAGTCGGACGCTCAACCGAGCCACGCAGGCGCCCCTGACGGTTCTAATTTTTAATTTCCTTTTTCCACTGGTGGCAAATGTGCAGGTTTATGCCAAGGGCAAGAGGTAAAGAGAATAAGGTTAAAATGGGAAAATCTAGAAAGGGGCTTATAAGTAGCTAGGTGACATAATAAAGGAAGTGGCAAGTAGAAAAAAAAACAGTGGCCCTTAGAGTAAATAAAAAGAAGTGGTCATGACCATTTATGTAAGACAAGAGTTAATGACAAAGATTTCTGTGTGAGTCTTCTAACCAATTCCATACCCATCCCTTTCTTTCCTGCTATACCACTCCATAGGCGGTCATTATTGAAGAATTACAAAGTAACATCTGACAGAAAAAAAATAAAACCAAAAATCTTTCTGTGAAGCCAAAAGCCTGGCTAAATCTGATATTTAACCATTTTATAACTGGGGGGTAGAAAGGATGAGGGTGGTCTTAGCCTAACTATGAAGTGCTAGGTAAAGTCAGAAATTTGAAAAATACATGTAAGTCATAACTCTAAAAATATTGCTTTGAAAAACCTGAACAGAAGACGTCCCAAAGAGTACACAGTGCCAAAGAACTAAGGTTTGTCATTTATGACAACCTTTCCAAAGTTCTTTAACACCTTTGCATTTCAGTTTCTTCAACTGTTACAAATATATCAAATACTATTTTTTAAACTAAACTTATTCCAGACAGTTTCAGCAGAAGTATTTAATAAATACTGTTTGTTATTATAGAATTAGCAAGCTAAAAGAGACTAAAAGTAATCCAATCGAAGTTGAGCTCCCTTACTTCATGACTTAAAGCCAATGAGAAGATGGCTTACTGACTGCTTAGTGGACTCCCTTATGCGAATACCTCACTGACCGCATCCCTCTTCATCTGGACAGGAACTACAGTAGTCTCCCAGGTTTGTGCATTTATTTTCCCTCATCTTACTATTCTTTTTCATATCTTCCCGATTACACTATTTCTATTGTAACTTCATTTACTATATGTTTTTCCTACTGGAGTTCCTCAGATCTGTTATATAATGCAACAGGAGATACAGATAAGGAAACCAGGGTTCAGGGTGATGAAGTGTTGTGTTCCTAATTGTACAAGAGTTGAGTCTAAAAAACCTAGCTGTGAAAGGGAAAGCTATCATTACACCTAAAAATACAATATACTTGTATTTTACAGAACCAGCAATATTAATTACATAATTTCTTTCAAAAAGGTGAATATAGAAAGGTAATTTCAAGATGAAATAAAGGTAGTCCTACAAAAACAGTTTTAAAAAAAAGCTTTTAAGCAGCAAGTTTTATGTTTATTTTTATTTATTTATTTATTTTTAAGGCAGGCTACTGCCACTGTCAAATGCTGATACATCCAAAAGCAAAAACCACCAAAGTGTCAGTATATGTACGAAGATCAGTTTTTATTTGTGAAAATTCTTACTTTCCTAGTATACTGATCTATCATGAGTTTCTATACATGTGCATACCTGAAATCAAGTCACTTACCTATTTTGTAGGCAATGACTTAAATATCTTGCTACAACCTGGGGCCAGATGATATCATCCCAACCAAAAAGCTGTATTATTGATATAACTGGCTGAGGCTGAAGATCTGATGGAGCTGTGCTGGGCATGTCCAATGCTAGCAAAGTAAAATCTAGATTTAAAATGAGAAAAATTTATGGTGAGGAATTTTTTTCTTTAAATTAACAAAAATTAAAAATTTTTTTTTGACAGAGAGAGTGTAGAGAGAAAGGGAGAGAGAGAGAGACAGAAGGAGAGGATCTTAAGCAAGCTCCGTGCTGAGCATGGATATGGGGCTCGATCCCATGACCCTGGGATCATGAACTGAGCCAAAATCAAGAGTCGAATGCTCAACCAACTGAGCCACCTGGGCACCCTTATAGTAAGGAATTTTTAAAAACTATTTCCCCTCAATAATAAAATGTCACATGTAGAAATGCAGAACAAAAAGCAAAAACTGAACTATATTCATGTTGCCAAAGAAATTTCCGTAGTGATTATATAATCTCCAAGAATGGGTCTAGAATAATCTATTTCAGCATTATCATCATGGAATCTATAATGGCTTCCTCAAATTCCAAATTCTACATCTGATGTTTGTACCCCCTCATTGAAAAATCCCATTTATTTTATTTTTAAAAAGTTTTTAAATGTTTAATTTTTGAGAGTGAGTGTGTGCACGCGCGCGAGCGAACATGAATGGGGGAGGGGCAGAGAAGGAGACAAAGAATCCAAAGCAGACTTCAGGCTCTGAGCTGTCAGCACAGAGCCCAATGCAGGGCTTGAACTCACAGACTGTGAGATCATGACCCGAGCTGAAGTCTGACGCTTAACCGACTGAGCCATCCAGGTGCCCCTCAAAAAACCCATTAAAAAAATATTTCTAGCATCTATTTCTCTCCAATCAAGCTAATGTACTTGCCACCTGCCACAGAGAAGACTTTGGTCTCAGACAATGGATAGTCTTCCATTAAATGGTAATTTCCTAGTAATCAGTGACACTCCACTTTCTTCAGAACCTACTAAGCCTAGGAACTAGAATTCCCTAGTTAGCCACATTAAACAAATATACTTTATTTTGTGATTTCCTGGGAATTCCCCAACTTAATTTGTATTACATTAATTTGTTTGTCAATAGACTGCTTATGAAGCACTGGCTCCTCCGTACCTCCCTCAAGCAGTGGCTGTGTATTCTCCCACTTCTCTCCTACACTTGACCTACAGATAGCGGAGTTTGCGCCTTGGTCCCGAGGATGCTTCTAGACCATTCTCCCCTTCCTCCTCTTGAAAACCTCCAGCTTTGACTCTCATGTCATTCCTTGTTCATCTCCCTCATTCCTTTAAGACTATAGCTCACTAACCACATCCTCTCTAGCAGTGCTCCTGTCATAATCCTGGATGGCTTTTCTTCCGATATCCTGGCCTATCAGTTTCTTGAACTCCCCTCCTCAGTGAATCTATCTTCCACTCTATTTCAGCCATTTACTCCCATGCTGATACTGTGAGACTTTGGCATTAGCAATAAGTACATTCTCTCCCGCTTTCTGGCACCTCCACCCAATTGGAGGGGTTTTCCAACTCTCTTGTCTCTAGGTCTCCAACTCCCAACAACTATCTGATTCCACCAAGACCTACAATTCATTGATCCGACAACTTTTTTCCTGTCCCTCACTGCCTTCTTTCCTTTTTTAGGCAGCTTTATTGCACGGTCCACTGTTACGCTAGTTTTGTGTACTGTCCGCTCCCTTGCTTCTTACTTGATTCATTGTATTTCTCTGGAAAAAGCAAATGTTTAATTCCAACTCTTGGTCTTCTCTTGCTATGTACCTGCTCCAGTATAAATGGCTGGCAAGGAATCCTACTGACTGATCTCACTTTAAATTTAGGACTATAAACTTTAAGTTAGACCTTAGAGCTGGCCAGCATTCCTGATACATTACTCCAGTCCATTCAGACTTTTACTCTCCTGGAGGGCTACCGCATACCTTCTTCCCTCTCTCTGTCGTTAGCCAGCACCTCCTCCCCATCCCCACTTTCAGCTAACGGCCTTACTTACTACTTCACAAAGAAATGAGAAACATCAGCCGAGAACTACCACAAGCTCCTGGCACATCTACCTAGCTGCCTGTTCTTGGACCCCCCCCTTTTTTAAGTTTGTTTGTTTGTTTATTTATTTATAGAATGCACATACACTGGGCACATTAGCAGAAACATCAGGTGTAGAATTTGGAATCTGAAGAAGCCATTATAGATTCCACAATGATAATGATGAAATAGATTATTCTAGACCCATTCTTGGAGACCTTTATGATCACTGCACAGAATCCCAAGCAGGCTCCACACTGTCAGCGTGTGGAACGTGACATAGGGCTCGAACTCACCAACTGTGAGGTCATGACCTGAGCCAAAATCAAGAGTCGGTCACTTAATTATCTGAGCCACCCAGGTGCCTCTGGGCCCATTTACTCTGCCTTCTCTTCTGCTCCTACAGATCATCTGAGGCCAAGTCTTTTATAGGATCCCATTTCTCTTAGACATTAAACCACAAGTGACTACTATGCATCATTAAGTTTTCCTTTACTCCAAACATTCATGTCAGGATTATAAATATGCTGAAATTTCGCCCATGTTATTAAAAAAAAAAAAATCTCTTTGACCCACACCTCCCTCTAGCTAACATCTCCATTTTTCTACTTCTCTTAAACAGTGATACTCAAAAAGATATATCCACATTTGCAGTCTGTAATTCATCTTCTCACATTTTCTCTTAAATCACCTTTAATCAGGACTTTGTTTCTAGCACTATACCAAAACTCCTTTTCAGGGTGACCACTGACCTTCCCTCTTGCTAAATCCAGTGCCCAATCTCAGGCTTCATCTTTTTTGATCCATTAATAGCATTTGAGCAGTTGATGACTTCCTCTTCCTTGAAATCCTGTCATTTGATTTCCAGGGCAACACACTTGGTTTTCCTGTTGCTTCACTGGCATTCCTTTGCAGTCTCCTCTCTTGGTTCCTTTTTATCCCACAAATCTGAACATGGGAGTATCCTGGAGCCCAGTCCTCATGCTTCTCTCTTCACCAAACTTACTCTATCGATGATCTCATCCAGTTCACAGCTTTAATGACTATACACAGTTCCCAAATTTAACCTCTTCTCTGAACCCAACACTTATTATCCAAGTGCCTGCTTTTCTTAGAGTTTCATGGGTATCTAAAAAAAAAGTCCAATATCAAAATCCTAATCTTCCCTCATAAAACTGCTTCTGTCACAATTTTCCTCACCTCCATAAATAAGGAATTCTCTCTTTATTCTGCTTACCATATTATACCCACCTAGAAATTCTGTCAGGTCTACCTTCAAAATACTCTGTGTACCTTCTGACTGGAAATCCAACCGCTTCTCACCACCTGTACTGCTACCATGTTAGCTCAAGCTGCTCATTTCTGAATTGTCAACGGTTCACTAACTGGCCTCCCTATAGTTGGCTCTCAGTCTAGTAGCCAGAAGGGTGCTCCTCACTGCTTTGCTCAACACTCTTTCAAAAGCTTCTAATCTCAGAGTAAAAGCAAAGAGTCTTTCCAACTGCATACAAGGCAGAACACAAGCTAGCTCTTCACTACCTTTTGGTTATATATCTGGACTCTCCCTTCCTTTCTTATGCCACAGAAGCTTTTATGGCTTCTCTGTGGTTCCTCAAGCACACCAGACATGCTCTTGCTTCTGTTCTTGTGCAGAGCATTGGTCTCTGACTTCCTTCAGGTCTTTGCTTAAATGGTACTTACTCAAGCCTCCCTGACAATTCTATTTAAAATTACAATCTGCCTCTGGCATTCCCTATCCTCTCTGATATATTTTTATTTTTCTCCAAAAACAATTATCACCTTTTATTACATATCTTGCTTACTTACTAATTGTTCTCTCCCCTGCACTAGACTAGAAGTTCAATGAGAACAGGTAACTTACACGTGAGAAAAGGAATTGCAGTCCTTTTCCCATTGGTAATTCCACAATGGCATTACCATAAAATAAATGTGGGTGTTCGATGACTGTTGTTTTCAATGCAGGAAACTTTTTTCTCCTAACCTATCAAGTCTTTACTTCAAAACAAACCCCTATAAGTATATGTGTGTGTGTGTGTGTATACACTTCTACTTATTTTTAGCAACTAGGACAGAGCTCATTAAACTTGTGTGGTATCATTTCTGTTCACTGACTGTGAGTTGGGATGATGAATGCAAGAAAGAGAAGTCATATTGGCTTCTAATGACTGCTTTGGTTAAACCGATTACATATCAATATTTATTTTCATAGACATTCTGGTAGCTGGAAAACTGTGTCCTGTCACAGTTCTTCAATCTGTCATTGTAATGTTTTAATTATGGAAATGCTAGTAGAATTCAAGATCTTTCACAATTTATATCATTCAGTCTTTTATGTAGTGCTTTTAGCTCAGCTTTCTGTCATTCACACCAGGGTAAAATAAACCATGGTTTAGGTGTTAGGTCTTAAAAAACATCACATCGAAATGCATTATATACCTTTACACAAATTGCAATTAAAGGCATGTAGTTGCTATACTGATCTCCATCTATTCTAGTACTTCTTAACATATTTTGCGTGAAATATTCCTTTGAGAAAGATAATGATCTTTTCTTAGAAAATGGCAAATAGGGGCGCCTGGGTGGCGCAGTCGGTTAAGCATCCGACTTCAGCCAGGTCACGATCTCGCGCTCCGTGAGTTCGAGCCCCGCATCGGGCTCTGGGATGATGGCTCAGAGCCTGGAGCCTGTTTCTGATTCTGTGTCTCCCTCTCTCTCTGCCCCTCGCCTGTTCATGCTCTGTCTCTGTCCCCAAAAAAAATAAATAAATGTTGTAAAAAAAAATTAAAAAAAAAAAAAAAAAAAAAAAAAGAAAATGGCAAATATGCTCAGATACTCAAATTCTTGTCTACAACGTCATGTGATTCAGATTCCCTTAAAGCCTAAGCACATGACCTTAGGCCAAGAGTCAAATTAATTAAAAATTACAACCTAAAATAGAATCTAGAAGTCACAACAATAACAGTCTATACATTTGAGGTTATTCTTATCTCTGCTTGGTGAAGTAGAATTCATAGTATATTCTTTTACTCTTCACAGAAGTAACTTCATGTTACATCTAGATATCTCCATACACAATTTGAAAATAACGTCCTTGAACTAGAAGAAATCAAATGCTACTTTTCTTTCCAGATATTGCATGCATAAGAAAAATTTAGGCACATTCGATATTTTTAAGATCGAAAATTATATTTTATTTTTAGCGAACAATCACTTAATTTTTACCTTTACTAAGAAGAAAACAAGCCAAAGGATCTTAATTTAAAAATACAAAACTCTTTTTATCTTTCTGGTTGTCAAAGTATTTATTAGAATGTAATAAAAGAGTTTGTTACCAAGCAAATAGAAGAAAAAACTGACAGAGTCTGCAAAATGAGAAGCTAATTAGCAAATTAACAACGCTGACCTGCAGCTGCGTCCGCAAGTTCTGAGAGAGGCACTATCTGTGACATTCTCTGACTCTTCAAAAATGAAAAGAAATGTCTCCATAGTGCACTGGCAACTGCAGCAAGGTGGCGCTCTTTAGCCGATAATGAAGACTGCGCAGTTAGGTCCACATTCTCCTTTTGAAGTTCCTGACGCAATTGTTGATGCATACTCCTAAAAAGAAATAAAAATATAGCTAACGTCCAACAAATCTTTACAAAAATCTTCTTTGAATACATTTTTGGCTTTTAACGTTTATATCATATGAAAACTGAAGGACCGTTTTATATAATTAAAACCTTTATGCCAAGACATTATGCATTTCTGGTTATTTGATGGATGAATGATGGCATATTAAGCACCATAAAGTTAATGTTAATTACTAATGTCAACCATTAATTATATGCTTTTTAATATGTCAGATCCAAATGAGAAACAGGCAGCTTCAGAATGAATGTCTGCATTTTGCAACTCGCTATGACAAGTGATTTTAGTTACAGTGTAGACATGAAAGCAATTTTTTAAACCATTTTCTTCCAAGAGCTTTAGGACATGGATGTACCAAGAAGAAAGAAAGTACATCTAGCTTGCCTGTGTGTGGCATCTGTAATTAAAATATTTTCCTACACAAAACTGTGCCAGGTATAATCTTGGTACTTTGGTCCCAAAAAATCCATAATCATTTTCACAAAGCGGACAATAATAAATAAAAAAGTTCTTGCTCTCCATAACTTAGTAAAACATGAATACAATGCTGACTAGTCATTTATTTACCTATATGTTTAACTGAAAATTTAGACATTTCTTGCAAGCCAAAACTACAGTGAGATATCACCTCACTCCTGTCAGAAAAGGTAAAATTAACAACACAAGAAACAACAGGTGTTGGTGAGGATGTGGTGAGAAAGGAACCCTCTTGCATTGTTTGTGGGAGTGCAAACTCTGGAAAACTGTATGGAGTTTCCTCAAAGAGTTAAAAATAGAACTACCTTAGGATTCTGCAGTTGCACAATTGGTTATTTACCCAAAGAATACAAGAACACTAATTCAAAGGGATACATGCACCCCTATGTCTATAACAGCATTATTTACAATAGTCAAGATATGGAAGATGAATGGATAAAGAAGATACAGTGTGTGTATATACATGCACAATGGAATATTTTATTCAGCCATACAAAAGAATGAAATCTTGCCATTTGCAATGACATGGATGGAGCTAGAGTATAACGCTAAGCAAAATAAGTCCGAGTAAGACAAACACCATACACTTTCACTTAAACGTGGAATTTAAGAAACAAAACAAGGGGAAAAATGAGAGAGAAATAAATAAAAAAAAGACTCTAAATTATAGAGAACTGAGGGAGGGAGGTGGGTTGAACAGGTGATGGGGATTAAGGAGTGCACTTGTTGTTATGAGCACAGGGTGATGTATGGAAGTGCTCAATTACTATATTGTACACCTGAAACTAATTTAACACTGTATTTTAACTAATTAAAAATAAAAACAACAAAAAAAGAAAATTTAGACATTTCTAGACCTTAACAGAAATATAAGAGGGGAAGGAAACACTAAGAGATTTTTGTAGTGATCTGGAATATAAGGCATTTTTGCAATATTCCCAACTACTAATAATATGATTACCTAACACTAAATGTACAACCATAATATTATTCCTGTTTCTATTACTGCCACATCAATTGAGAGTAGATACAAATGCATGGATATCATCCTGAGATAGATACGCTTTCTTCAATGAAAGACAAACCAGTTAAAACATAACCAATAGAGCTAAGGCAGACTTCCTCTGATAGTGTTCCATTAAAAAAAATAACTAGTACTTAAAAAAAATATTACATTATTTCTCACATTCCTGATGTTTTTTTAAGTTTTTTTTTTTTTTTAAGGGGCACCTGGGTGGCTCAGTCGGTTGCATGTCCAACTTCGGCTCAGGTCACGATCTCACAGTTCATGGGTTCAAGCCCTGCTAATAGCCCTGGGCTATTAGCCCAGAGCCTGGAGCCTGCTTCGGATGCTGTGTCTCCTTCTCTCTCTGCTCCTCCCCCACTCATGCTCTGTCTCTCTCTGCCTCTCAAAAATAAAGAAATGTAATAAAAAAATTTTTTTAAGTGTTTTTTAAAAAAAAATATTTTTGACAGAGAGAGAGAGACAGAGCGTGAGCAGGGGAGGGAAAGAGAGAGAGGGAGACACAGAATCCAAAGCAGGCTCCACGCTCTGAGCTGTCAGCACAGAGCCTGATGTAGGGCTTGAAACCCATAAGCTATGAGATAATGATCAGAGCTAAAGCTGGCTGCTCAACCAACTAAGCCACCCAGGCGCCCTGCCTGATGTTTTTTTAAAATGTTTTATTTATTTATTTTGAGAGAGAGAGAGAGAGAGCGAGCAAGTAGGGAAGGGGCAGAGAGAGAGGGAGAGAGAATCCCAAACAGGCTCTGCACTAATAGCCTAGAGCCCGAAGTGGGGCTCAGGAACTGTGAGATCATGACCTAAGCTGAAATCAAGAGTCAGATGCTTAACGAACTGAGCCACCCAGGCGCCCCTAAATTAGTTTATATAGGGGAAGTAGACACTTAAAATAAATACACAAAATACAGAACTTAGTACACGTACCTAAAACATTTCCACTGAAAGATCAAACTGGACCCAAGACCACATTTTAGGACTTTTCGCATAAACTACACCTAAGTAAGTAAAATATTATCAGTTATATAACATTAGGATGCTGCGCTCCTTGCCACTGAATTCTTGGATAATCATGAGACACTACTTAATACTACCTGAAGTATCGATAAAAAAGTACAAAATGCCTGGGGAAAGAAGATCATAGCAAGCAATTCTCATAAAAGCTAACCAAATATCTGCTATATCCTCTCTGGTAAAAACATGCCTGAGATGCTTTCAACTTGAACTAGTGGCTAGAGAACCATTTCAAATCCTTTAGCTTTGAGTAAGTTGAATATCAACTACTAAAATCCATTTGGCACCTAACTTAACTGCCTACATCAACATGTAGCAAATTTCATGACCACATGTCAACACACTAGAGTCCAAGTAAAATAACACCACCATTGGCACAACACAGTTATAGCCATTTCAAAGTATACTGGTTTCAAAGAATAATTTACTGTACTAGAGTAGGATAAATTGTGCTCCCTATTTCTAAATAGATAAGCCATTTCTTCACTAAAACCTATTCCCTAGGGAGGGATATCATTTCTGGTCATCCTCTTTGTGCTAGAAATTCTTAAATTAAAAATCAGAACAATTCTATGAGATAGGTATCAGTAATCCTCTTCATAGATGATGAAGCTGGCAGTGAGAAAGTTAAATACACCCAAAGGTCACATGGCTAAGAAAGGCTGGGCCCATAATCTGAACTTAAAACTCACTCTGAAGCCCATACCTTCCTCCTACACACACACTTATGCACTAAGAATCACACAATTTAAACACTGATCAATCTTCTCTTCCTACTTGGGTTGAAGAAAGTTCAGTAAACCTAAGAAAAGGAGCTAGAAAACCCTCATGTAGCTTTGCCTCTTACACCAGAATTCTGTGTTAGAAAAAAGTACAAGAGATACCCAGAAAAATGCATTTGAGGCAATACTGAAAAAGGCCAACAAATCTGAGCCACTTTTGACCTCTTCAGAGCAAAACAGTGAGGTACCAGGGATTCTAAGTAGGAGTTATTATCAGGATCTGATTCAGAGGTCTGAAAAAAGAAACAAACCACTAGGTAAAAAAGCTAGAGATTACATCTTCCAATGTAAGAGTTAACACAGCAAAAACAAGTTCCAATTAAGCATAAGACATTGACCCAAACACAGATTTGTTTTGGAAATGTGCATCCTCTTTGCATTTTGGTTCGAAAGAAGTTAGATATCCTGGGACTATGCAAAATACTTTCTGCTTGATGGTTTGAATATTCAAGGAATATCAGTTTGAATAAGAATGAAAATCTGCTAATTTAACACCAAATAAAGTTGTTTAAAACCTTGTAATAGTTTGTGTAAACATGAGCCAATCAGAGAATGACAGATGCAGGAAATGTCAAGGATATCCTACAATGGGAGTCTGAAGGGAGAATCAAATTTCTGCGCTGTAGCCAAAACAGAAATACTCCAGGCAGTCACAGGTAATTTTTTTTAAATTACATTTTCTGGATGAGAAAACTAACTGCAGAGACTACAGAAAATTTATTGTATCACATGTGACTGTGTATCTGCTGAAGGTATGTTTACGAAAATGCAAATACTGAAAGAAGCTGTCACTACAGGTAACAAATACAACACAAAGCATATATGAAATACATAAAGTGTCTAACAGTTCTCGGTGTCATGGCTATTTTATGAAACATTTTCTACCTTCTTCAACAAACTGGAGAAAAATTTGAAAGTAAATTTACTGCACAGAAAATGAAATGTACTATTGGGTCAAAATCAAAAAAGAAATATCACAGGAGAGAGAGAAACTCCTAACACTTGGCAAATGTTTTGAGTAAAGACAAATTTAACATGGGTTAAAACCATTTTGGAAACACACACGTGGAAATATACATGCCTAACTATCCGACTTACATTCTGAAAGATGCAATATAGTATAGTAAAAAATAAAATTTGCTGAATGTCAGGTTACTCAAATTGTGGCTCTCAGAGAAACAACAGCAACACCCAGCACTCATCAGTATTTACCACCATGTGCCACGTACCATGTTGAGTGTTTTATAAGCATTTATTTCTTACTGTATGAGTTTGGTGCAGTTATTATCGTCTTACAAATGGGGAAACTATGGCAAAAGAAGTACATGTTGGGTAACACAGCTGGCTATTAGCAAAGCTACCCAGAGCTGTGTGACCTCAGAAAAAGTGAGTAAGCTCCCAATGTTTATTTTTTGAAGAATCAAGAAGAGGAACAATCATTTGCTATATCCACTGTCAGGTTAACTGTGAAGACCACATGAAATATTTCCTCAAAAATGTTTAGAAACCTACCATTACAGTAGGCAAACACCAAAACTTTTCCTTCCTTCCTTCCTTCCTTCCTTCCTTCCTTCCTTCCTTCCTTCCTTCCTTCCTTCCTCCCTCCCTCCCTTCCTCCCTCCCTCCCTCCTTCCCTCCCTCCCTTTCTTTCTTTCCCAAACTTTTACACACTTAGTTATCCAGATCTTCTTATGCTTTTATTTTAGCTCCGGTATCCTTCCCCCTATGGCTTACCTTATTATGTCCAAGCATATTCCTCGTTCCTGGATCTGACTGCTCTCTTGCCCAATTTTGCAAGATCTGTTTTCCTGGGGTTTTTTTGTTTTTTGTTTTTTAAACATTTGCTTTTTGGGGGGGGGGAGGGGCAGAGAGAGGGGGACAGAGAGGATCCCAAGCAGGCTCTATGCTGACAGCAGAGAGCCCAATGTGGGGCTTGAACTCATGAACCCTGAGATCATGACCTCAGCCAAAGTTGGACGCTCAACCGACTGAGCCACCCAGGCGCCCCTGTTTTCCTGTTTTTATCTTTCCACTACTTCCTTCTGTGATTTCACATATTCACTTAGTCATCACAGCCCCACATACTCACCCCTACACAGTCATGCGAATACACTGAGGTATCTATCACATGAGTGGCACTGAAACTGGCACCTGCCTCCTGCTCACTGCCAGCCTGGTCTCTGTAGTACCTTCTTTCCTCACAGCTTAGGCAGGCTTCTGGGAATACTTCCCAGACTACGGTATCTAGGTTTTACTTCTAATCCTCCTTTTGTTTCTCCTATAACTGATAATTACAGAAGTATGACATTCTGTACATCACTTTCCTAGTAGTCATTATTGTATATGTAGTATTTCTAATACATTATGCCTCAAAATTGAAAGAAAATTTGTCTAGTGAGGGACCTGTGTCCACACATAAAGCATAATATAATACAAATGATAAGAGATGAAAGCAAGGGATTAACAACAATTAATAATTGAATTCCTCCTTTAGTCCTACTCCAAACCTGGCAACTTTTTTCAATCAGTATTAGTGAAAAATAAAATGGTAAGTTTTAAGGTAAAAAGTTGTTCTAAACCAAGACAGGTAATTATTCCAAGTATCTGATTTAGCTAATAGAAAACTGGATGGGAATGAGATTACTCTATGACCATTTTCATTCTCAGATAAACTCACTAAAAAACTGAAGGTACTTTGGATCCTCTTGTCATTCTTGTTCACAGCTAAAACCTAGGACTATAATTACTTTACTACTCAGAATATAACATAATCAAAGTAATGACATTACCAGAAAAAAAAAAAAACAAAAACAAACCTAAGTCTTACAGTTTGAAGTTATCCTAAAAATCATCCAATCCAATCCAGCCTCCAGCTATAAAGAGACTTCTGCAAAGCCCCACTATGAGAGAATGGTAGCTTGAGTCTTGAGCCCCAGTTCTGTGCATGCCCCAGTTATCAGGGAGAGGCAGTAAATCAGAAACCAGGCTGGCAAATAGCAGCCTGGTTATGCCTTGCAATGCCTCCCTATAATAGCTCATGTGTTTGTGTGTATGTGGAGGAGGGGGTGGATGGTGGTGATGACTGAGTGCATATGTGACATCAAGGCTGTTTTGACTACTGAGGGACTATGACAAATAGAAAGCACAGCACTGGCGAAGATGCTTCCAGACACATATAATGCACTAAGGAATAAGGGAATAAAAGGGCTTCTCAAGATGTAAGGAAACTTGTCCAAATGAACACTTGTCCAGGAAAGAGAAGACCAGCTTGTGACCCCAGAAAACTTCTGAGACTTAGTTTTTCATCTGTTAAATGGAAATAATGCTCTATTATATACACTATCGAGCTGTCAAATCACACCACTTAGGTAAAAACAATCTGTAGACTATAAGGCAAGATAATGTGCATTTTAGTCGCATTTCTACTGCTTCTAAATCCGTAATAACCATGCTCATGATGCAGTAGAGCATTATCTAGGAAGACATGGGCTTTAGAGACAGACATACCACAGTATAAATCTTTGACCAAGGAGTGTCAATAAGATACTTTCCAATAATGGAACAGTTACTGTAGGCCAGGGAATTGAAGATTTTTATTGAGAATATATACACAGTCTTATTCTGTTTTTGGCCTTTACTAATTTAATCCTATAGGTACTATTATTATCCCCATTTTATAGAAAATAAATCTAAGTACAGAGAAGATAAATAATTTGATTCTGGGCTATACTGTTAGTAAGCAGCAGAGCCAGAACTTGAACCCAAGCAGTCAGTCTAACTACCATGCAACTATGTTACACCTACCTCAAATGCCATTTTGCTCTCCAAATAAATAATACATGTTTTAATGTTAAGTTGCTATATTCATTCATTCATTCATTCATACGCTAAGCTCTTAATAAAGGTAGTTACAAACTAGTATAACACCCAATCCCAGGTGGTATACCAGATGCACACACATTAAAGGTTTAATACTTCTGGGAGTGGAGGTCATTCTATAAGGATCCCAAAGGTCAATGAACATGTGATAATTTAAAAAGTTTCCTGTGAAGGGTCCCTGGATGGCTCACTTGGTTAAGCTGCTGACTCTTGGTGTTGGCTCAGGTCGTGACCTCGCATTTCATGGGTTCCAGCCCTGCAATGGGCTCTATGCTGACAATGCAAAGCCTGCCTGGGATTCTCTCTCCTCCTTTCTCTCTGCCCCTCCTTCATTCATTCTCTCTGTCTCTCTCAAAATGAATAAACTTAACAATTAAAAAAATATATATATATAAATAATATGTATAAATATATAAATAAAAATTAAAAAGATTCCTGTGACCCACAATTAATTAATTTGCAAGACTGGGGAAAGAGAATATATCAGGAATCCAATGTTGAGTCTGGCAAACCAAGCATGCTTGTAGCAATACTGCCTTACAGTTTTAGAGAATAGTACTGGTAAAGTACTTAAAATGAGGCTGCTTGCCACTATCCCCCAAATATGGTACAGCACGAAAATATGCCAGTAAAAAGGAGTTATTTTTAGGAATTAACTCATAATTTTATTCATCACATTTATAGATGATTATGGGTCTCAAGTCAGTTAAGTTTTCCAGTAGTATTTTACTTCATTTTATTGTATATCAGTAAAAAGGGGGGTGCCTGGGTGGCTCAGTCACTTAAGCATCCAACTCTTGATTTCAGCTCAAGTCATGACCTCACGGTTTGGGAGATCGAGCCCCACTTTGGGCTCTGTGCTGTCAGCCTGATTAGGATTCTCTCACTCCTCTCTCAAAATAAATAAATGGGGGCACCTGGGTGGCTCAGTCGGTTGAGCGGCCGACTTCAGCTCAGGTCATGGTCTCGTGGTCCGTGAGTTCAAGCCCCGCGTCGGGCTCTGTGCTGACAGCTCAGAGCCTGGAGCCTGTTTCAGATTCTGTGTCTCCCTCTCTCTGACCTCCCCTGTTCATGCTCTGTCTCTGTCTCAAAAATAAATAAAACGTTAAAAAAAAAATTAAAAAATAAATAAATAAATAAATGAACATTAAAAAAAAAAAAAAAAAGGATCTACCTTGGTAGTTCTCAATTCTGACTACCATCAAAATCATCTGTAGAGCTTTCTAAAACTACTAATGCCAGTCTTACTAAAGATCTTCCTCTGGGGTGCCTGGTAGCTCAGCTGGTTAAGCATCTACCTCTTGATATCGGTGCAGGTCATAACCTTGCAGTTATAAGATTAAGCCCCGTTTCGGACTCCACTCCAAGCATGGAGTCTGCTTGGGATTCTCTCACTCCCCCTCTCTCTACCCCTCCCCTGCTTGTGCTCTCTTTCTCCCAAAATAAATAAATAAACATTAAAAAAAATCGTTAAGTTTGGGATCTAAACATACTACTTGTTCTTAAATTCTGACTCACTAGGTCTGGGGAGGGGCCAGAGAGTCTACATCTCTGTCCAGTAGATGCTGCCAGCCCTGGGCCACACTTTAATCTCTTACCTTCCTGACTTTCCTCGTCTCTAAAATCGGGTCAATAATAGTACCTAAAGGATTAAATTAGTTAAAATCAAACACTTAGAATAGGATTGACATATATTCTCAATAAGCTGACTTTGATTTTTTGGTCAATGATAAAAGTGACTTCATTTATTGCATATATCCTATTTAATTCTTGTATCACATAAGGATATGGCCCATGGACTACACAAGTAGCAAGACCACATATAATTCTGTACTAGAGGAGTCCTCTACTCTGTAGGCAGAAGTATAAAACAAACTGTAGGCTTTATACCAACTCAGGGAAGAAAGATCATTGAGGGCATCAGAACAAAATGGGCATGGAAATGATTCTCTAAGGACAGGTTAAGAACTGAATATGTGAAAAGGAATAAAGTAAAAGCACAAAGGTATACAAAATCCATTCATTTACTCTCTAATTCCACACATATTGCATATGCTCTACGCAGTAGGGATATAGAGTTTACAAAGCTCTGCCTTTCTGGAGCTTATATTTTAATAAGGTAGATAATGAAACAAACATAGATGTGTAACATTTTAGGTTGTGGTACACTTTATGAATAAAAAGTAATCAAAGTACTGAGATAATGAGTGATGGGAACAAATATTTCAACTAGGATGATAAGGAAGCATCTACTGAGGTGACATTTGAACAAAAACCTAAATAAGTAAGGGAGGGAATTATGGGCAGAGAGCATTCTAGGGAGAAGAAACAGCAAATGCAAAGGTGCCAAGGTTGGCAGTTCCATAGGCTCAAGGAACAACAATTAGAAAACCAGTCGGCTGTAGCACAATGGGTGATAGAAGGAACAACAGATGAAAAGCAAAGAGTAACATAATATGCATCTTACAAGGAAAATATAAAAGAAAAAGGGGAAGGAAAGAAAAAATAACCACTCTAACTATAATGGAGCAACACTAGAAGGCAATCAATTTAAGAATGGAAAATATGGCCATGTTTGTTCATTCACACGTTTTCCTCATTCACTCCATAAAAGGTTACTCAGCACCACTCACTGTATCTGATACCAAAAACACAAAAACAATCAAGGCAGACACTGCTGTTAAAAAAAAAAACACAAAAAAACAAACAACAACAAAAAAAACCAATAAATAAATCAAGATTTCATTTTAAAGGTAGTTAGGAGCCACTGAAGGATTCTGAACTGAGCAACAGCATAATGAAAACAGTGCTTTGGGAAAGATTAATCTGGTAATGGCAAACAGAATGGGTTAGAATAAGAATGGACTAGAGACCAGAGAGACCAATTATGAAGCTTCTGTAAACATCTAGGTATGGGCTTATACCCAATTTGAGCTCCTTATGAAGGAAAAAGAAAGCCCACAGTAATTATTTGGCATTTTGTGAGGGAGAGGAAGCAGTCTTTGTTTTTGCCAAATTTTGAGGGAGGGAAACTAAAAGTTAGGAGGGGCAATTAATTAGTACAGGAGAGTATAATTTGATTTGAAAACAGAAAACTTATGTAACAAATTCCAAAAAGTTTTTGGAAATCTAGATCCAGAGTCCAAGAATACGTTTAGACTCAGGAATCACTGTTTTGTAATTCAGCTAATTTTAATGAATTCAATGTCTATTAATTACATGAAGTACCATATTAGATGCTATCAACTATGATCATTGCTCTGAAAGAATATACAACCAAGTTCTGAGAAAGGGGTATGTACAGAGTATAGTAATGCATAAAAAAGGAACATTTGGTCCAAGTAGGGGTTTGATGACTCCTTAGAGTAAATATGCCATTACAAGATCATGGAAGTTGTGTTAACTAAATGAAAAAATAATACAAAAAAGTTCTAGGAAATTGAAATAATATGAGTACAGCATAGTAACATATTATTGCATGGTGTATGAGAGGGCTCACCAACAATTTAGTATTACCATAAGATGAAAGGTCAAGGGGTAGAATGATGGAAAGTCAAACTAGAGAAGTGATGGAGCTAAGGTGTTGAAGGGCCATGCCATCTAAAAAGACCTATGAGTGAACAATTCTTTAAAGTGGAGAGAATCAACAGCAACAAAAACAACTTACATACTCAACATATATCTGCCTAATAGTTGGTTCCCAATATAACCTAAAACTTATAAGGACAATCCTATGCACTTATACATTTAAACACCCTGTGTAAATGAACAAAGCTAATGTTACAATGCTATTTGTATTTTTAGATATATATTTTTACGTATTTATACATATATGTATATATATTTTTTTACATAAATATTTTAAAAATATTTAATGAAATATTTTCATTAAAAAATCCAGCCTGGTAAGTATATGTGACTTGGTACATATACAACTATATATAACTCATCACAACATACTATAAATATATATATTTTTGTCAATGCTTAAATGTTGTTTCATGTTCCCATCTAATAAAAGTGAGCACAACAAAACAACCCGAGCAAGTCTGACTTATAACCGTTAGCATTATTAGTACAGCATAGTGCAAATTCTCTTAACAAATGGGGGCTTTACTGCAATCCTGAGTTGAATATACTTATTTTGCTGTGGGGTCTGTTTCTGCCATTTAGTCTGAGTTTGGGGGTAGAGTTTAACCTATAATCAATAAGTAATAGTCTTGAACTTAACACAAGAATCAAAGAAAAAGTATTAGGCTGGATATTAATATTTAAGTTTTACAGCACCTCAAGATTTTGGAAATTGTTGAGGGTAGAGACCACATCAAGGCTTGGGTGAAGTCCTTCGACATTGTAACTATAATAAACTATAGGCAGATGGATGCCATAACTTAGAGATTTCTAAAAGAACAAGAAAGCAATCACCACCTGACCGTGGCCAACTCACTTCGGAAGGGGTAATGCTACAGTAACCTTATATTGCTTATATTTAGATAGGGCCCTCATTTCCGTGAACTCATCCTCTAAATTTAATAGCAAGTACGTGGGTACAAGGAATGGAAGAAAGAGAGGGAGAGGTTATGTGCTCTCTATAAACAGGGCGCCTAGGTGGCTCAGTTGGTTAAGCATCTGACTTCAGCTCAAGTCATGATCTCACAGTTGGTGGGCTCGAGCCCCATGTTGGGCTCTGTGCTGACAGCTCGGAGCCTGGAGCCTGCTTCGGATTCTGTGTCTGCATCTCTCTCTGCTCCTTCCCCGCTCATGCTGTGTCTCTCTCTCAAAAATAAAATAAAATAAAATAAAATAAAAAAATTAAAAGAAAAAAAAACTGGTTAGTTTCCAAGTTTGCCTGCTTACAGAATATCATGTGGGTAAGACCATGAGTTATGATCCAGGATCTTTGTCCATGATGTTAGAGGCACTGAGAGGTGAGATCATCCCTATAAGAAGTCTCACAATAAAATATACACATCTTTGATAGAATATCCAAAGCTGTCACACTGGTCTTTTGAGATTTCAAATACGATTCTCTTCCTCTTTAACTGTAAACAGACAGGTATAACTGAGCAATCATAAATGCAACTGGATCTTATCTAAAATGGTGAGTTATGTATAGATTTCTCATATAAGAAAAAAGGAGAGGGAAAAACCTTAGGAACCGGTGGCTAAAAAAGGAAATCAAAGTTATTTGTAACATAGGTAGGCAATGACGTAAACAAAATATTTATGGAAAATGCCTTCATTTTGGAACAGAAAGCATCAATCTATCAAATTTAGCAACACTAGAGCCAATAATATCTGGTGATATTAAACACACCTCACAATCTTTAATCTTCTTCCTCTTCTTGTGTCCCATCCCTGTTCCACTAAGCTGGAGGTATTCCATAGTTTATTGAACACTGTGATAGTTTTAAAACATGGCCACAAACTCTTTGGCACTCCTTGGATCTAGGAGATCTGTGATTCCAAGGCTTGGAGTCTTGCTTGCTTTGGCCAATAGAGTGTAGCAGATGATATGACACTATGCGACTCCAAGGCTTGGTAATAAAAGACCATGAAGCTTCGTTTTATTTGCAGGGAAACTCACTCTTGGAGCCCTAAAAGACCATGCATGAAGTACAATCACCCTGAGAACACTCTTTGGAGAGCTGATAGGTAGCACTTGAGTCATCAGTCCTAGGTAGGCTTGTCCTTCAGCCATACTAGCTCAGAGGCTAGGCATGTTAGTGAACAGGTCATCAGGAACTGGATCCTGTAGCTTCAGCTAGTACAGTCCCCAGCCTTTTTTATTAACCCTAGACAGCATTATCCTAGCTGAAGCCCAGACATGGTGGAGCAGAGAAGAGCTGTCCTTGGCTTTCCAAATTTCTGACCAACAGATCTGTGAGCATAATAAAAGGGTTGTTGTAGTGTTTCGTGACACTGTGTTTTGGCATGGTTAATTATACTCTAAAGAACAGGAGCCCACTATGTGTGAAGTACTATATAGGAATTAGGGTTTCAAAGATGAAAAGATATAGAACTGACCTCAAGGAATTCACATATGGGGAGGGGGAAACAAAGATTTCTCTTCATTAAAAGTATAACCAAGGGGTGGTATCTGCAACAGTGCCAAAGGCAGACTTAAGATCAAATAGCTATTTTCAAGCCTCCTAAGAACCATCTGCAACAATCTCAGAATTTCTAGACTTATTCAGGACAAATGAGTTGCAAGGATAAAGGTCATCTGAAGAAAAGCTACTTCATTTCTCTCCCTGTCCAGCACAGGGCACCTGTAAGAAACATGTACTGAGACATTTTATGTATATTATCATATTTATTCTCAATATATTTTATTCAGTTCTGTTGCTTTCACATTTCATTAATAATTGACAACTTTTTTTTGAACCGTGTTTCATTTTAGTTTTCCCTAGACATAGAGTAGTATGTCTGCAAACCTATGGAGACCATCTTTTAAAGCTAATTAATAAAACCATCCTCCAAAAAACTAGCTTAACTCTCACCATCTCAGCAGTCTTTTCTGAGGACAACAGTAGACAGTAGCTCTATCCTCTAACTATAGCTGGAATCATGATACTGCATCTTAATTACATGTGTTTAGTTGCTACATGGAAGAATGTGACTTGGTTCAAAAGAACTCAGGATAATTTTATTAAAGGTAAAGAAAGACCCAAACATTTTTCAGGTCAGATGTTCACAACATGTAAGCTGAGGCTAAATTCCATTTGTGAGAGCTTTTTCCTAATTGGTGGTAATAAATTCCTAAAAAGAAAGGGTCTAATGGTAATGTTGACCGATTCTTAACTACATTAACCCAAATGTTCCTGTCACAGTGAAATCTGCTCTATAATTTACTTTAATGGACTAGGTGTATCAATAAATATGTCCAGTCTGGTTTTTTCCTTTCCATTTAAATCAAGTCCAACTCTATGTCAACAAATTATACCAATGTTAGAATTACAATAGCTAATGCATTGGGAAAAGTAGTGTTCTTTGATAAATAATTTTTCTAAAACCTTTTAAGCATGCTGCATCCTCAGTATTTGTTACACGCAAGACATGCAGTAAATTACACAAGCAGACACTACTGACCAATGCCAATTGTGATTATGGTCCTAGAACTCTCATCATCAGTTCAAACAGTGACTATGCTTTCGGGTTTCCAAAATCAGTCCACTAAGAGAGTCACAAAGTATCTAGGGATGTTTTATGAATTTTCTTCATTAAAAATATAACAAGACTCTAAGAGAAATAATGGCTTAGTCACCATTGTAATATAATGCTAGTCCTGGGATAGATAAGCCTTAGAAGTCTGTAAACTCCTTGAAATTATTGTAAAGTTTTATGTATATTTAAATGTATAAATGTTTATGACAAAGAGACTATAGCTTTCATGGAAGTCTCAAAAGGGTCTGCCTCGGCTGAATGAAAACTACTAATTAGATGATGTCCCTTTTCTTCTACCACTAAACATCTTCTTAAGTACCAGCTAAATGCTTCCTCTAGTTTTCTTACCTCGAATCCTTTCCTCCCTCCTTTTCATTTTCTCACTCTTTGCCTCTACTGCCCCAACAACCCAGCTGTAACCCCTGTGTATCAAATACACTAATGTAAAAAAGGAAAGCTTAATCTGAATTCTACACAGAAAAAGCTGTTACTAGTCAACATATAAGATCAATCACCAAAATCATCAAAAAGAAATGAGTATAAACTGGTTTAGAACAAATCTGTATTTAAGTCAATCATTTTCTTAATTTTAACTTCTAGTTATTCCAGATACTTAGTTACACACATTTCTCTCTAGAGATACTATGTGCCACATTTACTGTAGTTCTTTGAAAGGGAGGAAAAGATAGAGGGGGGAAAAGTTTTCCTAAAAGATTACCCATTGAGTCAATGATCTGTGGGGTTATTATGAAGCTCCATTATTAGGGCTGAGAGCCTCAAAGGCTTTTGTTATGTCACTAATTTCTTTTTGCAAGGCTTCGGCAAATGAGCCGATTTATCTAGTTCTGCATGCTTGGGGCTTGATACATGCTATTTGTACATGACAGGTTTCATCTGCGTAGCACCACTGATACCATTTATCTGCACATCAAAAAAAAAAAAAAAAAAAGCTCCTCTCCTGATGTAAAAAAAAAAAAAAAAAAAAATGCATATACCAGGGTAAGAAACATTAAAAAGCTGAGTAAAAAATCTGTGATATCTCATAAAATGAAACCAAACTACAGGAAGATCACCAACTGAATAGGAATGTGCAAACGGCTATAGGAACAGTTACAGCATCAAAAAAAGGAAAACTGAAAAGATCCTTGCTTACAGTGATAAAGTAGTAGGGCTTCGTTAGCATCCTGCAAATTTTAACTAGAAAAGAGAAAAACCAATTTACTTCAAACAAGAAAAAGATGAAGTTTTATGACCAAAGCTTCATACAGCTTTATGACCAAAGAAGAAATACTTCAAAATAAATTTTAAAACAGATCCCATCGTTTGTAATGAAGAAAATTAACCTGTGGAATTTACCCCTTTAAGAAAAAGCATTTAGATTGCTTCCGTGGTTCACAATTAAAAAACCCATGATACAGTTTACATCTTATAGGAAGGTAACTTTAGATAACACAGAGGAAGAAACAAAAAGGTAACCAAATCTGAAACTGCTTTGGGTTTAAAAATGATCATCAGCTTAAAAGCATCTGTGTAAAAGATTCCGAAGGGAGAGCACAGCCTACATATTTGAATAACAAGGTAATAATGTTATTTCCAGATTTCCAACAGATGATATAGAACACATTCTTTTGAGAAAAAAATCCGTATTTTTCTTCGTGTAGAAGGTATGCACTGTATTAAGGAGTTTGCTCCTATAATTCATCATCTTTCAGAACATGAGGTTATATTAGGCTCCAATCACCCCCTACTCCTACTCTTCTCAGCATTTGGTAATACAGACAGGAGAGCTAATTTTCTGTCGTTCAGGAAGAACTGTTGGATCACTAAACTTGCATCATCATCACCTCTGAAACATAGTAAAAATCACTGTTAGAACCAATAGTTTATTAGATCGAACCCACCATCAACAATGTCAACTCTGCCTGGTCGTGTTAACAGGAAAATGTTTTACGAGTTCCACCACTGGGCATCAATTTAACTTCCAGCACCAGCTATGCTGTAAAACCGTGAGCGTAATTTATATGGTGACCTGCGTGTGTGGGAAGCAATATCTAGGTGAAACTTCTCACAGTCTGACAAAATGCTTTGATTTGCACCATTCAGATGATTGAGCAAAAAGAGTTTAAGCAATCACCACCAATAGCCTTTATCTCCAAATGCACTAAAAATTTATTACTCCATGAGTGCAACCTATTGCTTTAGAGCCAGGCTTGATAGAATAGAAATGATTGGATAAATATTACATTTTCAACTGGTACACATCTTGTCCATTAGGTTTAAATATTGGACAAGCTACATGTTTAAGATAAACATCAGTCTTAGCTGATTCCATCACATAGTACATTTAGAAAGCTTCCAAGTGTTTCCATAGTAACATTTTGTCCTTACATATAACTGATGATACATGTTCATAGCCAATTAGGAGAAAGTAAACTGAGAGACCATTGAACTCTCCTTAAAGAATCTACCTTTGTCTTTTACTTAGCACTTAATACAGCTGACGGTATTTATACATCTATTGCTGTGTATGAAGCCACCAAGTAATCAATCACTCAAGTAGGAAGGGTCATAAATACATGGCTCACCCACCTATCCTAAATAATAGTTTACTATTCAGGCCTTCCTAGAAATTATAAACTAGGCTAGATTCATACTCATGGCTTCTGCAGGAGCTACCGCTGTGAGCAAAGGGAAGAATATTTATCTCACAACCTCTCTATCCACCTGCCTGAGATCATACACCTTTAAAGATGACGATGGGTGTTTCCGATCTATAGATACATAGCAAGGCTGTCATGATGACTGTAATACAACTTTTAAATATCATTTCTAGCATCAAGGGAGGGATCCTATGTATAGAATTTTCAATGCCTTTGGGATTCTGAGCAACTACAGTAGCCTGATTGTAGCTTGACTAATGTGATTAACTCAATGTTACTGTCTACTATTTTCTAATTTGATTAGTTACTGCAATGTTAAAAATATCACCTCTAGTTTGGTGATGAAAATATGGACTCAGAGAGGTTAAATAACTTGATCAGTAAGTAATGGAAATGGAATTAAAACCCTGATCTAACTAGATCATTTTCCACTATAAGCCCTACAGAGGATCTTTAAGACGAGGCTGTAATAATTAAATCTTTACACCTAAAGGTTTAAAAAAGTATATAATAGTAAAACAAAACTTAAACACACATAGGATTATTTACAACAGGTATATCTTTACAATGCTCCTAATCACCAGTCTTTATTCATTAAAGAGACTACTAATCAAGGGATCATCAGACAAAATGACTATTGGACATTAACCTTGGCAATGAGTTCTTTTCCTTAAATAAAAGGTTTCCAGCCATATTTTCATGTATTTGTTTTCCACATCGAAAAAACAATTGCAGTGTGCAAAATGGATATAAACCAAAAACATGCTATATAGAAACAAATCATCCTATATTACATTCACAAAGCCATTTGTTATAGTACTACTAGAAGAGACTTAAGCATTTAACTTAGAATGCCTTAGCAAGATCTTTTAAGCTGTTTTTCTTATCTTGTTCTTCAAAATTTGAAACTAGAAAATCCCACTTGACTAGAAAGGCAAAAAAAAAAAAAAAAAAAAAAAAGAAGAAGGTTGTCCCTTCTAGGGTTAACAGATGCTTTTTGTAAGATTTTAGGTAAGATTAACCTTTTGCTCACAATAAGGCTGGTTATTGGTTTTATTTTTTTTTTACTGTCTTTAACTCAGGTAAAAATCAATATAGAACGAAACAAAGGCTCTAGAGGGTCTGGCTACACCAGCTTCTGGGTTGGCTCCTGCACAATTCCACAACGTGCTGAGGCTGGGAAGGATTAGCCTGCTTGTGTTGAGTAAACCGATGATACTCAATAAACAGTTTCTGTTGTAAACCCCTTAGGACGTGCAAAGCCACACTAGTTGGCAATAGACCAGTTAAGCGGCAGAACCAGCTGTAATCTCATTTAGACCTGAGCTGATCCTCCTGTCCTTTCATTCCACAGGATCAAAGCAAACCACTGAGGAGGCGGCTGTATTATAGCGGCTCCGTTTGCTGGATGCAGCAAACATTTCATAAATTCCACTCCTTGGAGCAAGTCTCTACCTAATCTACCCAGAGCTGGGACAATCAATGAATTTCTGAATTCATTGGACTGATTATCACAGGGTAACCATTTTCTCTTTGGAGATATGTGATGAAGCAGCTTCTGTTTCTGACCATCGGGTTGTTTTTTTTTTTTTTTTCTTTCTTGAAAGGCCCAAATTTTCCCTCACGGTATCACATAAAAATGGTTTAAAATTACTTAGCTCATTATCTTTAAAGCAAATTAACGAGCAAACAGTATACGATGCTGAATTCCTCCATACATATGTAGCAGGTGGTTACCACTCAAATGCATCAAAGCTGTAACAGTGGCCCACATTTCCACATTCAATGACACGGGGGTTGGGGGGGCGGTATCAAACCTCACTGTGCTACAAATCATATATTGGCCAAGAGTGACATTCCAAATAATGTATAGAAAAGCTTTCTAACATTCATTGGAATATTATTTAACATTTATTTCTAAGTTTTCCATAAATCAGATCACAACTTTTTTAAAAAGTTCCAAAGTGAGAGTGTTAAGTATTTCAAAATAAGCATTTCTTCTCCACCCACCTTTCAAATTAGAACTGAACCTTACTATCTCATTTTGCTGAAAATTCCCTTTAATAGGAATCTAAATTTTGAGATATAAAGCTTTGGAAAGCAGCCACCACTCCCAAATTTAACAGAATACTAACTAGATGTGTCACCGGCATGAAGAGGCCAGGTACTGGGTGTCCCATCACAGATGACTGAATAGTAAACATGAAAGAAATGAAACCCAAAACACATGTGCAAGGGTATATACAAACAACAGCATTTAAAAAGAACCGACAGATAATTTAATGTTGAGTGCCAACAGCTGAGAGGAAGTCTTGCTAGTCAGGGAGCTGGCAAATTTTTAAATAAATATTTAGGCTTTGCAGGCCATACACAGCATCATATATTCTTGCTATTTACAAATATTAAACATATAAAAACTATTCTTAGCGCAATGGCTGTACAAAAACCGGCCAGGGGCCAGAGTTGGTCAGCAGCACCTTGGCTTGCCAACCCCTTCTAGAAGTCTGGAACTACTCATTTCACAGATGAGGACGCAGACCCTTAGGCACAGGAGTTCTTTTGCATAACTAAGCAGGAAGTGTCAGCATAAGAATTTGGATCTACCAATTCCCAGACTGGTGTTTTCTACTGCTTCTCAACATTTACCCCAACATCACTTTTGAAAGAAAATGGTGTAAAGAATCTACCACATTTCAAAAACATTTGAAAAATGTAAGCAAAGGTGCCTGGGATTTGACAATCTAGACAGCATGCCAAAGTGACCACACATTAACTGACCCAATCACTTCCAAGCTAACAAATGCTACATGTAATGATTCACCTCTCTGATCTATTCTTCAGACATAAAAGGGTCCCATTTAACATAATCACATAATAACAGCAAAAGTGATAAATATCGAAACCTTAACTCTTCTAATATTTGCAAAATCCAGATCTTTGTAATAATAACACCACGATAGGAAACTGCAAAACTGTGTAATTATACTTTAATTGTATTGTGAGGCATGCATTAATCACAAAGTTTAAGTACCAAGGATAGAATTATAATAATTCTGTAAAACAAATTTAAGCTAGCTAAGTAGGTCAGAACCACTAACATGCAACAGGAGACCTCTGGGAATTTATCAGTTAATGGCTATTTATGTGCAAATGAGTGCCCTCCAACGCTCCAAAATCCTGTGTAGCTGAAGGGTATTTCTGTTAACCAGGAGCACTGCTTAACTGCAGAGGCATAAATTAAACCATTTTATTGGAATGATTTTTAATTCCTCTACTTTCCTTTTACCACTTCCCCCCACCCCCACCTTTCTAGAAGCACAATTTACAGAACATATTTAACAGAAGAAAAAAAAAAAAGGTGGCTGGAGAATCTTCAAAACTGGTTTCTCCCAACACCCACATGTATATGCAGATTACGCCTTCAGTAAAATTAAAGGAAAACATTTTTTTTTGCTTCACATCTTCCAAAGGAGACTTAAATTGTTAAAAAAAAAACAAAACAAAACAAAAACTAAAAGCTTCAATGTAAACACTACATTAACATACTTTTTTTTACAATGAATTATAATAAAATAAAATTGTTTTATATTCTTATATTCTTATCTTACAGAAGACAAAAAAAAATTCAGTGGATTTTGCAGATATCATCTTTATAATAATGGTCAGACTATACACCTATCAAAGCATACTCTCAGAAGGGGGAAAAAAAACCTCTAAGTGTGTCACTTCTAACTTGCCTCAAAAGAAAACGAAGTATTTGGATGTTTTCAAAAGCGGGGCAGGGATAAGCAGAATAAAATTTTTCAGTGTGACATAAATACAGCTACAAGATACCACTGCACATCATCACCAGGACCATGTCAAACTTACTCAAGTACAAGGGTGGCATAAAATTAGATACTATCTCACTTTTAGATTTTAGGTAGAATAACAGTTATCTCAAATCACTCTTTTTAAAGATGTAATACAGAGGCAACTTAAAAGTTTTAAATTGTACTAACATTTCCTTGGAGTCCTTTCTTTCCCATCATTAACTGAAAAATAAAATATAATTTAATTCTAAGTTAAAGACAAATAAAGGCCAAAATAAGATATACAGTATCTTTAGAATTAGTGTATTTATTGCACAGATGAAAACCTCATCAGGTTAAGCAAGAATAAAAAAACGTAATATTTGTGGAAACTATTTTACACATACAGGTAAGCAAAGTTTGTGGCAAACTCCCTCAAAAAGATAAGAAAATGTTCCACTCATCTTTCCATAATTGAATTTTTCAGAGTTGTAAGTAAATTATAGCAGAGTGTATGATTACATCAAGTTTCCTTCTGATTAGCGTGCCTTGGAAACATATCACTTCTGGATTCAGAGCACGATCATTAAAGGTATCAAGTGCTCCACTGGACAATTATGTTTGCATATGAAGCAGGGAACAGAGGTCTCCAGTCTAATGCCATGTGTTATACTTAAATGTATAAGACATATAAGTCATAGAAATTAAGATGTATTTACAGCCTGGAAACATAACTTCATCACAACTATCTATGTTCAGGAAGAAAAGTATTAACTACAAAAGATAAATTCTCACACAACTGTAACCTAACCATCTGTTAAAGGTCACTGCCCTATTTCAAAAGGGTACTCTCAGAAGCTATAAAGTAAGGGCTCACTGGAGCTCCCTCTCTGTCACTTGTTGATTAGGGGCAAGAGTACTCATGCCAGTCTTCCAATCACAGGAAGCTTCTCAGTCAGATCTTTCTGCCCTAAGGATTAGTTAATGCTGTGCAGAGACAAAGAGGACCTACTTTCATTGAAGAGACAACAAATATACAGTCAGCTTACTGAAGGAGCATCAAAATTAAGAAATGGGCCTCATATTTGGACTATAACCTCCAAAATTACATTAACATTATATACGGAACAGAAATGTACAGGTGTATGAAAGTGATGGAAAGTTACCAACCTCTGTATTTATATGGCTGAAATAGCAAAGAGAAAGACATGAAATTAAAGTTTTTGGACATCTTTAGGGTAATGAGATCAATAGCACCAATGAGAGAAATCTCAAACGACAGAATTAACGAAAAATTTTACCGGTCTGGAAAAAGAAGCCAAACAAACATAAAATACCCATAACTGCTCAAAATTCCTTGCCTGACTATAATAGCACCAGCCTGGGTCATAAGATGATCCTTTTTTTTTTTTTTTTTTTTTTTTAAAATTTCATCAATCAGTCCTGATTTCAAAACTGATGTTCTTTCCTACCATATTGCATTTCATTGAATTATTTTTAGTTTTTAAAATACATTTTTGGAGCACCTGGTGGCTCAGCTGGTTAAGCATCTGACTCTTGATTTCGGCTCAGGTCATGTTCTCATGGTTCGTGAGATCGAGCCGTGCATCAGACTCTGTGCTAATGGTGCAGAGTCTGCTTGGGATTCTCGCTCTCCCTCTCTTTGTCCCTCCCCTCTTCTCTCAAAATAAATAAACTCTAAAAAGTTTTTAAAAATACGTATTTTCATATCACTAATCTTTTTTTTTTCCACAATGGTTTTGTACCTAGTTTCTTTGCCTAAGTTCCCTTTCAATTTATCATGCATATTACTGCCAGAACCATTTATATAATTATCATTCATTCATTCAACAAAGACTAAGAAACACTGTGTGTCAGGTACTTTAGCTGGGTATGTAGTGCTGAAGATAAAACTTTAATTAAAGACAAATTCCCTGCCCTCAAAGAGTACTTTAGTGAAGGAGGGGGATAAAGATGATGACATTTCAAGCGATATATGCTCTGGGTGATATAAATATGTTTAGGGTACACAAGGAGGAAGCCATTTGCTCTGCCTGGGGAGCCTGAAACTCTTCACAGGGGAAACTGCAGTATTTCATTTACACCTGAAAGGAAATAAACTTACCAGACAGAGAAGGAATCAAGGAAAATTTCAGGCAGGGGATTAAGAGGAAAGCACGAGATAAGATTTTTTTTCTCAAGAAGCTTGTGATTCAGTAGAGGGAGAAGAGCACTGCTATTGTGTTGTCCCTCTACTTAAAACTAGAACTTGATTTCCTCCTCTGCCAGGTCTATATACTCCTGCCCTAATTTCAAAGCCCTTCAAAATCTGGTCATCTTTCTGCTAAAGCACATATCCTCTTCTTTTATCAGACTAGTTTCTTCAGCAGTTCCAAAACACATTTAACGCCCTCCAATTTCCAATTCTCAGATCACTCTCTATTGTAGCATTTTTCTTCCCTTTCCCTCAGTGAGTTATATGATTGTCATTTTTATATCCCACCTCCTTCAAGAGACCTTTGCTTTCCTTCCTCCTGCAGTCTCCTACTTTATTACAAGTATAAATTCTACTTCTCCTTCAATACCCAGTTCAAATGCCACCTATTTCAAAAGATCTTTCCTATTCCTCTCATTCCATCTTTTTTCTTCCTTCTTTCTCCTATGGATGAATTGCCATAAGATGGTATTCACTACTTATTTTCACTTTGAGTGACACTGCAGTCATTGTTTATTAAAAATAATTTCCTGAAGTAGAGTCTATTTGTTTTTTGTACACAAAGAGGTATCTGGCACTAGTCGAGCTCAATAAAAGTTACTGAATATTCCATTTACTGAATTATTGCAATACCCCATTAATTTTTTTTTAAAATATATTACGTGCAGAATTATGTATCTGCAACTACAGATCATCTGGTGTCTCTCTCCCATCCTACCTGTAGCAGGTAGGAGGGCAAGTCCATATAAAGCATCCAAAAAATATTTGCCTGGTTATTCATCTACCCTTCACCCAACCTACTTAGTTACAATTTATTTGTAATTCTTCAAATCTTTCTTCCCCACAAAAGCATTGGAAAGTGAGAAGTCAAACTGCCTAAAGTTCCTGACCTGCAAGAATCCCTCATCAAATAAGTTATTTATTTTTATTACATCTTATTTATTTAAGTAATCTCAACCCCCCCCCCCCCCCCAACATGGGGCTCAACTTATAATGCTGAGATCAAAAGTTGCATGCTCTTCCAACTGAGACAGTCAAGCACTCCCAAATATGCTGTTTAGTAATGAACTATGACTTGGATTTTATATCTCTATCTAAAAAAAAAAAAAAAAAAAAAAAAAAAAATCACGCACAAAGTAGCCACCTCAGTATTTACTACCTAATTATTGCCTTTGAGGTATAACTAAAAATCACCAACTACTGGCCAAAGTCAAAATAGGTGATATTTGTAGCACTGTAAGTTGGTACTTAAGAAAAGTCTTCCCTTCATGTCATTCTTTTTTGTATTTTTACTTTGTGCATGCTACATAAAACAGGGGAAAAACCATAAATAACAAAATAAAGCTAATTAAGTAAAATTTAGTTTAATCATGCTGTGTAAAACATATTTCCATTTCACTTATCAACTTTAAAAGAAAAGCAAATTTACCTAAAAATATTAAAGCATTCTAATTCCACAGATAGAATTAGAAGCACTGAAGTAATCTAATCCAATCCTTTATCTTTTAGATGAAAGAACTGAAATATGAGGGCCAACCTGAGGTCCCACAGGAGTTAGGGCTGATTTAGGCACAAAAAGATCTTTCAATCACTTCACATTCAACCTCAATTTGCTTCTTCATATAAATTTATTCTTAAACCAATGGTCTCTCCTAAATGTAAATACTGTATTAATGAATACTTGAGGAGATACAGGATATTTAATATGCAAGACCACAGGCTAACATGAACAATGTAGCAATATTAGCCTATTTCCTTAACTTGGAAACTTTGTATTTAAGATAAATAGAAGAACTGAAAGAAGCAACAGAGTAAATAAAGGATTCTCCAACTTCAGTGATTCTAGGATAAAAACCATAAAAGACAAAAAGAGAAATAACATATATGAAAATTTAATCTGACTTCTTTGCTCCCCCTGCCCCTGCCATCATTCCAATGGGAATAAATAAACCCATCTGTTACGGACTGAAAACTAAATTCCCCCCAAATTCATATATTGAAGCCCCAGTACAGCTGAAGACTATAAGGAATTATGGTTAAAACAGGTCATAAGGGTGGGGCCCTGATCCAATAGAATTAATGTCCTTATAGGAAGAGATACCAAAGGACTCCTTTCCCCCATCTATGCACGAGAGAACATCATGTGAGTGCAGAGTGAGAGTCAGCGCCCTCTCTGAAAGCAAAGAACAGAGTTCTCACTAGAAATCAACCATGCTGGCACCTCAGTCTCAAACTTTCAGCCTTCAGAACTGTGAGAATAAATTTCTGTTGTTTATGTGATGCAATCAGTCTGTAGTATTTTGTTATTGTAGCCTGAACAGACTAAGACAACATCTGCCCAAGTTTTAAAAAGTTTATATATTTAAATGAAACAAGTTCCTAGTGCCTACTAGTACTGTGCTAAATGGTAAATGCAGAATAACATCCTAAAAGATAAAACATGACTATATCAGTCCATAAGGAAATAATGGAAAGACTGAACCATATTTAATATCTCCAAATTAGGCAAAATGCACTTGCCTTCTGGGAAATTAGATACGATTATATCTTATCACAAAACTTCCATTGTAATGTAATTCTGAAAAGGCTGGACCATTAGTTTGACCCAAGATGTGGAATTTCTTGTATTTTGGAGCCCACTTACAATTTTACAAGAATGGTCTTCAGAATATAAGAAATTCCATACATATATTGGGTCAAAGTAATGATCCAGGCATTTCAGAATTCAGAAAAGAATGAAGGTAGAAATATAAATATTTGGAGTCAAAGTAAATAAGTAAATAAAAATTTGGAGTCTACACATTTTCTAGTGCAGGATACATTTTCACGTACACCAGAATACTTATTAGTACAGTCCTGAGACACACAAAGTATTGATAAAAAAAATATCTGCTGAATTACATTGGAATTCCTCCTAGGAAATAAATACAAACAAACAGTTAACTGTGTGTGTATGTATGCACGTATATGTATGTATGTAACATGTTTAAAAGATTATGGCACTTACATACATAAAACCCTTAAAACTTTCATACATCCTGACGGAAATGTAAAATGCAAATTTCAAAATATTTGAAATATACATGATATTTATAAGGTTGATGTGTTTAACATATGATTTGCTGTGGCAAATTAACATTAAAAGATAAACAAGGTTACTTAGTGAGAGGTCATTACAACAATCCCCATTCGGGGTTGTAGGCTCTTCAAAGAAAAAGTCATTTTATAATGAAATTGCTTTGCTCTCCTCTGGAACTGGAAAAATAATTTTTCTTTCCCTACTTTTTCCTGGAGGCCTTCCTCCCACAGCTCATCATCATTTTATTTCAATCTGGAATGGTGGTTGCCTGGGCCAGGTGTACAACTGTCTTCTGTACCTTCACAATTCTGTGCTGAATTCTCCATTTCCTGAACCGAAAATATTTATTGTTCTTGGCTACATCCTTCATTTCCCTGAAGCACATGTTCTTTGTCAGTATATCTCAAGCATAAAACTAAAAGAAAAAAGCAAGTGGCACGGCTGTGTGGAGCATCTCTGGTATGACGGTATTTACGTAAACTTTTAAAAATGCACACTGCAATACTATCTATTGGTTTTGGATTCTATTTTGTCATGTTAAATTATCAAAAGTACACTGTCCTCAAAAGCTCACAAGTTTACGTTTTACAGCACATGAAAAGGGTGGGGGGAAAAGGAAACATTAAGGTTTCAGAGGATGGAAATAGAAGAAAAATAAGTAGATGTCAGGAGAAAGAAACGTAGAAAAATATATCAATGAGATATGGCTGTAATTAACAAATCACTAAAGTGCGTACACACATTTATAAGTGGCTAAGTTATTCATTATTTTTTATTATTGATGGCGGGAATATATTAAAGATGTCTAAAACAACTTTAAAAACTTTTGAACTGCTATCTGCATAAGCACAAGCTACTAAAGACTTATCTCCCTTCTAATATATCTATCTGCCCCCTGTCAGCTATACAGCAAAGTGTGACTGGCTTATTGCCATATGCATTATTTTGTGTAGGACAATCTCAGAGAAAAATCTCTAAGTGATGTACAAGGGTTTTAAGAATGGTCTCCGCAACATTTGTCAATTGATCACAGTGTATTTCTTTATTTGTTTATATGTGTGCCTTACTATACTGTGGGGCACTTGAGAGCAATGATCTGATTTTATGCATCTCTGTCTTCTTCAATACCAGCACAGAGTCCACCATAGCAGGTACTTGCTGGGCACTCAGTAAAGGTGAGCTGACTGAATAAGACAGTCATTTCTGTTTCTTGCACAGGCACAGATTTAATAGTCAAAATTCTAAAGTCACAAGAAAAAAAGGGTATGTGTGTGGGAGAAACATGACTAAGAAAGTAATTTGTGCTTTTACTGTAAGTATAAATAGTATTCTTTTCATGGAATAACACTGAATGGACTGAGAGTGGAGCTCTAAAAGTTTTAATTTAGAGCGGGAAACGCTATCTTAAATTCACTTGTAATATACATTCTTTCACTTCACTTCTATGAAACCAATGGACAAACGATAAGGATAACAAAAGTAATCATTATTAGGTGCTCTGTTAGTGTTATACACTTGAGATATATCTCTTTTATTCTTCAAACCAGCTCTTTAATAACTATTATTACACACATTTTACAGATTAGAAAAATTGAGGTTCAAAGAAATTACATGACTTGAAGAGTAAAATGAAAGAAAAAGGCAATCAGGATTAAAATTCACGCTTTCAATCTTTTGAAAAACACAGTTATATACCTTACTATATATAAGCAAAAGATATTAATTATATGATTCACACACATTAGATAACGGAAATAGAAGTGTGCCAGGCTGGTTTTGATACTGGATATACCAATAACTCACAAAATTGAACTACAGCTAATATCCGCATTAAATAAACTGAACAACCCAAATTTTCAGTGAGAATCTTGGAAAATCAGATAGGTACAAGAGCCAAGCTAACTTAAAATTATGTATAGCTCCTAAATGTTCACTGGGGTTAAACAGAGTAAGGTCTACTATTCAACGAGATACTCTGCAGTCTAATACAGAGTGTGTATGTGTGTGCACATGCAGAGAGATGTCTTTGAGATCTCTCATCAAAAAACTGAAGGTGCAGAAACATCCAAGGTATAATCCCGCCTTTCCCACTTAAAATAAAGAGGTCGTAAAAGAGGCAGGGTGCATAAAAGGAGAAGCAATAGCTCAACAGTTGAGAAGAATATTCTCTAAAGGGTTAAGAGGGGTTCCCTTTGTGGGGAAGGGAATGACTTTTATTTTCCACACCATACAGTTCTGTATTATTTACATCCTTTATAGGATACATGAATTTTGATAGTATGAAAATAAAAGAGGCATTACAAATTATCTCCTAGAGGCTTCAAGTGGTTTAGATTTAAAATAAAAACTTTTATTTTATATTTGATATTCATAGTAAACAACGGGACAAGGGAGGCACACTGCTTAAAGGAAATAGGAAAGACAAGTGTGGGAAAATTCCTTTTTAAAATTCTGGGAGATGAAAGTTAGTTAACTCTTTATCTTGTCATTTAAGCCCCCCCATGCTCTAAAAGCTTTCTGCTTTCTGTTTTCTATATGTTTTCAACATACAGAACCAGTTTTACAACATAACATACATATAGTTTTCTATATGTTTTCAACATACAGAACCAGAATACAGTTTTGTTCTATAGGGGGAAAAAGTTGATTTTTCTAGTTTCAGGTTTTCTACTAGTTAAAAATTTGCTCCTGCAGGATGTAATTATGTGTGTGTGTGTATGTATGTACAAACCTTGAATTTAATTAAACTACAGTTCTCAGCTTTTTAAAACGAATTGTCTACATTTCTATATTTTTATTTTTAATGTTTATTTATTTTGAGAGAGAGAGAGAGAGAGAGAAAGAGAGTGAGCGATCAGGGGCATGTTCTCCTCTGAGAGACAGAGAAAGAGAGAGAAAGAGAGAGAGAGAGAGAGAGAGAGAGAGAGAGAGAGAGACAGACAGACACCCAAGCAGGCTCTGTGCTATCTGCACAGAGCTCGATGCAGGACTGGATCTCACGAAAGATAACGACCTGAACTGAAATCAAAAGCCAGACACTTAAACTGAGCCACCCAGGTGCCCCATTGGATTCTATATTTTAAGCCAAATCATTAAAAAAAATCTCTTCCACATATAGTCAAACATATCCATGAAGATCAAAGCCTCATTTTATAACGTTATGAATGATACCTTTGGAGTTGAGCCATACACAGTTTATACAGCAGTACCCAAGAACCCTGCCAAGATACACATAAAGAACATAATCAAAGCTTTGTATCTATTAGTGAAAAATTCAAAATAGTATAAATTTTCACCAGTAAGAAATGGTCAGGTAAACTACTGTATATCTACACAATGGAATATTATGAAGCCAGCAAAATAATGCTGTGGATGTCACTGATAAGCAACTGATGATACATAAAGTGAAAAAAGCAGGTTACTACACTGTATTTAACCCCAGTTTTAGTTTAAAAAATGTATATGAATAGGAAAAATCTAGAAGGACACAACAATATCAAGTTCTTTCAGCATGGTAAGATTAAGTAACTTAAAAAAAACTTGGATACATTTTCTAAGTTTTGTATTACAAATGTGTAATAACTGTAGGAATAAAATGAAACAAAAGAGGTCTTATAGGGTTTGGGTGGATTTTATTTTTTTAAATCATCTGACTTGTGAGAGAAACCTGTTTCCTCCACCCCAACCCGAAGGGGAAGATGTATGCAACATAAGCTACATAATCAGGGGTGGTTTTCACTTTGTATTTTTATCAGGTATCTTTCAAACTGTGCCAACCCTGCGGTTGGTAGTCTGTTGTTAGATTTTGAAGATGAGTTGTTAGTAAAGTGCTGTTATTGATAAAAATACATAATTGAGAGATCAACCAACCCAATTGAGGCTCCCTGAAAGAATACTATTCCAGGAAGAGTATACTGGGGTTTCTTGCCCTGGGTAGATTCACTTCATAAATGGATTAACTCTTGGTTAACTAGAAAATTCTGGAACAACCAATTTCCCAATAATGATGTATTTTTTTTTTAAAACAATTTACTATTTAGTATGCTCTAAAATACCCTTTCTTTGCATTCTACCACTGGCAGCTTTTCACCACCAAAGAGTCCCAAATTCCTGGAAATTGAGTACAGATGAGGTTCTTTCCTCCTATCTTTTACTGGTTCCCAGGAAAGCTGCCAGCAGGAGGCAGCAACGACTGGCTGTGGCAACTGCAGAGGCTCTACTCTGCACAGTAGTTAGCTGCTGGCTTCATTCTTCTGTCATTATATAAGCAAGATGACACTGTTCTCTAATCCAGCCAAAGCTGATAAGTACCATCAACCTGTCACTTCCTACATTTCAAATTCTAACATCACAGCATCAAAGAGTTTTTACATTTCGATTTCTTTTGCTGGCAGCAGCCGGTAGCCTCTCATTCTCCCACGGTGTTCTAATGCTGCATTTGCACGCCGGGGTTACTCCCAGACTGAATAGCGGGTCATCCCCTGCTCACTGAGCTCATCTGTGGCCCATGTGCTAGGCAATTTAGATCCAATCAGCCCTTATTTAGCTCAAGAGTAATGAGCAGCATAGTGACACAGACTTAAGCCTGACCCTCAGGACACTGCTCATCAAGCAGTAAAACTGTGACAAAATCATTCATCTTCCACCCGCTGGCAAGAAATAATACTCGCACTCACTGTATTACTTTTCAAGATTAAAAAAAAAAAAAAAGTCCTGAATTTTCATGATGTGAGACATTAATTTGCAGAAAGCTGAATTCCCTTAAACCCCCCTGTTGCTATGAGCTCACCAGGGGGAAATAGGCCTTAGGAGACTGAAATGGAATAAAGAAAATTGCTCCAGCTTTCTTTTCATTTTAAATAAGCCTTAAATCTGACAAGAGATATCCTAAAGAGAGAAAAATATATATCTTGTAAGGTAAAGAAGAAACAATTGAAATTAAGAGTTCCAAATGCTAGTTTCACTCCTTATATTTGTTCTCAATTCTATTAAAATATAAATAAATTTTGAAACCGAGAAATTACTCACCCTCCTCCACGAGGTAGATGGAGAAAGCTCAGGAATTGTTCCTTATGGTCCATATGGTGGCAAAAGTAGTAAATTCGTATCATAAAACAAAAATGTACTCGGACAGTTTCCAAGAAAATACATCTTAAAGAAAATAACTTTAGGGTAATTACTAGAAGATGGTGGGATAGCTGAGAATATTTTGAAACTATAACGAATCTACTTTTTCCACAACTTATAGTGCCATCTGAGGTCTTATTAATCCGAAAATAATTAATGGAATAATTAAGAGATCAATTTCTTTCCTTCAGTGACACATCACATCATTAAAAAACAGGTCTAGCAGCTTGTTGTACTATACATTTATTGGATGTAAGTGCTTAAATTATTACTTCCTCTGAGGATCTCCCTTTTATAAATGACAGCTGCAACAGCAGTTTATCTCAATGAGTTTTTATAGACTGGGTCCACTTACTGAAATCACAATTGTAGATATTTTTACCCATTCCATAGTTGGAAAAGAATTAACTTTAGCAAATGCATCACAAATGAGAGGTACCAGTCTTCAATATATTTATTATGACAACATGTCTTTGGTTTAAGAACATAGCACCGTGTGGTGCCATGGAAGTGCACAGTACTAATGTCTTCCTACAAACTCATTGCTGAATTTCATCTAAAGCTTCAAAGATCTGGGTGGTCCAAATACCTATAGTGAACTGTGGGGTTCAGGCAAGGAACCACAGGGACATAAATAAGATTGGGGAAAGTAGCTTTCGCCTCACCCAACATCTTTTGATTTACCATTTGCTAAAGAGAAATGTTCTGGTGCTTGGTACAGAAAATAATCATGGCACTTCTATTCCCTGAACAACTGAGCTGATCTACTTTCAAAATAATGAAATGTTTCCTTTGCAGAGTATATTTCTTTTGTCCTTGCCTTTTGTCCCAACATTTTTCGCCCCAATTTCTGTTTTATAGTGTTATTTTTCCATCTCTACCTTCCTTCCCTCTTTTTTCTAATTATGAGAGGTACATTTACTGTTTCATCCCAGAGAAAACAGATTTTTAGTTATTACAAACCTTGAGAACTATTAATCAGAAAAGAAGTATAAAACTCCATTCACCCACTTCTTGAAAGTAGGAATAATCTTGGGGGGGAAGGACCAATATAAAGCTCTATTTATCTCTTACTTCTCTTTAATTTTATAATTATTGGTAATTGGTGTTAAATATTAGACCTGACCTATAACTGGAGATCAAAAACTAGGGGCACAGCAAAAACAAAAAATAGAAGACTAAGGAAAGTGGGGGAAAACTAAGAAGTCACAGAAACTTTGGTACCTTTTCTTTGTGTGCAGCAGTCTGAATCTCACACATTCGTGCCTTGTTATGAGTCTATTTTCCTACGTTGTGCTGTGGTTACTCAAGAGGCCTTCTCTGCCAGGAATTTTCCATCCTGGGGTATTGTCTTAAAATATTTGTTTGATTATTCCCTCACTCCATTATTTCAGTTCCCTCTTTAAATACCTTGCTTCTGACCGAATCCAAATACAGATGATATCTACTTTTAGATTTGAGGTGTTCCTGTAGATCCAGACTCAGTGGAGAGCTTCTCAAAATTTCAAAAGCAAGCCAAAAGCTCAAAGGCCCAATTACTCCACTTGTTTACACATTGCAGTGGGAGAAGAGTTTGGTGATAACTATTCAATAGTTAAAATAATAAAAGTGGGACAAAAATTTTAGCTAGAATAGACACAAAATTTTTCAATAAGACCCAAGCCCTTTTAATTAACTGAGAAGAATGTACTCTTGTCATCTCCCTGGAGGTCCTTTCTGCCCACTGGTGCTTGAGAAGGCAATAATCATGGAGGCGAAATACAGATTATACATTAAACCCATAGCCTGGCTGCACAATTACTGTTGTCTACTTTCAAGTGGATACTGGCAAGAATTATTAGATAAGCAAGTAAAAGTTGGGGACAAGTATAAATCATTATCAAATAATGCTGAATGACTAAAATAGTAAAATATGAAATGGTAAAAAGATGATGGTTTCAATAAACACTTACCTAAGTACCTTTCTATTCTCATGGTCCATCTTTCATGTAAGAAATACATGAGTACATGTCATATATGCTGCATTTAACTGCTTTACTAATGTACCCCAAGTGCCTATAATAATGTCTTCTCCCATAGCAGGCACTCATAAATATTAGTTGAGTTTTTTTAAATAATTTGCTTAATGAATGTGTATCCTCTGTTAAAAATAATTACAGCACAGGTAGAAAGCACTAAAGGATATTAGAGATAAAATGTTAAGGAGGTTCAAAAGGAAGAGAAATTATTCAAGATTAGGGACACATAGACAAGCATACATTTCAAGAGAAGCTTGGGGCACCTGTGTGTCTCAGTTCGTTAAACGTCTGTTTTTTGATGTCAGCTCAGGTCATGATCCCAGGATACTGGGGTCGAGCCCCGTTGTCAGGTTCTGTGCTGAGCATGGAGCCTGCTTAAGATGCTCTTTCTCTCTTTCTCTCTGCCCCTCTCCCCTACTCATGCTCTTTCTCTAAAATAGGATAGGAAAGGATAGGATAGTAGGAAAGGATAATGTTGTTCACATAAAAAGAGAAAAAGGTAAATAAAGAAAATAAACATGTACTGAGAGATTATTATGGCCCATGTTCTGAATAGGTACAGCATCTAAGTCAGTGCTGTCCACAGTGTCTTCTGCTTTCCACTACAGTAGGCACTATGTATAGGTATCAAAGACTTGCTTTATACCTAGTGTGATAGAGGAGTTGAATTTTACCTTGTGCAGCAACAAGAGTAGCAACTCTCAGACACTAACAGGGGTTCCTTTAGAAGCAGAAAAGCACAGGGTTCCTAGGTGGCTCAGTTGGTAGAGCCACTTGATCTTGGGGTTGTGAGTCTGAGCACCACATTGGTGTAGAGATTTTTTTTTTTTTTTTTTAAACAGAAAAGCACAGTTTGCTACTGTAGAATTGTCCACTACTGCCTGGAATTCTGGCTTCTCCCATATATGATGCCCATGTACGATTCTTTCTGATTCCATCTCTGGTTCTGATCCATTCATTTAGTAATAATTTCTGAAGTTACCTTACCCTTCTAAATCCTTCTAAATAAATCATTTGTTTTGTTTTTCTTTTCCTGTACTCTGCTAGTCCACCTCTATGCCTACTATGACCAGCACTGACCATTTTTGGCTTCTGATCTTGACAATTACTTTCATTCCCTGGATTTAACCCTTTTCTTATCATTGTTTATCACCTCACTTTGGCTTATTCAGTCCTCAGATCTTTCTCTACTATGTTCTGGCCTGAGCCCTCAACTGGTTCTGATAGGAAAAGACAAAAGTAAGAAAGATTTGGAGAATTCTTGAGAATTAGTAGTTCCATCTGACTAAAATAACCGGGAAATCACAAGAAAAAGTTGCAAATGTGGGAAAGCCAGACTGTGGAAGACTCTGAAGACCATGGTAAGGACTGTGAAATTTTCTGTGGTTATCAGGATGTCAGTCAGTAACAGTGTTAAAACACAGAATGACGTAAATACACTTGTTCTCTAAAAAGATAAATGTGGAAAAATGAGATGAGCACAAACAACACAAGGAAAAATAAATAGGACTTCATTAAAATTAAAAAAAAAATTATGCTGCAAAGGACAACATCAAGAAAGTGAAAGATAACCCTCAGAATGTGAGAAAATATTTGCAAACCACCTATCTGATGAAGGACTTGTCTCTAGAACATATAAAAAATTCTTTACAGTTCACTAACAAAAAGCCCAATTTAAAAATGGGCAAAGGATCCAAATAGATATGTCTCCAAAGAAAACAGAATAGTCAATAGGCACATGATCAATAAGCACATGAAAAACACACAATATCATTAGCCACCCGAAATGCAAATCAAAACTATAATGAGATGTTACCTCTCATCCACTAAGATCACTTCAATCAGAAAGACACTTAGCAACAAGTGCTGGTGTGGATGTGGACAGATTTCAAACCTTAAACCCTGTTGGTGGGAATATCAAATGGTATACTAGAAATGGTTCAGTATTTCCATAAAAGGTTAAACAGAGTTACCATATGACCCAGCAATTCTATTCCTAAATATATACCCAAGAGAAAAACATTTCCACACAAAAGCTAATACATGTGTTCATAGCAATATTATCCATAGAACCCCAAAAGTGGGAACAATCCAATCTCCATTAAGAGATGAATGGATAAATAAATGTGGGTACAATGGATTATATGGCAATAAAAGGGAATAAAGTACTGATATACGTGGTAATATGGATATACCTTAAAATCATTATTCTAAGTGAAAGAAACTAGTTAAAAATGATTACATGTTGGGCGATCCCATTTTTATGAGAGGTCCAGCAAAAGCAAATCTATAGAGACATAAAGTAGATTAGTTGTTGCTAAGGATGGAGGTTGGGTAGGGGAAAATGGAGAGTGACTGCTAATGGGTATAGTGTTTCCTTCTGGGGAGACAAACTGTTCTAAAATTATGATGATGGCTGTATAACTCTATGTAAATATACGATAACCATGATATATAATAACCATTTAACTGTATGGTATGTGAATTATATCTTAATAAAGCTGGCCAGTAAGTGAATTGTATGATAAGTAACATATCTCAATTAAGCTGTTAAAAAAAAAAAAAAAAAGATGGTCTGAAGACAGAAGGCACTGGAGGCACAGAGAGTAGGAAACCTTAATAATGGTCTAAAAATGGAGGAAATAGTAGTGAGAATAAAAAAGGAATGAAAACATTAAAAAAAATTTCTATCAACTGAGTATACGGAGAAAGGAAGGACATATTTATATATCACATTTCTACCTTAAGAAATTAGTTTTCTTTTTCTACAGCAGCTCCTTAGCATCTCAGACATATAGAATCACAACTTTTAACAGTTCTAGAATTATTAGGCAATATTCATGTTCCCTACAATCTGGACTTTGTTTTTAAGCAATCTGATTCATTTACACATCCAAATGCATTTACTGAATGGCCACTGTGTTAAAAGTACAATATCAGAATTCGTTAAGAACTATCCAAGGTGTAAGTATGTACATGCGTGCATGTGAATGTGTTTACTGAGGTTGCCAGGCTTAAAGTGTAGTACATAGAAATGATTATGGGTTCTTTTGAAAACAACCGTAATGACAATAAGAGCAACGGCTCACATGTATCGAACACTTTCTGTGCCAAAAACTTCATATTCATTATTGCATTTAATCCTCAAAACACCTGGTAAAAGCATGTGCTATTAGCCTCATTGCAGAATGAATAAAGTTGAGATTTGGACACATAAGTTTTCCCTTAAAATATTTTAAAATAATTATTTTGTACTTATGTAAGGAGAATCCATGTGTATGTAACAGATCTAGTTGCAGACTAAATGACTTAAATATTAATTCCTATGTATGAAAAATTAAGTAATCTATGTTTTAGCAAAACAGAAAAAAAGTTCACAAAACTGAGTTTATATAACTGCATGAATTTATAAAATGTTGTATGAAAAGCTATAGTGAAAATACTTTGCAAAATTCAAGCCTAGTAAACAGTTAATATTAAGGTAAAATACTAATTCATCATATACATTAAAATCTCAGTTGAAAGATAAATAAAATATTTAATAATGGAAAAAATCATTAACTTTTTACATACTCTCAAAATATTAAGATTTATACTACTTTCCCTTGAGATGCTTATGCTTTCTCAGAAGCAACCAAAACTGGTAGATGGATCACTTTTAGTAAGCAACAAAACTATTTGATTTTTCAAATAAAAACTAGAAATATCCATGAAACACAATCATGTGCTCTCTCCCAAATTATTAGAACAATGCCAAAAACATGCATCAAATCATACATACATAAGCAGTAACCACTCATAATAATAGAAAACCCAATAACAAAAGGAGGAAAAGGCCTGCATGCTGTAAAAAGCATCCTTTCTATTTTTCCTGAAAATTCACATGCATTTTTTGGCATCCAGCAGTCCCTCAGGAGAACATTTCCTCTTGTACTTCTTCCTTCCCTACCTAGACAACCCCAATTCTCTCACAGATTAAAAAAAAAATTGTTTAGAATAAATGATACCACACTAATAAAGGTTAAAATAACTAGAACTACTGAGCAAGAAAAACATTTGAGGGGAATAATAAACACAGTTCTATGCACGTGCATACACAACTCCCCCCCCCCCCCCAACCCCACCCAATCCCAAATGTCAAAGTTGATATATAATACACAGATGAACTTCTAGGCTCACTGGAAAAGAAAAAAAAGGGTTTAAAAATATATGTATTCTCAAAATGTATTTTGAAGCCAGGAAAACAGAGGCTTAATCTTTTAAGGAGTTGTACTCAGCACACAGAATATCAAAAAGAAACTAACGGTCCCTTCTGAATTATTTCGTAGTCTCAAAATTTAACATTTGAGACAAGTTTTCAACTGCCTTTAGACCTCTTCTGCAACCAGGCTCTTGTTTAATACAAAATAGGATGTCAGTTGATCAATATCCATTTGGCTTAAATTCATAAGTCCACAACCTCCCTTAAGTGGTAGAACAAACAGGTACAAAGCCTGAAAATTTATTGTTTCTTTTTAAACTGCAAATGATATTTGCAGATGCCAAAAGGCATTTTGAAATCACTCACCCTTACTTCAGTAAAAATGAAAAAGGGGGATGGGAGGAGGGAGAATCTCATGAGGCCTTGTATGTCAAGTTTTTGCCCAGAGCTAATTTTCATAGCTGTGTTATAAAACCCTGAAAATGGAGGTTTATAATGGAAATGCTGACAGACCCTTAACTATAGCAGCATGAATGGATATAATTAAAGAAAAGCTTTTGGCTACACCTAACTCCACAAATGAAAGCTGCCATTTTTATATTAACCTCAAATAACAGCAAGTGAGAACCAGAAATGGGATTCCAGAAAGGTAATGTGAAATGTTAAAGATGACTGCTAAAAACTGCTTGACATTCGAAGTTTTAAACATGGAGGCATTTAGTTAACATAACCAAGTCAGTATTTTCATAATGCTACTTAATCAGCAATAAAGAATGCTCTGGTGAGCCATCAGCTCCAGTTAGCAGAAAGTGGCATATGAAGTTATTATTTCTTAACAGCCTAGAGGGAGCCGCTTCTCCCTTTAATCAGTGATCTTCGTTCCTTCCTACCTATAATTTCTCTGTCATACAGTTATAAAACTATTACCCAGTTCAACATACACACTCACACATCCTGCACACACATTTATGCAAGGTCTGGTACCTTATTCCCACCTGAATTTGAAAACAGAAGAGATTGCTAAGGTAAAGTATTTCATTCTTTTTCTTGTCAGGGATGCAGCCAGGAATAAATATCATCAATCTATGTAACCCATCTTCCTTATCTAAACCAAAATTCAAAGAATTTAGCTCTGTTCTTAAAAGGGGAGTGGGGAGCCTATGCTTTAGTTTTTATCAACTATCAAAACATTTTTGAACCTTTTAATAATATTAAAAGTAATACTAATATTATAGCATACCTAGGAGGCTCCTATGAAAAGATCCTCAGAGAAGTTCCAGATTTTGGATTAAGAAAGTAGGAACAAACACATCTCTATGATCAAATATCTAAAGGACTTTTTCTTGTGTTTCCCCTCTCTGCCTCCCTTTCTTCTTTCTTTTTAAGTTAACAATCCTGAATGATCTCTGGGGTTCTTTCCCCAAAGATCTGAAACTAAAAGCCTGTCCATCTTCAGGGTATCTGCCTTGGAAGCTCTAAAACTGATGAAATAAAACAAAACCATCCAAGTCACAGTCCCTCTTATTATATACTTTAATCAGTCTCACTGAAGAACTGTGTGCAAATTACAATGCAAGCTTCAGAAAATTAAAAGATGGTAGTACCTACATGATGACAGCTTTAATGAAGATTCCCCACACTACTGCACTTTTTTTTTTAATATTTATTTTGAGAGAAAATGTGAGTGGGGGAGGGGCAAAGAGAGAGGGAGTGAGAGAATCTCAACCAGGCTCTGCACTGTCAGCATAGGACCCAATCCTACAAATTGTAAGATCATGACCTGAACCGAAATCAAGAATCAGACACTGAACTGATGAACTGACTGAGCCGCCCAGGAGCTGCATGCTCCACTCACTGTTACTCAAACACATTGACCTCATTCTTCTCTCTGCTAAAAATGCTCTACAATTATGGCAACAGAAGTGATATATGATTACACAGTCACTTACAGCAACTGTTTTTAATCATAGTTGAGCATTATAAAACAAAACTAAAAGTAGGTATGTGTGCAAGGAATTAACTGTTATCAACATAAATATATTTGTGTCTTTTTCATAGGTTAGTCCTACAGATCAACGGCCTTGGTTTAGATGATAGCAGCCTACAAACCCAAAGGAGATCTAGTTAAAAGAAACATAATATAAATGTACACTTGCTTTCACCTTATATAATCAATAATCTTCAACATGCACCCTCGATTCCTACCTTTGTACTTGACTAGTAATGCCCATGATTACCAGAGATGCATTACAGTTTATAAGATACTTGCAAGCAGAATTTTTCCAACATTTTGAAATAGTTTTGGCTTTAATACTAAAGGATTTTTACTAAATTGAATTTAAAGAGCAAAAATTTGTTTTTATTATAAGAAATGAAATTTAGATGGAATAATGTTGATAATAAATCAAAGATAAATTACTGCAAATAGGGGCGTCTGGGTGGCTCAGTCTGTTAGGTGTCTGACTTCAGCTCAGGTCATGTTCTCATGGTTCGTGGTTCGAGTCCCACATCGGGCTCTGTGCTGACAGCTCAGAGCCTGGGCCTGCTTCAGATTCTGTGTCTCCCTCTCTCTGGCCCTCCCCCACTCACACTCTGTCTCACTCTCTCAAAAATAAATAAACATTAAGAAAAATTTTTAATTACTGCAAATAAAACATGATTTACTTGTCTCCACACCTCTTTGTGATCATTTTTTCCATCTGATGACTCATTTAAAAAATATGTAACTTGTAAAAACATAAAAACAAACTGAACAAAAAGCACTATCCCTTTTTTTTAGTAGCAAAAATAACAGCTAAAAGCACTCATAAATATATATGAATAGGTAACACTTTAAGGTTTACAGTTTGCAAATCATTTAACTGCTTATAATTTATAAATATATATATAATGGTTTGGTTAGTTTCTGTTTAGTTATTTGTAAACTTTAACAACGGTAATGTAAGAAGGTAGCTGTGATTGGTTAGAGTCTGAGTGGTGATACTGAAACCTATTTTAGTAAGTCACAAAAAGTCCATGTTTCCATTTCTTCATCTATAAACAGGCAGGACAAGGTTGGCAAAGAAATAAATGAGTACAGTATTTGTATACTGTATGTCTTTCAAGAATACAAAAATTATTCTTGTGTTTCTAATTATCATTTTTAAAGAATAACCAAAAAAGTCCTAGGTAGGAGCTTAAAGACAAAAAGAAGTTAGTGAACAAAAAAGAAATAAAGAAGAAATTTCTTACTTTCTTACTTTTATTTACATTTTTAAAGCCTCTCCAATTTTTGAAATTAGTCCCATTCTCCGATTACCAAGTTTCCATTAACATTTTTACAAACTTCTGCATTTAATTTCTTATCTGAGAATGCATATTTTCTAAATATACTCCATATGCTAATCTAAAAATGAGAAAGGAGGCTTTCTCATATACTATTAGGGAGTGTAAAAGTTGGCACAAGTTTTTTTTTTTGTTTTCTTTTTTTTGGGGGGGGTAGAAAACCTGGTATCATCTATCTACATTTAAATGCGCATAGACCAATTCATTTTTAGAAATTAATCTATTCTTCCACAAGTACACAGAGAAGGCACATATAAAGATGTTAAATAAAACTGTTTAAAATAACAAAGTGGTAAACAATATAAATTGACATTATTATGGTATTCGTTAAACAAAGTTTGGTACAACCATATAATGAAACACTAAGTAGCCATTAAAAAGAATTAGATGGGTATCCATCTACTAACATGGAAAGCTGCCAAAGAAATATTAAGTGAAAGGCGAAAGATTTATTCGATCTGAAGAAAAAAAAAAAGAAATATTAAGTGAAAAAAGGCAGGTGCAGAACAAAGATCATCTGTTTTGTGTTTTTAGCCTATAAATGAGAAGAAAAAAATCTGGAAGATTCTATGAGAAACGATTTTACTTCTGTGGAGTAAAACGAAAGCAGTATTTAAGTGGATCTGAAAACATTGTTTTATATGGGTGATTGGTGTTATCAACAGAAAAATCTTATTTTAATCTCAGAATAAATTGTTTTACCTGGAAGTATTTCATGCAGTTGAGGTTAGAACTCTGCAGCAAAATAATTTAAAGAAGCTTACCTTTTTTTTTAATGGTACAGGGTGGTCAAACTCTTCTTAAGGGCACAAAATGCAAATGTTTCAGTAGAAGCCACCTTAGATTTGAGCTCATGATCTTGTTTAGACTATCTGAAACATTCCTTTGGATAATACTATTCCTTTAGCAAAGGTAAAAAGGGAAGGAGGGGCAAAGAAGCAGTTCGGGGACTGCACCAGAGCTGCTCGGAGTTTAGTTTTATGTGTTAGCACATAAACTTTCTTTTTAAAGAATTACTGTTCAAAGTAACAGTTTGGAAACTACTTATGCCAACATAGCAGTAAAACCAACTCTTCTCTCTCCATTTGGATTTCATGAGTGTATCGAAAGGAAAATTTTAATATAGAATCAACATAGATGATGACATAAATCAATAAATTAGAGTATTTACTGGAAAACGTACCTGATTCTGGCCAGAACAGCTTGTAGAAAGCTCAACACGATCCTAAGTTCAGATTCTTGACAAGCTCGCAGAAGCATACTGAATCCATCATTAAGCAGTTTTTCATGGGAAGGATGCAAGCAATGGCTAGTCTCAAACACTTCTTGAACACCATCAATATAGATGGAAAGAAGGGTCCAGAGAGTCTGTCTTTGTCCCATTTCATCATTCTTAGATACCAAGAATTCTTTTGCTTTCTCTCGAAAAGCACCTGAAAATTTCTCAGCCAAAACACCAATGTCCAGATTTTTCTGGATATACATCAAGAGGAAGGCCACTTGACCCTTCCAAATGAGAGGAGATGTTATAAAGGAAGGCTTGAGGAAATTCAGGAGGCCTAACACATGACCTGCTACATCTTCCACTTCTGCAACAGCTGCTAAGAGTAGAAAAAGGACGAAAAAGTTCTGAAGACCAACTTCAGTTAGTTCTTCCATTCTTTTTTGATGGAATTTAGAATATATTCTGCAAAACAAAACAAAAAAAATTACCTTAAAATTTTTCAAATAACAGCTTTTAAAATAACCTTTTAAAATAACAGCTCACTCAATACTCATGACAATCTCATTACTGTAAATTTAGCTAATTCTTCATTTTAATGTTGCCATTGTCACTTTTTCTACTTTGAAAATACTCACAGAATACTCATACCTTCAAATTTCTCAGTGAAGCAGCAATCATCTATGAGTGAATTAAAAGGATTCACTGGTCTTCCCCAAAGGACCGTATAAGTTCTTTTCATATAGTACATGGCTTTTCCTGTTATTTTAGTACTCTTAATCACCTTTCTTTTTTAATTTTTATTGACAAATAAGAAAGAATATATATCCCCTTTTTTTAAAGTTTATTTATTTTGGGAGAGGGAGAGGGAGAGGGAGAGGGAGAGGGAGGGAGTGAGGGAGAGAGAAAATCCCAGGCAGACTCCATACTATGAATGTACTGCCTGACACGGGCTCAAATCTACGAACCATGAGATCATGACCTGAGCTGAAACCAAGAGATGGACATGTAACTGACTGAGCCACCCAGACACCCCAAATATATACTCCTTTAAGTACAATTTGATGTGCTTTAAAGAAATCTTAATGGGGCAATTTTAAAACAATTTTCCTTAAACTCTTTCTCCCTGTACCCCTCACAAAGACCTGCTCTTGCCAGAATTATACCTAAGACAATTCAACGTGCTGGAAAAATTATTTTTACTTATTGATAAAGTAAAATGGTTAGTGTTTAAATGTGCAAGACTCCCCATTTAAAAATCTCTTGTGTTAATATAATTTACTAGTCGAAGTAAAGTATTACTTCATCAATTAAGGGATTAGGATAGGAACAATAGAACTGTTACTGAATAAATTCCAAATATTTGTTTTAAATAAAAGTTCTGAGTATTATGTCTTCCATAAAATGATTTAAGATTCAAAGATAAACTGGCAAACAGAAAAAAAAAAAAACTACTGTTTGAGCCACATAATTTTTGGAGGTTTAACAAAGAAGTTACCATTAAAAAAAAAGTATACACTAAAAAAATTCTACTGTATCACCATCATCTTGCAAGTCATATGTGGGAATCAAAAAGGAATTTCATTTAGTGGTTCCTGACAAATCCCTACCTAGAACATGAAGGAATTCTTACTCTGCAAGAGCTCCCATTATATAAGCTGAGCAAATGGTGGGGGGCAGTATATTTTACAAAGAGGGCTAGAAAAAGGGCTAACAGATAAAGAAAGTAGATTAAGGGAAGACAATAAAAATTCATATCTATTTAACAAGCAAAATTCTCAAAAACAAAAACCAGATAAATATGACTGAAAGTTTATTTTACCACACCAGAAATGAAAACTGGGCATTCTTCTCAAATGAGAACATTTGAGTTATTTGGTTCTATCTTCTGGTTAGTTTTCATTCAAGGAAGCAGGACTAATGGGACTGAATTCAAAGAATGCAGAGTTTTACAGACTGACTCTATTACCTGCCAGTGTATGATTTGGAAAGGTTTTCTATTTCTGTAATTTTGAATAAAATTTATGCACTGAATTATATAATAACATTACAATTAATTTTGGCAAAAGAAACAACAGTTCTCTAATATATTTAATATATGGAATTTCAATCTTTAGGACAGATGAGATAAACCAAAATTCTCCCCAAGTTCTAGATACTAGGTTTGTTCCTTACTATAGTAAATTGGCAGGATCAAAAGGCTGCATGTTTTGTTGTCCTGTATACACTAGGGAATACATTTTAAATGTATAAGCCATAAAGACTTCTAAGCACAAGTTAACTTAAAAAATACAAACAGTAACACTTCTTCAGAGTGAACGTTCATGACAAAGAAATATATGGCACATACCTTCCTTTGACTTGTTTCCAAGGATGAGGGCCATTGTTCTTCATTGCTTTCTTAACAACTTTTGCCAAAATGCAAAGGAAAATGGTGTAACTACTGCTGGATTTATACAGGCCATTATCTTGTTTATCACAACAGCAAGTCTTCACCATTTCTAGCATAGACAAGGGTGACTTAATAATATGTGTAAGGCCTTTCAAAGGAAGCCAAGAGATGCTAAAAGAACTATTCTAAAAGCAAAAAAGAAAAAAAGAAAAGAATGTAAGTATTAAATCCAAGTAAACAAAAATGGAAATCCCAATTAGCTCACTAAAAGTTTGACTTGCCTTGATCACATAAATTACAAGCAGTACTACACATCCTGCCAAAATAAAAATTCCACAAAAGCAGAGACACCAAGGGCTGTTCAAATTCCTAAAACATCTCCAATATGTCTTTTTAACAGTTGGTCTGTCCAAATTAGGAAACATACAAGATCCATCCATTGCATTTGGTTGCTTTGCTTCTTTAATCTCTTATGTAAGTTTCCCAGAGTTTATGTCATGCCATTTATTTTTGTATTAGGTCATTTATTGTGTAGAATTTTCTCCAATCTGGATTTAGCTGCTAGTATCTCCCTAGTGTCATGTAATGTACTCTTTTATCCCCTATTTGTTCTGAAAATCGGTAGCTGTATCGAGAGGATTGATCAGATTCATGCAGGTTGAGTCTTTTGGTAAGAATATTCCATTGGTAGTACTGGGCACTTCATGTTGCAATTAGGAAAAGAGACACATTAAATTGTGTCATTCCTTTTGTGACGTTAAGATTGAGGGTCTTATCAACCTGATCTGTTAATCTGAGTGATCCCCAAGATTCTCACTGAACAATTTTAGCAGCCATTAATGATCACTGCCCAGAAGCCTTACTTCATCAGATGTACAAAATAGTGATTTTCTAATTCTATCATTACTTCTTAATTAGCTTATTAGAAATTTGGTTATTTTAGTTTATATTCTCATTTATAGTTTTCAGAATAATGAGGGTTTGTTTTTTTTTAATTAATGTTTATTTATTCTTGAGAGAGAGAGAGAGCCCGCGCGCAAATGAGTGCATAAGTGGGGGAGGGGCAGAGAGGGAGAGAGACACAGAATCCAAAGCAGGCTTCAGGCTCTGAGCTGTCAGCACAGAGCCCGATGCAGGGCTCAAACTGGCAAGCTGTGAGATCATGACCTGAGCCGAAGTCAGATGCTTAACCAACTGAGCCACCCAGGCACCCCTGTATTTGATAAGTTTCAATCCACAGCAATCGTTATTCTTTCTTATGCTCAAATTTACCCAGCATTGGAGCAATGGGACCTCCTTTTGACATGACTCCATCTTACTTTGATATTTCCTAGCTTTCAGATATGATAAGACACTGTGGACTCATACAGATGTTGTCTCAGAACTAGAATGGGTCATTTTTCCAATCAGCCTGAAATTATGCTTCAGAGAAAGGTGTTTTTCTTATTTTTAATAAGCTCCATTATGTATAAACCCAAACTAGTAATTTACTTGTAAACCTCCCATTTCCATTTTCTATCTCGTTTGAAGGGTTCACTATTTACTCAGGAACTCAAATACTCCAAATCTTCTCTTTTTCCACACATAACAGGTAACTAAACCCTATAAACCTACCTTTATAATTTTTATTTTTCAAACATATCCTCTCCTTTCTAAATCCATTGCCCCTATTTTACTCACTCACTGCATTATTAGCATTTATTATTACATCGGACTATTAATATAACACCCAATTTATTTATAGCATTTTCAGAAAACTCTCTCACACACGTACCCAATATGTCACATCCTTGGTTTTCTATGTCTCTGGAATAAATCATAACTCAACCTGCACATTATCTTCAACCCTACATAATCTAGTCACTGACTACCCTATGTTCCTTATCTGCTGTTTCTTCCCATAGTCATATCAGACCTATCCAAAACTATTTAACACGGTAGGAAAAGACCAAGTTTTTTATGTGTTCATACATTTGTTCATTACGTTCCTTTCACCTGAACACTCCATTTCTTCTATGCCTGGAAAATTCTACTCATTCTCCAGTTAAAAAACTACAACCTCATAAAGCCTTTCACAAGTCTATACACTGGGTCAGATACTCTGTCCTTGGACATTCCACAGTACTGTAACTTCTTCCCCACAATGTCCACTAACCTATAAGCAACTCAAATGCCAAGACTATGTCTTATTCAGAATAGCATTAACTGTTCAATGTGTTGCTAGTAATCAGTAATTGTTAGAAAACATTTATAAATGAGGATTAAAAAGAAATATCTTTCTGGTGCAATTTCGGTTCCTTTGCTTACTCTCACTCTTTAGAGAAAAGAGACAAAATGTTCCATTCCCTTATGTCAATGCTCTATAAACAATGCTTATGAAAGGTAAAACAATATTTTTGAACTACTCTAATCTACTTGGAAAAATTAATTTTTTAAGAAAAATCTGTAACTTTTCATAATTAAACCATAAAAATATTCCTCAAATATGTACAAATTCTTCAAATTCCTGGAACACATTCATATTTTATTAACTCACCAGGTTCTTACTATAATATTCCCATAGAATGGTGACAATTACAATGTTTGGCTCCCAGAAATCACAAAGCGTCAAACAACAGTGCAGATGCATTCGTAATTGTTCTTCTGGTATACCATCCTAAAAAATAAAATGAAATTGTGGGAAAGTAAATGGGCTCTGGTAACATGAATATTATTGCTTGATACGCACTGGATAACCTGCTTTTATTTATTTATTTATTTATTTATTTATTTATTTATTTATTTATTTATTTTTTACTATTTATTTTTGAGAGAGAGACAGAGCATGAGTGGCAGAGGGGCAGAGAGAGAGGGAGACAGATTCTGAAGGAGGCTCCAGGCTCTGAGCTGTCAGCACAGAGTCCAATGAGGGGCTTGAACCCATGAACAGTGAGATCATGACCTGAGCAGAAGTCAGACACTCAACTGACTGAGCTACCCACGCACCCCTGGATAACCGGCTTTTAAAAAGAATATGAATACATATCACCAAATCATACCCACTCTCATCTTCAGACCAGAGGTCTAAATCAGGATAGGCTATACTTCTAAAAATTTGCTTTATGTATTCAGATAATAGAAATTACATAACTCAAAGTGACTTTTAACACAATTACTTAAAAATTAAAGGTGTTTGTGATGGAGTGATTATAATAAGGGGGTATATATAATCTGAATTGCTTAAGGAGGAAAGTTTGGACATGGAGGAAGACAGAAAATGGAAAAGATCCAAGAGTGGTGAGCAGAATGAAAATGAAAAGAAAAATGAAAAAATGTAAAGCATAACCCTGGAAAATGGGTGAAATAAGTAAAAGAATCTCTGCTTAGATGTGAGGATATTAAGAAACTTACAGGACAGGGTGATTACATGCATTAATGTTGGGGTTGCTAATAAAAGTAACATATAGGTATAAAAAAAGTGATCTTAGTGCTAAAACATTCAAAGAATAAAGGGAACCAAACATGAGCAGATTTTTTTGGTAAGGCATTAACTCTTAATTAGTAATCCTTTAGAATACACTCAAGCTTCAAGTCCTCCAGGAAACTTACTAACTTCCATACTAACAGTGATCCTTCTTTATGCTCCACAACCTCCTATGCACACCTGCATCATAGCACTTACCTTCTTAAATTTACGTTTGTCTGCTTTCAAGTGTCTGTGAACTCTCTGAGAATTAGGATAATTTCCCTTGGGTCTAGCACACTGCCTGGTTTGCCAAACAAACTCCATAAATATTTCATGAATAAAACTGAGATCTAGGTTCTTGTGCCTCTTTTTACCAAGTAGCTGTATGGCTTAGGGAAAGAAACTTAGCTTCTCTAATAGACAACTAAGCTCATTTAAACAAAGAAGGGAAGTTTCTGTCCATCATTAATATTCTTTTGATTTTATTATGAAAATATTAAGCAAGACCTAGGCTCATTCCTGTGGCATACTACTCAGATAAATTAAAGCATACTAAATTCAATATACTTCAAGGATTTATGACTCCAAAACCAATTATAAATATCATTCTATGCCTCTTTCCAAAAACAGAAGGGAAAAGAAATGAACATTTAATGCACACTGGATTTGATCAAGATTGCTCTTGGTGACCAGACCAAGATTTGAATAAAATTTGTGAGGCCAGAACCCATGTTCTTTACACTGTGCCCAACCAAGAAGAAATTAAATATGGTGTATTCTGAGAGATATTTTTTTATTTTTTTAAAAGAATGGAGATAAATTTCCCTTCTTTTCCCTGCTAGTGGCTACAGATTATAATGAAAAAGAAAATACCATTTTCTCCAGTTTTGGCAGGATTGGGTAATCAGTCAGTTGAGTAGGACTTAAAAATTTTGTTTAGCTTATAATTAATTACAGCTAGTATTTGTTATAAAATACATTTTCATTTCCTGTATATTCATTTGTTTTGAGCTATTTACCCTTAGTTTAAAAAAAATGTTTTTTAATGTTTATTTATTTTTGAGAGAAACAAGAGATGAGGGAGGGGCAGAGAGAGAGGCAGACAGATTCTGAAGCAGGCTCCAGGCTCTGAGGTGTCAGCACAGAACCCAATACAGGGCTCGAACCCACAGATCATGAGATCATGACCTGAAGTCGGATGTTTAACGGGATGCTTAACCTGAGCCACCCAGGCACTCCTCCCTTAGTTTTTTCTTAAAAATTCCCTTCAAAAATGTGAGTGTGCATGCACATCAGCTGAATTAAGAAGAAAGGATTTGCCTAACTTCAAGTCCAGATAATCAAAGAGATATAAATACAAAATAGGAGAAAAGAGCAAAGAGATATCTTAGCTGAAATTCATAACGAGAAAACAGAAGATGAAATACAGTGAAGAGTACTGGAAAACTCCTGTGTATATTAATTTCTTCCTACCTTACATTTTCCATCACACACTTACTGGAAAGGAAAAAAAAAAGAAAACACAAACAAAAATATGGAAATTTGAGATGCTTTCCACAAGTATCATCAAAATAGATCTAGAAACCAAGAACGATTAAACACATAGCAGCAAAAAAGTTTTAAAATAGAAATGGCAAAAATAGTTTTATTCAGAATCCAACCAAGTCAAATGCTTTGAGAGAGCACACTGTGAGTAAAACATGTAAGAAGACTCAAATCCCAGCTCTGCCACTTCTTAGTTACCTATATGAACATGGACAAACTCCTTAACCCTATCAGGCCCTGCCATAAACATTAAGTGGAAGAATGTACATTAAGTGCTAAGTACAGTGCTTGCATAGGGATGGCTGTCACTGTATTGTCTGCAAGAGAGATATATTTTTTTAGGCCAAACTATGATCAAATAATAAATGCAACAGGATCTCAGTATCGTACCTTACACTGATATATTTCATTTCTGTGAGTGCTAAGGTCGAACTCTACCTAAACCAAGAGGTTTGAATAATTACATCTAAATCCATGTCCTCTGAATAAAGAGTTTTAAACAAACCAGGTCTTTGGGCCTCTTTTCTACACAGGCTTACACCTGCCTGTTTGAATCCCAGAGGCTATGCTACTCAGCTTCTGCATTTCTCACAAGACCTATGGATGCTCTGTAGGTCTCTTCTCTGTTGTGTGAGTATGTATGAACTATTCAATGAGAAGGCTACCCCAGAATATTCCATAGTGTCTGCTTTTGATCTCCTGATTCCATAGTGCCTGCTTTAGTCCTTTTATTTTTTATAACTTTTTTTTTTTTTAACTTTTATGTATTATTTTTGAGATAGAACACACAAGACGGCAAAGGCGGGGGAGGGAGAGAGGGAGAGAGAGAGAGAAGGAGACGCAAGCGTGCTCGCGCGTGCACACACACACACACAGAATCTGAAGCAAACTCCAGGCTCTGAGCTGTCAGGACAGAGCCCGATGTGGGGCTTGAACCCACAAACCAGGAGATCATGACATGAGCCGAAGTCGGAAGCTTAACCGACTGAACCACCCAGGTGCCCCTCTGCTTTAGTCCTTTTATAAAGAATGTCTTCCCATCTTTATTTTGAACTATCAAATTTAGGCATCTTAAATTTGGGTATATACCATACATGATATTCTTCTACTGCACTAAAAATGAAAACAATTATCTTTTATAGCCAGCATACATGAAAAGATGCTCAATATCACTGATCATTAGGGAAATGCAAATCAGAACTACAATGAAGTATCACCTCACACCTGTCAGAATGGCTAAAACCAACAACACAAGCAACAATAAGTGTTGGTGAGGATATAGAGTAAAAGGAACCCTCTTACACCATTGGTGGGAATGTAATCTGGTGCAGCCACTCTGTAAAACAGTATGGAGGCTCCTTAAAAATTTAAATACAGAATCACCATATGATCTAGTAACTGAGCTACTCGGTATTTACCCAAAGAATATGAAAATACTTATTTGAAAGGATATATGCAGCCCTATGTTTGTAGCAGCATTATTTACAACAGCCAAATTACATACACAGTCCAAGTGTCCATCGATAGCTGAATAAAGATACACACACACACACACGCACACTGGAATACTACTCAGCCACAAGAAAAGAATGAAATCTTGCTATTTGCAATACATGGATGGAGCTAGAGAGTATAATTACAAGCAAAATAAGCCAGTCAGAGAGAGAGAGAAATACCATAGGATTTCACTCATATATGAAATTTAAAAAACAGAACAAACAAGGAGAAAAAAAAGACAAGCCAAAAACCAGACTTTAACTATAGAGAACAAATAGTTGGTTACCAGAGGGCAGGTGAATGGGTGGATGGTAAAATAGGTAAAGGGGATTAAGAGTACACTTACCATGATGAGCTTATCAGTAATATATGGAATTGGTGAATCACTATATTGTACATCTGAAACTAATATAACACTATTTTAACTATACTGGAATTAAAAAAAAAATTTACTCTTGGGGCACTTGGGTGGCTCAGTCAGTTAAGCACCTGACTCTTGGCTTTGGTTTGGGTCATGATCTCATGGTTCATGAGTTCCAGCCCCGTGTCAGGCTCCAAGCTGGCAGTGTGGAGCCTGCTTGGGATTCTCTCTCTGTGCCTCTCTCTCTCTCCCTCTCTCAAAATAAGTAAACGTTTAAAAAAAAAAAAATTACTCTTAGTTTGTTTTTTTTTTTAATATAAAAATGGCAATTTAACAATTGAAGGCTCATTTTTTAACGAATAACCTAACTAGAAGAAGTCATCAGAAGAATAAAATTTATTTGCAACCTAAATAATAACCTAATAATAAATATTAGTCTATTTAATCCTAAAATAACTTTTAGGATTAAAGAAAGTTGAAATTCAATATCCCAGTCAAGATCCTTCTGTCCAAGAAACATAATGATTTTGAATTAGTTACTAGGGGGCGCCTGGGTGGTTCACTCGATTAAGTGTCCAACTTTGGCTCAGGTCATGATCTCGCGGTTTGTGAGTTCAAGCCCCGCACTGGGCTCTGTGCTGACAGCTCAGAGCCTAGAGCCTGCTTCAGATTCTGTGTATGTCTCTCTCTCTCTGCCCCTCCCCTGCTCGTACTCTGTCTCTGTCTCTCTTAAAAATAAACATTAAAAAAATTACAAATAAATGAATAGAAATAAATTAACTATTAGAAGATTACTGCCCCATATAAGTGAGATCTAATTACATTCTGAGTTGTTTTTAGCCTTGGACTCTTCAGGTTCCTTAGCAAATAAAAATATTAGACTTGTTTTGGATATCTTTTTATACCCTTCAATAAACTTTAGTAGAAAATTGTCTCTAGGATGTCAAAAAATGAGGCTTTAAAAAACAGGTAGTATAAAACTCAAAATCTTCCTCTTCATTTGAATACAATAATGCCGTTTTAAAGGTAGAACAAATGTTTACTGTCAGCATACACAAATATTAAATAGTACTGCCTCCAAAAAATGGTTAAGGTAAATACTTAACTATTTAATCATACCAACAGAAGCAAAGTTAAACAATAAATGTTCTCTTTACCTATAAAGCTCAATGTCTGTTTCTAGAAAATCCTTTCTGGCTAGAAAAAGATTTGGAACATTATTTGCTTAATTACAACTACAGTGGCATGCCTACGGATTATATTTGATGACTGCTCTACACGAGGAATGTATGTTTTTTAAATACTGCAAATGGACTCTTTCACTGTTGGAGATAAAGTCAAAGCACACGGGCATGGGCAGATTTTAATTTACCTCAATGGGGGAAAACAGATATAATCAAACTGATAGTTCTATCTGAACATATTATTTATTTTTTATGACCACCTACTGCACCCACAAAATTGATTTCAAGAACTCCAGCAAGTAGTACTAAACTACTTATAAAATCTAATTTGATACAATCAAGGCATGACAAAATTGAAAGATCACTAGAGAAAATGGACTACTTCTTTCTAAATATTATAATGGCTTCTCTCACGGGAAAAATTACTTTGACTTTATGTTACATCTAAATTCCCAGAGAAAGTTTCTTGGAGTCACTAGACTATTTCTATTTCTAGGGTGCCTGACTTCCCACAGTTTGCCCAGGACTTCCCTGGTTTTAGCACTGATCCCAATTCTGGGAAACCACAAGCCAGGCAATTCCTGATGGGCATACTACTTACTTCCAAGAACTACATATTTATCATCAAAATAAGTTCAGCTAACACCATTAACATACTAGCTATATTGTAAAGATATATTATGCAGTGTCAGAATAACTTTTATTACATTATGAGTAAGACACTTCAAAGTTTTTTTTTTCAAGTCAATGAGTTTCCTTCATTTAAAATCAAAATTATAGTGAGTCATAAACACAAGAAAAAAAGAATTAATTTTCAAGCAACTAAAAAGGGTCTGAGGAGGGTTTTCAATCTCTTAGTCAAAAAGCAAACTTCTTAGTCAAAAAACAATGGAACAGAGATGATGATAAATTCTTTCTCCTGTTAGTCCTAGACCATTATGAGTGTACGGGTATTTATCCATACGACCCTTAGAACCTAAGAAATACTCTGTAATTTAAAACCTACCTGAATAAACCATAAATTCATACGTTAGAGCTGAAAGGAAGTTTAAGAGGTTTTAAAGCTGTGTTAAGGCATTAAGATTGGATCAATAGCTAACATAATTAACAATGACCACTTTTTAGTGATCCCCTACGTTCTTGAAGTAAAAAAAAAAATGTATATAAGACACTTTCTGAATTACTAAATCAGTATGTTCTCAAAAAGAACGAAGGAGAAAGCCAATTGAAATGACACAGAAAAAAATAAAAATAAAAACTTTTATAATGGTTGAGGTTATAGTTCTTTTGTTTTTCATACAACTATGTATGCACAAGTCTTTGGAATTCTAGTCTAGAATTTTTACTCGTTAATTGGAAGACTCATATTATAAACTAAATGTACTTATTGTATGCTTTACCTAAAAAAATTAAGAGTTAATATAGATAAAATGGAAAAGAAAATTTGACACTATTTATATGATTTTCAAAGATATGGCTACAAAATAAATGTGCGTGTATTCATAAGTATGAATGAGTGTGCATGTATGTACATATGATATATATATCAATCCTGTACTATATTTCTTGTTTATTCCTCTTCAAGATTTTAACAATCTTCATATCCTAACAGAAAAGTAATCTACTACCCAAATTTAACAATATTCTTTACTAAAATTTCCCCTTAAATTCTTACATAAATAACTTATATTACAAAACTTTAGAGAACTACAATACAGTATGTTTAAAGATGTGATGAATAGCACATTTAAAACTATTTTAAAAGGAGGTCAAATCTGACCTCTGGGCCATGAAGCACCACATTAGCGGCTCTGCAGAAAGAAAAATGATAACGTAGGAAATGAGGGCTCAGAAACTAGGACCTTATCAGTTAGAGTAGGATTCGCGCCTGTAAGACAAATTGCTCAGCAAGGCAAGTCACCCTCCTGCTGTGGTGAGGATACAGCCGAATTTCCAATGCCACTATCTCCCTCATCGTGTCTCTAGACCCGATACCATACAGTCAAGGAATGGCGTACAGTTTTGAAACATCCACTACTTATCCTGAATACATTTTGTCAAAGTCACCGGCTAGGATAATTTTATTTGTCCTTCAACTGGCAACTCAGTGTTAGAAATAAAAATCTTCAAAGGATACTCATTCATAGGAACTATCTTATGTTGCCCCTTCATTAACAAAGAATGATGATTCCACCTCAGGTTTTTAATAAGTAAACAGAGTTTGTTATTTAAATCATTTTAAGAGTTTTCTCAGTTCTTAAAAAATAAAATCTGTAACGTTAGAAATTTAGCAAAGCCCACAAATTGTCTCATTTGAAAGCATACCTGAACACCGATGGACTTTTTTAGCAGTTCTTCTACAAAATTCCAATTTGATTCCATTTGTCTCTAGAAAGGGAGAATATTGCAGCAAAATTATTGCTCTTAATTATGCATTGAAATTATAGTATAGCAGGCTAGTAGTGAAGTACAAATATCTTCTCTAACATCAGACATCATTACCACTTCTTGAATGTCTAAAATTACTTGGACAGAGTAACTTGACAGACTTGGTAGAAAAAAAAATTGTAACTATTCCAATCCAATATAAACCTTAACAGGACATGTTTTATTAAACAATAGCACTTGTATACAATTATAACTGTTTTAACAAATATTTAAACTTTGCTGTCATATGTAATTTAAGCGGAAAAAAAAACTTTATGTAGTTTTTGGAGTGTTTTATGCTTTGAGTGTTTTTCCTCATTGTACACTTTACTCACCAGAGACTTTTTCATTTTATGTATAATAACATCAAGACAATCTATTCTACTAAGCAATTAACTAAACATTTTGTATAGGAAAAAAATGTACACAGTACTACCTCATTTAATCAATGGTCACTTATCTGGAAGACTCCTCACAATAAGGAAGAAAGCCGAAAAGGACTGTCACAAAGCCAAAATACTTCACAAAAGCTAGGCACTGAAAAAGGCTTTGCTTTCCAAAGGGAAAGCCTGGAGGAACGCTCAGTTCTTAAAGCTCTGGATACATGTATACTAGTCAAAACCAGAAGAAAAGAAAGTGCTTTGGAGAGGAAGCAAATAACAACTAGTTTCTGACAGTGAGTGAAAAAGGTACAAAAGGTAACTGTAACACCTCAAAAAGCAAAGCCAGAAGCCTTAAAGAATAGAAACAAAGAGCCTCATCATACCCTACCATCCCCATCATAATTAATATGTTGTTCAGAAGGATGAACCCAAATGACTCATAAAAGGTTAAAGCATGCACAATATTCTTGATTAAAAAAAATTTTTTTTGAAATATTTATTTTTGAAAGACAGACAGAGCACAAGTGGGGGAGGGGCAGAGAGAGAGGGAGACACAGAATCAGAAGCAGGCTCCAGGCTCTGAGCCATCAGCCCAGAGCCCAATGCAGGGCTCGAACTCATGAACCAGGAGATCATGACCTAAGCCAAAGTCAGACGCTTAACTGACTGAGCCACCCAGGCGCCCCTGCAATATTCTCAATTTTAAATGACTGGATAATGTTCATGTAAGATGCTCATTACATAAAATTACTAAACAAACATTTCCTTAATAAAGGTACTCAATGACTGTGGTAGCCCCTCTCTAAAATGGCCCCAAATGACCCTGTCTCCTGGTATTCATACACTTATTTAACCCTCCACCCCCACCCCACTGCACACTGTGCCAGGGTTGGTCTGTTATCAAGAGAGCATCAGTACTAATAGGAGTGTTGGTATGTCATTTCCAAGATTAGGTTAGAACACAGTGAAGCTTCCATCTTAATGAAAATCTCGTTGACTCCGTCAGGGAAAACCATAGTGTGAACAGGCCTGAAGAAGCCTATGTGATGAGTAACTAAAGCCTCCTGCCAACATGAGAAAGACTGGAAATGAGTCCTCCAGCTCTAGTCTTCAGAGACTCAAGCACCTGCTGATAGTTTACTATAAACTCATGAGGGATCCTGGGCCAGAACGATCCAGCTAAGCTCTTACTGTATACCTGAGCCTTAGGAACTGTGTGAGATAATAAATGTTTGCTGTCTTAAGCTGCCAAATTTTGTTTCACAGTTAGAAATAACTGATACAATGACTCAGTTATTTTTAGCAAAAAAAAAAAAAAAATTGACCTTTTCAGATATATTTATGTAAATAAAGTGAATGCAAACCTTTTATTAGGAGAGAATGTGTAGTAAAGAATTTGGCCTTACCCAAAGAGAAATTCTGGCCTTTATCCTTGGCTTCTGGGGAGTAATTTCTAGGCCCTTGGAATGTTATACCTGATAGGGATATCTTTGTTTGCCGGGGAGCCTAGAGTCATACTGGATAGTCTAACAATGTAATTGAGGGTGGAGGCTGGCCACAGCCCAAAACCAACAATGTGACTTAGGCTAAGGGCTGTGGAGACCTGGAAAGTTGATCTGAAGATTGAGATTAACTGTGTGGGCAATCAATCCATCACATCTATATAATGGAGCTCCAATAAAAACTGAACACTGCAGCTTAGGCAAGCTCTCCTGGTTGGAAATACTCCCTGCATACTGTCACACACTGATGCCAAGAGACTAATGTATCTTGACAACATGGGGAGAAAACAACAGGAGCTCCACATTTGGTACTTCTCCTGGACTCTACTATATACTCCTCCCTTAGCTAATTTTAATTTATATTCTTTCCCTGTAATAAACCATAACCATGAGTGTAATAGCTTTTAGAGAGTTCTGTAAATCTAAGTAAATTATATGGTTTTGGGCATTCTTGAGCTTGCAATTGGTGTCAGAAATGAGCAGCCTTGGTAAATGGTCCTAAAATTCTCTCAAAAAAGAGATTATTTTGTTTTATAATACTATATGAACACTGTTAAGGTCTTTACATTACTTCCTCAAAAAAAAAAAATCTTTCCATTTCACAATTTCCAAACACAATTAAGTCTCAGAGAGGTTATGTATATATACATACAAGTCAGAGCAAGAATTTTGCTCCAAAGCCAGTATTCTTCCCATTTTCTAATAAACCTTCCCTCACCTTTCAGCAATTCCCTTTTATATCACTCTTGACTAAGAAAACATCATCACTAACCCCAAATAAGCAGGGATTATGACAGGACTACCGTATTTAGCTTTATAGTTTCATAGTGTTAGTGAGTATATTTCAATGATTCTGTTCTATCAAGGCATTTGAATCACAGGAATTATAGGTAAGTAATGTATTCTTGTCCAGAGAATTTCAACTCTGTGGATCAGTACTGTGGCTATAATCTAAAACAAAAATAAACCATAACTCAGATTAAAGAATGACAACTATATCATGCCCAAATCAAGTCTAAGAGACTGTATCAAAGGACACAGATTTTTTCTTCACAGCAAAACTGAACTTTGAGCACCTACATTTTTTTTCTACATACTAAACGTATATAAAACTTAATCTCTCTGACAGAAAGGAAATATGGGGCGCCTGGGTGGCTCAGTTGATTAAGTGTCTGACTTAGCTCAGGTCATGATCTCAGGGTTTGTGAGTTCAAGCCCTGCACCGAGCTCTCTGCTGTCAGCACAGACCCTGCTTCACATCCTCTGTCCCCCTACCCTCTCTCTCTGCCCCTTCCTTCTCATGCTCTCTCTCTCTCAAAAATAACATTAAAAAAAAAAAAGAAAGGAAATAGGAAGTCATCAATTTTGGGTTATGTTTTATATCTCTTATCCCACCATCCAAACTAAGACAACCACTTAAGCTTCAGGACAGGTCATGTCTCCACCACAAATATAAAATAGATACCCCATTCTCCACTTCCAGCAGACAAGGTAACTTGGTGCAGCTCTCACTTTAAGGTTATATTTCAGACTTTTTATCTAGTCACCATTTCAGATGTTTCGAAGATGAGCATCAGCTGGCCTGACATCAGCAGGGAAAGTACTGTTAAACTGATTCCTGCAATGCCCCAAAATATTTCTTCTCTTTAAACTATATTTGCTTTTAAAATAGATGGTGGCAATTGTGAGAAGATAACACACTCTTATCTAGGTTGAAAGAAAAACCTTAAATAGAAACACATGAAACTCTAAAGCCTCTAGTAGGAGAGATACCAAATTTTCCTTACAAGCTTACATTAATCAATTGGCAAATTTTGTGATTAAATGCACAGCAAAAGTTTAATCCACAAAAAAGCTTTTAAAATAAAATTAAAAAATGAAGCATATGTGAAACCTACTTAAAATGTTAAAATTTTGAGATGCCTGGGTGGCTCAGTCGGTTGGGTGTCCAACTTCAGCTTGAGTCATGATCTTGCGGCTTGTTCAAACCCCACGTTGGGCTCTCTGCTGTCAGTGCAGAGCCTGCTTTGGATCCTCTGTCTCCCCTTCTCTCTGCCCCTCCCCCACTAGCACTTTTTCGCTCTCTCTCTCAAAAATAAACAAACATTAAAAAAAATTCTTTTTTTAATTAAAAAAATAAAATGTAAAGATCTCATCTTGTGAGTGGAACAAAGCAGGCTTATTAATGCATGGCCATTTTCTATATGGTAGTTGGCTGTGATACTATATCATAAAAAGAAAAAAGAATTCAGAAAATTTTCAAAATTCTGATCAAAATATATCCCAGATCCAAATTAACATTCTGCATAATCTCTCTGAAAGGATGAGTCAATATACCTTTACATTCATAGATCAGAATGATTACAGGACTTCTGGACCAAATTGAGACACTTGAGAGTAAAAGGAAAATTAACCAGATAGGAGGAGGGGATAATAGGCATAACAGAAACTGTCCATGGCAAACTGGTACACACGGTTTCCATACTGAAAATTCTATTCATGAGAGAAGGCGGTCTTTAGGAGAACCCCAATATCAAATTTATCTAAGTGACAAAAGATAGGCTGACATTTAACTACGGTGTACCTCAGTTTTGTTACTTGTAAAATGGATATGTTACTCTCTCACCTACTTCATGTTACTTCACAGATATAAAGGCTGCTTAGTCACTGTGAAGTATTAAACACTTAGCAAATGTGGGGCGCCTGGGTGGTTCAGGAGGTTAAGCATTTAACTCTTTCGGCTCCAGTCACGATCTCAGGGTCATGAGATTGAGCCCTGCATTGGGCTCCGTGTGGAGCTTGGAGATTGCTTAGGATTCTCTCTCTCTCCCTCTCCCTCTGTCCCTCCCCCATTCATGCTTGCTCTAAGTAAATAAATAAAATTTTTAAAAAACCCACAAAACACTTAGCAAATGCAATATGCTGAAGGCATCACCCCTAATGAAAACTAGTATCAACTAGAGAGCTTGAGGTGTTTTTTTTTTCTCAAAGATATTAAGAAGTCCAGAAATATCTGAAGTTCTTTGAGCACTCATGAATACAATCCAAGTCTGTTTTACACATATACGTATACATTATACATCTCTATTATTTTTATCATATGAAAGGTTCTTTTTCAAATATGATGGCATTTTCCTCTTAAAACCTTCTATATAATTTAAATTAAGATTCTTAAAATATATGTATTTTAGCAAAAGAAAATCATACAGGAACTGCTGACATATTAAAAGACGTAGATTAAGCTATTTTAAACACAGACAATTCAATTACTATCTTGATTCAGGGCTAATAAAAGCATTAATTCCTATGGAATTCTCTGTATGAAACAGAAGAGTGATTTCAGCAATGCAACTGTACAGTACAACAGTAATAGTAATGATATATATTAACATGGCTAGATTACGTACCACATGTGGGTGTATGTGGAGGTCAACATCAACCACCACTGAAATACACCATTCACTCGCATAAGTGTTAGCGGCAGTTCCAGCATGCATTTATAACCTGAAAGCATGCTCCCTGAAGCAAGAGGCAATAAATCTGTTTCACGTACATCCTATCATTGGCACCTATTATTATAACCACCTTAATGGTAACTCAAAGGTGCTTTTAACTAATTAGCGTTTTTATTTACACCGATTAAAATCAAAAATATGTACTGGGGAATTAAAATGGGAAGAGAAATAAAATGCTGATGTAAAGACATTATTTTATAGGTAAATTTTTGAGTTACTTTAATGTTCTAGTATTCTAATGGTTAAAAGATGTGAAACATTAACATATTAACTCCACAAAAATACTCAGTGAAAGGCCTACTGCAGTAATAATGACAATCTGCTAAGATTTATGGAGTATTTACTACATATCAGCATGATAAGAACTGATGTACAAAGGACATATAATCCTTTTCTCTGGGATGCTTATTCCACTGATCCCTCTCAATAAATTGGTATAATGCTTAAATATGTTAATATTGATCTGTGTGTGAGTTTCTCAGAGAACTTTCTGATTTATTATTTTAATTTATCTTGGGATCTCCTGGAAAGCTTTTTATTATTAGGCGGATCATTTAGAAGACGTTTTGAGGTCCTTTCCATTCCTATGACATAACTGTCAATGCTAACTGACCCTCAGATTCCATGCATGATTTCCGAGCTGACTTTTTTCAGTATTCAAAAAGAAGAAAGTCTGTCAAGGAACAGGTTTCATAAGCAATGATCTCCATACCTGATAGAGGATGAGAACCAAGAAACTTTTTACAAATAAGAATTCCCAAATTCCAAACCAGATTACTAAATCAGGATCTCTAGAGTTGAGATCTGAAAACCTGAATTTTTAAAAACTTCCAGGTAGGTCTGATGGATAAGCCAGATTTGGGAACTACTCCCCCCCCCGCCCCCCCCCCCCCCCCCAGAAAAAGGTAAATTTTGAAAATCAGACACATTAGCTTCAAGATTCCATATGTTATAGAACTGATGGGCTAATAGAATACTACACTATTCACTTCTGAACATGGAATAATTATACACAAATAGAGCTTCAAATAAATATGTCTACCAGCTAGTTCTATTCACAGGGCTTTTTAAATAACACCAAAAAAAAATGTTTCTAACTAGAAATATAAAATCTATTTGAAGTAAACCTCATGGTTGTTTAATAGATTAAGATATCTTTATGAAAAGCTTCCCTAAAGAAGCATTTTTCTGAGGAAATAATTTTACCTAATTATTCACAGAAACTACTAACTAACTCATTACTGGAGACATGTGCTCTCCCTTCATCAATTTTACAGATTTTGGAAGTAAAAGGCATTTTCTGAACACTCAATCCCATGATTTTTGGAAGAGGGAACACAGGCTCAGAAAAGTTGAAGTAATTTACTGAAGGTCACACAACTACCTAGTAGCAGAGCCAGGACTGGACTAGATCTCAAGTCTTCTTCTACAAGGTGCTCTTCCTTAAATAGTAAAAACATAAAAATTACCATTTTTCAAGATGTTTAGGGAAAGGTCTACCAACTTCTAGATTCAGAAGCTGAATTTTTCTCTGTAGGATTGTGATCTACTTTTATTTTTAATGTTTTAATCTTTTTAATGTTTTATTTATTCTTGAGAGAGAGAGAGAGAGAGAGAGAGAGGGAGGGAAGATGAGGGACAGCATGAGCGAGGGAGGGGCAGAGCAAGAGAGGGACACAGAATCCGAAGCACGCTCCAGGCTCTGAGCTGTCAGTACAGAGCCTGACATGGGGCTCAAACTCACAAAGTTTGAGAGATCATGAACTGAGCTGAAGTTAGACACCCAAATGACCCACCCAGGCGCCCCTGTGATCTACTTTTTGTTGTGTTTCTGTGCTTGTTTACTAACGTGTCTACAAAAAATACATATTAATAATATGAGAAAGTTTAAGAAAATAAAATCTTACCATTTCATCTTGTGTTCCATGGCGATCAAACTGGTAAAATGATGCTACATGAGTGATGATCCACCAACTAAAACCTAATGGATCCCTGGGCTGGATTATAGGCACAGAAGGTCGTCTTCGGTCACTTGATTTGTCAAAGAATGTTTTAAGTAGTTTATTCAACCAGTTCCAAAATGACTATAGAAAGAGAGGTAATATGATTCAATTACACTAAGAACATAACCTTTGGTTTGGTTTGGGCTTTTTTCTCCATTTGTATAATAATATATACACATAAAAGAGAAAAAAACCCATGTATGTGAAATTTAAAGAATAAAAATACACAGGTTAAGAATTATTAGAACATGATTAGCAATCTAGAAAGACCCTATGTGTTCCACAATCACATCTTCTGCCATCCAGGGGAAATGATTATCCTGACCTTCATCATAAATCATTCTCTTGTTTTTTAAGTTTTGCCACATAGGCCTATAAGTCTAAATCATATACAGTTTGGCTTCCCATCACCACTTTTTTATCCATGTTTGTATTCTTAAGTGGCCTAATTCTATTCTTTATAACTTGCTTCTTTTCTCAGCATCGTGTTTCCGAGATTCATCCATATTGCGTATAGGCCTAGTTCATCAAAGTATTCCAAAATATGACTATATGATGAACCATTTACCTGATACACTGTTGTTGAGCATTTGATGAGTTTTAGTAAGTTTTTTTTCTAGTAATTTGTTCCATCTCATAAACATTTTCATGTTATTAGGCATACAGTTAATGACAATATCTCAACTTTTAAAAATATCTGCAAAATCTGGTCATGTTCCTTTTTACATTTTTAGTATTGACTGTGTAATCATTTCAAGAGAAATTAGCCAATTTTAGTAACTTTTAAAGAACCAATTTTTGACCATTTTAATCTTTTTCTGTTTTGATCTTTGTTATTTTTAATTTTACAAATTTGTGTTAGTTTTATTTGCTACCTTTTACTTTCTTTGGGTTTATTATGCAGGGATTTTTTTTCCCTAACTTCTTGTATGATGAATTCTTTTTAAGTTTATTTACTTATTTTGAGACAGAGCATGTGTGTGAGTGGGGGAAGGGCAAAGAGGAAGAAAGAATCCCAAGCAAGCTCTCAGCTATCAGACCAGAGCCCCAAATGGGGCTCAATCTCAGGAACCGTGAGATCACAACCTGAGCCAAAATCAAGAGTCAAATGTTTAACTGAGCCATTGAGGCGCCCCTATGAATTCTTAGCTCATTAATTTTCAGCTTTTCCCCCCTCTAACATCTGTATTTAAAGTTATAAATTTCAGGGCTCTGCAATGGCAGAGGCTGATGGAACTCTCCCTCTCTCTCTAACCCTCCGTACTTGAGAGCTCACTCTCTCAAAAATAAATTAAAAAAAAACAACAACATAAAGTTATACTTTTCCCTCTTTATCTTTAGCTGCAGTCCCAAAGCTTTAACTAGTAGTATGTTAGTTATCATTTACTTCAAAAAATTTTTACAGTTTCTATTATATTTTCTTTCACCTATGGGTTAGAAATGTATTTCAATTATTTTCTTTTTAATTTTTTTTTAACGTTTATTTAATTTTGAGACAGAGAGACAGAGCATGAACAGGGGAGGGGCAGAGAGAGAGGGAGGGAGACACAGAATCTGAAACAGGTTCCAGGCTCTGAGCTGTCAGCACAGAGCCCGACGCGGGGCTTGAACTCACGGACCATGAGATCATGACCTGAGCCGAAGTCGGACGCTTAACTGACCGAGCCACCCAGGCGCCCCTGTATTTCAATTATTTCTAAGCATATGTGTATTTCTTCTTGTAATTCAATTTTTATTTTCATTTAATACTATGTTCTTAGCCACATAAAAATTTAAATTTGCTTTATCTTCCTGATAAATTGAACCTTTTATCAGTACAAAATGACGTAATGCTCTTATTGGTTTTAAAGTCTAATTTTCTCTAATGTTAGTTTAACATATTACATCTTTTTCTATTAATTCTGAACTCTTCTATAGTTTGTTTTAGCTTATCTCTTATAAACAGCTTACATTCTGTTCTGACAGTATATTTTTTTAAATGAGCATTTAGTAGTCCACTAATGTAATGACTCCTACATTCAGTTTTAAATTTACCATCTTATTCTGTATTTCTATTTGTATACCTATTTTTTCCACAAACACCTCCTTCTTGAGTTCTTTTGGGTTAAATATTTTTCTTTTTTCCCCCTCCACTAGCTAGTACATTAGTCTACTTTCTCTTCTTTCAGTGATTACCTTACAAATAACAGCATATAGGCAAATGTCTTGATAAGTTAATACATATCTTCATTCTCCTCTTAAAATAAGTACCTTAAAATACTCATTATGCCCTATCCAATTTCTACACCAGTATTACTGTGTACTTTAACTATTTCTTAATTCAAACAGATTATATTACTGACTTATACAAAACATTTACTATTTTCTTTGCACTTTATTCCTTCATACATCACACCACCTCTGCCCTGCCCCCAATTCCCCCAATTCAGGCACCATGCTTCTAAAATACCTCTTTTAGAATTCCCTTCAATTCTGTTTCACTGACAGTAGCTTTGTTTCACCTCACCCTTGAAAGATTTCACTGGTGAAAAATTTTAAGTTGACAACTACTTTGCTTTAATACAATGAAAATTAACATTCCCACTGACCTCCACTGCTGTTGAGAAGTCAGCTGATAGTCTAATTGACATTCTTTTGAAGGTAACATTTTTCTGTCTGAACGCTTGTAGCTCTTCTCTTTGTCTTTGATGTTCTGCAGTTTCACTATGATGTATCTAGGTCTGTTTTTTTTTTTTTTAATCCTAACTGGAATTGATTTTCTTTTTTATTTTTATTTTTTAATTTTTTTTTTCAACGTTTATTTATTTTTGGGACAGAGAGAGACAGAGCATGAACGGGGGAGGGGCAGAGAGAGAGGGAGACACAGAATCGGAAACAGGCTCCAGGCTCTGAGCCATCAGCCCAGAGCCTGACGCGGGGCTCGAACTCACGGACCGCGAGATGGTGACCTGGCTGAAGTCAGACGCTTAACCGACTGCGCCACCCAGGCGCCCCTGGAATTGATTTTCTTAATGCGACAGCTTTTCTTAACTATGGAAAATTTTCTGTCATTTTCTCTTCAAGTATTTTCTCTGTTCCACTTTCTACTTCTTTGGAGCTACAATTAAAAGCATTACGTATCCCCTCTATTCTCACATGCTGCATGTAGCCACCAGGTCTCTTCTATTTCCTATAATTCATAATAGTTCTTCAGTTATTATCTTTCCTGACCTTGACATTTTTGAGGAGTACAGGTCCATTATTTAGATTTAACTTAAGTTTCTTCATAATTAGATTCACATTATATATTTTGGCAAGATACCAAAGACACATTTTTCTTCTTTAAGTGCATCACATCACACACTGAAGGTACATAATATCCATTTGTCCTATTATTGGTTAACTTTGGTCATGTGGGTAAGGTGGTATCTGCCAGATTTTCTAAACTGTAAAGTTACTGCTCCCTTTGTAACTGATAGTGTAGATACTTATCCAGCTGTAAAAATACTGTTTTTCGTCATACTTCTGGCAGCCATTGAGGATTCTTGCCTGAAACAGTTACTAAGGAAGTTGTCAACTGGTGATTTTCTAATTCTATCACCAACATCTACATTTATTAGGAGGAGTTTCCCTTCTCTCCATTTATTTTTCATTTATACCAGTATGAATCCATAAAGTCTTACTGTACAGATTACAATCCTTTGCTATCATTTATTTAAAAAAATTTTTTTTTTCAACGTTTATTTATTTTTGGGACAGAGAGAGACAGAGCATGAACGGGGGAGGGGCAGAGAGAGAGGGAGACACAGAATCGGAAACAGGCTCCAGGCTCTGAGCCATCAGCCCAGAGCCTGACGCGGGGCTCGAACTCCCGGACCGCGAGATCGTGACCTGGCTGAAGTCGGACGCTTAACCGACTGCGCCACCCAGGCGCCCCGCTATCATTTATTTTGTTTCTCAAATTATCCCAGGTTTAGAGTGTGGGAGATCTTCATGTTGGCTCTTTTGTCCTTCAGAGGTGTCTTCTTTATTTTCTGAGTACCTCCTTAGTTTCTGGTACAAAATGTTCCAGGTTCATTTTTTTCTTTTCATGCCCCAGCCTGGAAGACCAGTCATTTGCCAAAGGAACTTTGTTTCTTGTCATTGGAGGTTGGTCTTCAAAACCAAGACATTGCAGTTTCCTGTTACTCAAATACCATCGTTTGTAGGCCCACCTATTGGATAAGGTAGGAAATGCATGTATGCACACGTCCATGTGTGTGCGCGCGCACGCACACACGCACACACACACACACACACTCACTTCTAGTTCTGATGATTAGAAACCATTATTTCATACTAATATCTCAAATTCTATTCCTACACATTATCTTTCACTCTACCTTTCCCTGTTTCCATATTTGTAATTCAATTTTCCAACAGTGGCAAAGTTGGCTCTTAATCACCCATGATATATTAATTTTCTCAGTCCTAGAACCCAAACAAAGATTTAAAATTGCTAACTCATATATAGCACTGTAAGACAAATCTACAAACAAGTCCAGTATTTGCAGTTCATTACAATTCTTCTGTCTTTAGCCTTAGAGCACATTGTCAAAATAGTGCACTCCAAATTGTCTAGGTCAGTCCTCCCCCCACATCACTTCTCCCATGTGTTACTCACTTACAATACAGCTCGGTTTAGGTGTTTCTCTTTATGTTCCAATGAATCCCTCTTCCACGCACCTTGATTTATTTCTGGAGCATGTTCAAGTTTAGCACAGTTCTAAAATCATAACACATTCAAACCCTTCCACTGCACTGTCCCTCACCAATCTCCCATTCCTACCCACCGATTTCATAGTTCTGATTTGTCTTTCCAGTATTTATCTGTGCACAACTAATCATATGCATTTACTATTTTCCCCATCTTCATACACAGAAGGTAGCATCCTATAAATATTCTTCTGCACTTTGCTTATGTAACAGTAAATCCTGGAAATCAAATGCTTCAGATATTTTATTCAGTCTACTGAACACAGTACTCCAATGTGCTGATATACCATGGTTGGTTCAACTAGTCTGTGTATGGGCCGTTAGGTATTTTCTCATATTATGCTTTTATAAACAATGCACTAAAGAGCCTGATGCATATGCATTTTTTCTGAATTGCTAGACGTATATACCAAAAATAAACTCCTAGAAGTGGGATTGCCAGGGTGAAAGTTATAAAATCCTTGGCCCATACATTTTGAATCTTTGTGGGGTTTTGGGTGTTTTTTTGTCTTTTTGTTTTTGGTATTAATGATGTTTTTATTTCACAGAAAATTTCTTTAACAATCTTTCTGTGACACTTAAACGTGACAACATATATAAATTTATGCATATATGTGGCAGCTAAAATATAATTTGTACTGGTCAGAAACGCTATGATATTGCACATGGTACAGCACTGGTGTCCCCTGCCTCATTCATGGCAATTTGGGGAGTACACATAAAATATATTTAGGTCTATTTCCCCAAAGAGGAATGAATTAATTCAGCTATTTCTTTTCTTTCTTAAATATGCACTTTCTTACATAATCGTGTGGTAGGAAAAACATGAGTTGTAGCACCAAATAAATCTGCATTTGAAGTCCAGTTTATCATATTCTGTTATTTGAACAGTTTACTTAACCTCACACCCACTCTACTTTCTGGCACATAAGAAATATCACTCAAGGATTATTTATTAGCTTTCCTTCTGTGAAACTGAAATCTAATTGACGTTTACTAGATAATGAGTGTTGGGTTTTCAGGAAAACAGTCATACAGATAGATCTACAAAAGCTATGTGTTTAGAATATTTCCTGGAACACAATTATGTCCTTGACCAAATTAGTTTATTTCCATTCTTGGAATTCCCACATAATTTGAGGTGTACGTGAATTTGCAAACCTTCCTGAGCCTCCAAGAGGGTTCCCTAATTGCTTTATACACTGTCCCCTTGGGAAACATCATCCTGTTGGCTTCACAAAGGTCAGCAGGAGCACAGGCAGATATGAAAATAACTTAAAAGCCCTGAACTGCCTCTCCCCTTTAGATAATTTCCTTAGAACATTAGTTCTTTGAACACAGACCTGATTGCAGAATATGTCTCTTCCTCAGCAAGAAAATTCCAAATCCCATTCAATCTTCACCTACCACATTTGGTGGGGGGGATGCCAGGGGGTAGGGAGAAGGAATTAAATACTTTACGGAAAAATGTTAGTGTGTATATGCATACGCACATACGCATGTTTTCTTCTTTTAAAAACATAATGAGGGGGGCGCCTGGGTGGCTCAGTAAGTTAAGTGCCTGACTCTTGGTTTCAGCTCAGGTCATGATCTCACAGTTAGCGACTTTGAACCCCACAACAGGCTCCATGATGACAGCTAGGCACCTACTTGGGATTCTCTCTCTCCTTCTCCCTTGCTTGCACTCTTACACTCCCTCTCTCAAATAAACAAAAAAAGGTTAAAAAATGTAAACATAATGAGGGTATTGTATAAATTAATGTTGTCACATCGTAAAGGTTAAAAATCTTTGTACAACATAAAGAAAGAAAAAAAGTCTCTGCCTTCAGTAGTCTGGAAAGCTGTTAAGAACAGGCCCTGTGTGGAGCTTAGACTGCTGTCAACATTCAGGGAATGATCATGTCTTCTGTGATATCATTAACTCCCAGGTGGATGAGGAAGGGAAGCAGCCCTGTTCTTGAAATTTTCAATTGCTTTTTCTGTTTTTCTTTCTTGGTTTATCCACATCCATCTCGGTCCCCAAAGACACTGCATGTCAGATAGTACAAGGAATAATTTTCAACTAGCTTCTTTGCTGTCTTAGAAGAAACTTTTTGCGGTTTTGTTTCCTTTGGGTTTGGTCACTTTTTCTTGGTCTTGAGCTTTCTATCAAGGGAGTGAGTATGTCATAGTTCCAGTCCATATAATCTCTGTAGAGTGAAAGATGGGACCTACAACACTTTTCTCTAAGCTGAAGGCTTGCTCTGTTGTGGCATATTGTTTATTCATTATGGAGGCTGAAGTCCAAGATCAGGGGTCCTTCTGTAGACAGCAGACTTCTGGCTGTGTCCTCACAAGGAGGAAGGCTCTTTGAGTCTTTTAAGATATTCCATTGTTACCTTCTGTTGTTTTTGAAAAGCCTAGTGCAGGTCAGATTACTTTGCTCTTTTAAGTTATTTGGTCTTTTCGCCTAGAAAATTTGAGGATTTCCTATAGGACCTAAAGTCATGTTTGAAATCAAACAGTTTTAGTATGGTATGTCTTGGGATGAATTATTTGGAGTTAATCTTACCAGTTACCTGGTAGGCCCCTTCAATATGTAGAATTAGCTCTTCTTTTTTTCCCCCAATAACTGTTTTCTTGGATAATAGTTTTGAGTGTTAGCTACACCCTATTGTTCTGTTTTCTTCTTTAAAGACTCCATTTACACATATGGCTATTTCCTTTTTGCTTACCTTCCATTTCAGCTATTTTCTAATTCTTTATATTCCTTGCATGTTTTCTGCCTTTCTTTCATATCCCTGATTAAATTTTCATTTGAGTGTATTTTTCTTGGGCACCTTGTAATTTAGTCAACTCTAAATTTATTTTTTCTTTCATTTCTCTCCTGCATTCAATTTATTCTTTTCATTCATTTCTGGCTTTTACTCTACTTCTTTTTAACACCTGAGTATCTTATGCAGGGTGTTTTTTGTTTTTTTTTTTTTTTTTAATAGCTCCAAATGTTTGTCTATTTAATCCAGTTTGGATTAAAATTAAAATTTCCTTCTGCTTCAGGGGTGCCTGGGTGGCTCAGTTGGTTAAGCGTCTGGCTCAGGTTATGATCTCACAGTTCGTGGGTTCCAGCTCTACTTCAGGGTTAGCTCTGTGCTAACACCTCAGAGCCTGGAGCCTGCCTTGGATTCTATGTCTCCCTCTCTCCCTCTCTCTCTCTCTGCCCCTCCCCTGCTCACGTGCTCTCTCTCTCTCTCTCCCAAAAACAAACATTAAAAAATTTCCTTCTGATTCACAGTTGTTTCTTGTGCAAAGGGTGTATCAGCTAAAGTGTTTCAATGCTGTTTTCTAGTAGTAACTTTATAAAGACTTGTATCAAAGTTTCCTTTTCCTTTCTTTCATTTAGTAAATCTGGACTACTTTAAAAGATTTCTAGTCCAGTGGAGGCCTCTTTTGTCAACGTACCAAAGTCCCATTTCTGTCCTGAATTTCCTTCTTCTTTTTTGGTGGTGACATTGGTAGGAGACTGGTATGAGAACTTTGATTTGTTTTTTCTTTTCTTTTACAAGATCATTTTGTTTTTACTTCCTATACCTTTCACCACCCAATCACCAAGACTATCATTCCTTTTTTGCCTTTTTATTCTCCAGAATCCTACCTTCAAAGACTACCTACTCATGTCATGTACACACTTTCATGTTCTATCCTATAGTCAGTTCTCTGACCTACAAGGAAGGTCAGAAAGGTCAGAATGACCAACTTTCTCAGTATATTCACAACCTGGCAATGGTTTTATCTGATGACTAATGTCACCTATCTGATGACTACTGCTAGCTCCCTTCTTCTCTCCTCCAAGTTTTTTTTCAGACTGCCCTTGCTTCCTATAAAGTTTTATGGTAGAGCTTTGGTGGTTTTTACCTTTAACTTAAAACCCTTTTATCACTCCTATCCTGTAGTTAAGCTATCAACATGTTTGTGTGGTTTTATTTGTTCTTGCTGTTCTATATTTTGGGGGAGTTACTTGGGAAGATTTAGGTGTAAGCATTCATCCAATGTCCATGCTTAGAAGTCACTGCTTGAAATTTTTACTACAATCTAGGCAACACCAACTCAGGCTATAAACCTGAGGGCTGGCTTGCAATAACAAATACACTGAAGCAAGTTCAAACTGCAAAATATTAGAGTAAAGGGCTATTTTCCTTATAAATTTAGTTGAGGTCCTAGTTCCTCTTTTGGGGGGCCCAGAACTAAGGGCAGCTAGTGTATTAGTAGGGTACCAACTTGGGTCGACTCTGACTTTGTCTTCTAGTACCTTCTACGTACAAAAGCTAATGTTCAAGTTTACACAATTTAGCAACTGTCTATAAGGTCATGGGGCAGCTTCAGTCTTCAGCTGATGTTGAGTTCCCACCTACATTCAGTATTTGGCCTCAGGACTTCTCACTTTCTACAAGCTCACTAAAACATGCAAATGTTTATTGTATGATGATACCCAGTATGATTAGATTATTTTTTCAGCAGGAAGGTTAAAATGTCTTACTATTAGGCATGGCAAATTTGAACCTGAATTTAAAAATAAAATAGCCTTCAAAATCTGTGAATGGTATCAATTACTTTTTACTTGTACTACAAAAAATTAAATGCCTTCAGATTTTCATTATTTTAAGACAAGTAAGTCTGGTTACTATATAAAATGAATAACATATAAATAATTTAGGTCAAACAATAAATATTACTCTGCAAATTTCTACAGTATAATATTTTAAAATTACACCTACTGTATGAAAACTAACAGCAACAAGTACGAACCTGCACTATATGTGGTCTATATGTTCAAGTCTGAAATTGGTAAAATAAGAATTGTAAAGAAATATAAAATCCTTAAATAACAACAAGCTTTACAGAAAATGGAAAAACTGATATTTACTATGTCAATGAAACAAAATATGCTGGCAAATGATCAAAGGAAAAAAAAATCCTGAGACTGTAATACTGAAATCTCACCAAAGAAAGCTGAACTCTACTGAAAAGCCAAACTGCAAGCAAAAAAGAATTTTTTTACTTGATTATAAGATATGTTAAATTTATACTTAAATTTACTGCTGAAATAATAAACTGAAAATAAATATAACACTTGTAAACTCATAAAAGTATGTTTGTTATTAGAATGAGATAGTAGCACCCAAACCCCAAATTGTGGACAATCAGAAAATTCTGAAATCCATTAAAATCAAAGACATTTTCATTTAACATAAACAATTTTAAATATCATTTCACGATGAATTCTTTGTTTTTACTTCTGCCTATGAATATTTCTTTTTTTTTTTACTAATCCACAACAGCTGAATAAATAAAGCTCCATTCTGAAAGATTTGGCCCAAAATAAGGTCAAAGAAAATTTCTCATGCTCTCCTTAGCACTTTCTTCCTCCTTCCTTGAAATAAGATGCCATAAAATTCTTTAATAAAAACCTATTTTAGGAGTGCCTGGGTGGCTCTCCTAAAATAAGTGGGTTAAGCATCCGACTTTGGCTCAGGTCATGATCTCGCAGTTTCTGAGTTCGAGCCCCGCCATCGGGCTCTGTGCTGACAGCTCAGAGCCTGGAACCTGCTTCGGATTCTGTGTCTCGCTCTCTCTCCGCCCCTCCCCTGCTCACGCTCTGTCTCAAAAATAAATAAAACATTAAAAAAAAAACCAAAAACCTATTTTATTTCTCTTCAAATCTAAATCTGCCATATTTCCTAACTTGTTTTCTGGATTACTAGACAGTATGAAATATTTTAGCCTAGAAGATTCTTGATAGGAAAACAACAAAAAACTTGTGAAAATGAGTCAAATCTTGCACTTCTCCGAGATGTTTCATATTACCACTTCAGGGTTAAAAATATAGTAAGTATTTGGGACTCAACTAATGATGTGTTTGGTGGTGGTGGTTGTTTTATTATAAACAAGAAACTTTGTAACATTTTTCTTGGCTAAAACCACTGCATAAATTCAATTTAAGAGTTAGGAACAATAATTAACACATCAATTTGACAACTTACCTCTGAAAGAGACCATTTACTTCTGTGTTCTAGAAGATGAATGAGTAGAACCCATAATTCTTTAATACATGGACATGGGCAGTGGTGACTCATTAATGCTTCAGAAGGCCTGACCTGTAGGGAAGAACCAAAATGAGTTCTTTTTTAAAAGAGAATTTTATATGCCACATACCTCGTTCCAAATGTTTTAAAAGAATGATTTAGATGACTTAACACTGATGTTCAATTACATAAATTGTTTATGAAAAATGTGCCATTCCATTAAATTTTAAAATAAATCCCCATTTTAAAACCAAAAGTATACAACGAACTTCATTTTCAACTTTTAAAAAAGTTTGCTTTAATCAATGATGTTCAGCAAACTTTTCCTGTAAAGGGCTAGATAGTAAATATTTCAGGGAGATATAGTCCTTGTCACAACTACTCAACTCTGCCATTATTATGCAACATCAATCATAAATAATAGACTTAAAAAAAAAAAAGGTGGGCTGTGCTCAGTAAAATTTTATTTGTAAAACCAGACAATGAGCTAGATATGGGCTCAGGGCATTGATTTCCTAACTTTGATCTAATTCATCAGCCACAACAGAAAAACTTCTAATAAAATGATTAGAAAACAAATTTAATCCATTGTAAAGCAAACTAAAAAATTTTTACAAGTCAGAATAAATACAATTGTTGGGGACCTATAAAGGTTAACCAATTTTAGATTAAGTATGTTTTTATTAAATATACCCTCAATGGTCCTACATAATGCAGAGTATATACACTATACTTGCAAGTACAGCTAGACTTCAGAAATTGATTATGCAATCACTACTTCACATATACTATATTCATGTTTCTAATGTAATACGGAGTAAAAGATAACTTAAAGTATTACTAACCCCTATTTGGTTAATCCACTAATTCATTAGTTGTAAAATTATGTAGACTAGACTTAAAAGACTTTGGTAATACATAAAACACAATCTAAATTATACAAAATTATAAATCCTCATTTCCTATAAGATTTGTGCTAAAAATCTGAAATAACTGATAATGATCTAAAAATTTCCATTGCTAGCAAATGAGTAGCTATATAGCACCTTTAAATCATTGTCTGCATTAAACACTGTTAGACACAATTTAGTAAAAACAAGTAATTCTCCCCATGATTCTAGACCTTTTTTGAAAACAAATAAAATTTCCCTTTACAACTGTTCACTAATTTTAGTTAACTACTCATTTATTGTATTATGTAAGAATACATGTATTGTTAAAGGGCTGGACTCTCCTACTGGAACAGAAGTTAAATGTACAGTTATTGTCATAAACATCTTGTTTTTATTTATTTTTGACAAGATGGAAATTAAAAAAAAAACACACAAAAAAAAACCCGCCTCTGAAACATTAATTTCAGCCTGTACTAAATGTTTAAATCAAATTCTTTTCCCAGTCAACTCCCAGATAGTAATAAATATAAAATTAGGAGAGTTAACAAGTAAACAATTTCAGTTTAAATTCTTATAAACTACACACATTAAGGAGTACTTCCCTTAAGTATCAAAAATACAAATAAACTCTTAAAGCATTACCTTGTCATACCTGTTGAGTGACAGGCTTATTAAATCACAAAGAAGATTTTCACAATGTTCTTCAAATAGGCTGACATTAGTTAAATTGTCTCCTGCCAGATTCATAAACTGATGACCATATATAACTTGCTCTAAAAATACAATAAAATATATTTTTTAAAACTACAGTAGATTTTACTAATTCAGAAGAAGGGAAAAAAACTATAGACCTTTCAACTGACTTACAACAAAACTGTAACACATAGTGTTAAAAGCAAGTTTCTTTGGAAATAAGTTAAATTTGAAGACAATTCCTTTCTTATATGATCACTAATAAACATTACCTAAAAAAGTTTTCAGTTCTCTCAAGTACCACTTAATAGACTTCTCTTTTCTTAATGTGGCCTTCTTTTTTTATAAAAAAATTTTTTTTAACGTTTGTTTTTGAGACAGAGAGAGACAGAGCATGAATGAGGGAGGGTCAGAGAGAGGGAGACACAGAATCTGAAACAGGCTCCAGGCTCTGAGCTGTCAGCACAGAGCCCGACGTGGGGCTCGAACTCACGGACCGCGAGATCATGACCTGAGCCGAAGTCGGCCGCTTAACCAACTGAGCCACCCAGGCACCCCTCTGTGTGGCCTTCTTTAAAAAGCAACAATGCAACATCATTTAAGGAAAAAAAAAATAGAGGGGAAACACTAAAAATCTTCACCAATATTTCTAACCAATAAAGACTTTAAAACATTTAACAAATGCTGATAAACTAATCACATACAATTGTTTCGTGGTATTGCTAGAGAAAACCAAGGTAACAGGTAAGTATACCTTAGAATATTGCTGTAAGGAAATATTTGAAATACAAAGTCCACATGAGAGAATAAATTATGTATTTGTATACATGTTTGCATGTGTATATATGTAAGTGTACACACATACATGTATATACATTTGTGTATTTTTTAATTAGTTCATTGAAAAGCAGGTATTGAGATAATGGATGTCTTTATAACATAAGTAATTGAAAATTCACAAATAATTACAGAATATTGCCAAGTTGTTAATGGAATCTAAAGATACCAGAGAGCAAGACCAAGAAATAAACAGGCAATATATGAAGTAAAAAAAGTATTATCCATGATATAGATAAGCTCCTACTAATTTTTTAAAAAAGAAACATTACCAAAAGACAATAATAAAGAAAATATAAAAAAAAGCAATAAAATTATGTAAAGATGTTCAACTTCACTGGTACTCAGAAAATTGCAAAATAGATTCAGTATTTTTCATGTATTAGTTGGCAAAAAATAAAAATAACTGATAATATCCACTACTGACAAAAGTGTGAGGCAAAGGCACGCTCATCATTAGTGTACATAAATTGGGGAAAACTATGGCAACTGAGCATTTTCAATATTAAAGCTGAAGGCGAGGGCGCCTGGGTGGCTCACACAGTTAAGTGTCCGCTCTTGATTTTGGCTCAGGTCATGATCTCACGGTTCATGGGATCAAGCTCCACATTGAGCTCTGTGCTGATGGTGCACAGCCTGCTTGGGAATCTCTCCCTCTGCACCTCTCCCACTCTCTCTCTCAAAATAAATAAACTTAAAAAAAAAAAAAAAAAGCTGAATGTGCCACTCCAATTCTAAGAATATATTCTACAGAATAACTTGTACATGTATTCAAAGATGTATATATATACAAGGATCTTCTGTGAAGTATCATTTGTAGTATCAAAAAAATAGAAATAACTGAAATATTAAATAGACTTGGCTAAATAAATTGTGACAGAGCCATAACATATAGGCCTTAAATGAATAAAGTCGAGCTATATGTACTAACATGAACAGATCTCTAAAAACTATTAAATAAAACATTATACAAAACACTATGACAATACTAATTGTGGTTAGTTAGAAACAAAGACAAAAATTCTACCCATGAGTTTCTATATATGTATACCAACAGAGAGTAAGTATGGAAAGATAAATGGGCCAAACTGTTCTCTTGAAAAAAGGAATAAGACTTTGACTTTTTACTTTGGTTACTATTTGAGTTAAAATTTTAAAAACTTAAAAAGCCCAGAAAGCACTTATTACCTGTAATTTTAACTCCTGAAACCAATATTACATTGTATGTTAATTAAAATGAAAAAAAAATCAACTGTAATTTTAAAAAAAATAAAGGCTTAGATTTAAAAAAGAACATAAATTAGAAATTCATAAACTTACTCAATTTTTCACCAAGCATGTGAAGAATTTCTAGCACCAGCCAATGGATATCTAAGTGGAGATGTAATAAATGCCATGATGGTGGAAAAAGCTGTGAATGACATTATCAACTGTGACTGAGAATTCGTAGTACTTTACTAGGTATTTTATAGCATGTCACAACACTCCTCCGTAAGCACAAGGATAAAGAACCAATTAACTACCCACTACTCAAAAGCTCAGGGAAAAACTCTGTCTTGCTCTTTAGAGGACTCTTTCACTAGAGTTCTTTGAAAGCATATTTTCTTCTGATACTTTAGGACGGACTCACCTTGGGGCTGCTTAACAGACTTATATTAAAGGTCCCTTCCAACCAATCTCTGATTTTACTATAGCTGCAAGGCAGTAAAATAATTTTTTAACCACTTATTTTCATCATTTTGTTTTAGACACTCCTATAAAATATTTTAACAGGAGAACTTTAGACTATCATACAGACCCTAATGAGATGCTCATTAAGAAACTGAAGTTAAAAGCAGTGAAGAAATTTACCTTTCAACTCATGCATTAAGATTCAAATCTAATTCTATCTGATACAAAAGCCAGTGCCCTTAACTACTCTGCTGTAGTAGGGTTGTCAATAACCTCCCTCCAGCCAACACTTGGTATCACCTTAAAAATAAATACAATATACATGTTCTATTAAGAGAACAAGGAAGGGGCACCTGGCTGGCTCAGTTGGTAGAACTTGAAACTTTTGATCTTGGGGTTGTGAGTTCAAGCCCCACATTGGGTGTAGAGATAACTTTAAAAAAATAAAACCTTTAAAAAAAGGGGGGGGAGAACAAAGAAGAGTTACAGAGAGGGACTTGCCGTATCAACTATGCAAACAAAACAAAATGCTATACTAATAAAACAGTATTGGCTCAGGAAGAGATAATAAATAAACAGAAAAACAGATAAACAGAAAAAAATAGGCAAAAGAGAAATAGATAAACCTGGTATCTTAAATCAGTGGGGAAAGCATGGGCCATTCAATAAAAGACCATTTATTAACTTATTCATTTTCAAGAAACTAAAGTTAGATTTCCCACCTCACAGCATATTTTTAAAAAAGAGATGAATTAAAAAGATGAATGTTAGGGGCGCCTGGGTGGCTCAGTCGGTTAAGCGTCCGACTTTGGCTCAGGTCATGATCTCGCGGTCTGTGGGTTCGAGCCCCGCCTCGGGCCCTGTGCTGACAGCTCAGAGCCTGGAGCCTGTTTCAGATTCTGTGTCTCCCTCTCTCTCTGACCCTCCCCTGTTCATGCTCTTCTCTGTCTCAAAAATAAATAAATGTTAAAAAAAAAAAAATTAAAAAAAAAAGATGAATGTTAAAAAAAAGTATGTTTTTAACAACAGCACAGAGATGATACACAAGAAAAACCTGACAGATATAATTACATACAAAACTGCAACCATCTACCTAGCAAGGCAGCTTAATTGTCGAAAATAAAAAGTGAACTGATGAAAATATCTATAATATGTAATACCCACATTTCTAATAAAAAAAGTATCTCTAATAAAAAAGTTCCTAGAAAGTAATAAAAGACAGATGCTTAACAAAAATAGCAATTAAATCAACACTTCTCATATATAAGATAGGTAAAATCCTAAAAACATAGTCATGAAAGATATTACTTTGTAAGATTTTTTTGTTGTTGTTTCAGAAAAGAAAAAGTACTTTAGTGTACGATTTTTTGTTTACATGTTGAAGACTACATTGCCCTGCTTTAAAAATTCAGTCTTCTGATCTTCAAATAACCTTTCTTTTCACATTTGCCTAATTAAAAAGCCTATGAATGGCAAAACTTAGTTTGAGAACCTTTCTTTGGACACAGTCTTTATTTCTGCTGCTAGATAAATTATTTTTATTTTCTTATGCACTTGATGAATATTCAGAAAATATAAACCAGTCGAATTTATAGAGGCCAAAATGAAGGAAGAATATCCCTCCTTCCATAATCTATCCATGAATTTTCATTAAGTGACATGATTAAAAGCAATTATCTATTTGCTTTCTACAGATTAGACAGATTAACCTGGGAATTCAATTGGGACTCTATTTACTTTTCATATTAAATATATTGGTCCCTGATAAGAAGAGTGCATTTTGTTATTGTTCTATTTCATAGAAATATATAAACATTTATTTGTACATTACATTTTGGCAAAGTTACATTCCTAAAAATAATGTTATTCAAACTGGTAGAGTCAAACAGAATGAAAGAAGTTGAGATTTCAGGGAATATTCCATAGGGAATTACAATTTGCCATTCATATAAGCTCACATTTTCCTATGAAGAATTTGTTAATTACATCTATAAACTGGGTCATGCTATCAGTACAAATTTTTAAAAACCAAACTTCAGGGGCGCCTAGGTGGCTCAGTCAGTTGAGTTTGGCTCAGGTCATGATCTCACTGTATTGGGATCGAGCCCAAGTCTGGATCCGCACTGCATGCATGTGCACGCTCTCTCAAAATAAATAAGCTTAAAAACAAACAAACAAACAAACAAACAAACAAACAAAAACCCCAAACTTCAGTAGGGATGATTACCACAGGTAGAAAAAAAGGGCACAATCAAAACAATCTTAAATCCTATTTCAGAAGGTTTCAAAGAACAGACATTATGATACAGTTTTAAAAGTGTAACTTGTATAAGGTGATCTTGAATCTTACTGTAATATAAACTAAGGTTTGCCCAAGCCTTTATCAATGGGAAAAATGATACAAATTTTTAAAAATGGAGGTTATTTTATTTGCTTTGAAACTTTTACACATTTGCACGTTATAAATTGGAATTGAGAATAGCTATCACCGATTTGGTGCATATTATATTCTAAGCACTTTAATTTTAACGTACTTAATTGTCCTAAATAACTCTAGGAAGCTTTATCAGTTATACAATGGGGAGACTGAGTCAAGAGGTGTTACTTGCCCAATGGCACATAATTAAAAAGAGGAGCCAGAATTTCAACTCAGGGAGTCTGGGCTGCACTCTTGACTAATTTCCCTCATTCTTGAATGAATACTCTTTGTGTGAAGAAAAAACTGATGATTTAAAAATTAAATAAAACAAGTCAAACCTTAATCTGGTTTTGATTTACAAATGCTCCTAGATTAATATTGGTAAGTTCAGATAGATGTCCAACATATAAGAGTAATCCATGAAGCTCATCAACCAACACAGAGGGAAACTGTGCCTCCAAAGTCTCATAGGGATGGACAGGAACATGACTCTCAGCATTCTGTACTTTCAGGTACCTAAAAAACAATTACATACATAAATAACCAGAGTCTGGATGAACCTGAACTCAGAAATTCATGCAGTGATCAAGATACTCTTTTGATATCCTACCTAAAGATGAAAACTTTAACATAATGAAGAAATGTCACACACTGCTGCCTAATATTGTCTGCTTTGCTGTGTAGAATTGATATCTTCCCTGAAACAAAATAGATAAGTGTTATCATAGTTTAAATAACTGATCAGTGGGCAGTGACCAAAAAAAAGTTTTGTAAGCCATACAAGCAGCAATTCATCATTTGTGATTTCATTCCTTCAAAATTCATCACTATCATACATTCTGATTCCCACCAAAAATAATTACCACTTTCTGCTCCCTGAATTTGTTTTAACATACCTCAGTGATTTTGTTTATACAGTTGTCTCTACCTGGAACTCCTCCTGTCCCCACAACTTTCGCCTACCTATTTCTTTCCTCATCTTTGTAGACCAAGATCCGGCATCACTCTGTGACAGGCACACTCACAGATGAAGCCCCTGGCTCCACAGCAGCTTATACAGGCCACTATTACTACACTTTTCCATGTACCACACTTATCTACGCTCGTGTGTCTGTATGTCCTACCAACTGCAAACTCCTCAGCAGCATATTTTTCCACTTTGATTCATTATCACCTTACACAGTACCTGGCATGCAGCAGGGATTCAGGTGATAAATAATACTCAACATTTACTGGGCACATACCGAGAAAACAAAACAAAACAGCCCTGACAGCTGATAGCTAACAACTAGGTCATGAAGTTCCCTACTGAAATTAAAGTTTCCATAAAATATCAACAATAATCAGACAGGGCCACTCTGTGATTACAGTGAACCAAGACAAAAACAAAACCTCTCTGTAATCATGTCTGAATACAGAAACAAGGCACTATGCAATCACAGAAAAACAATACAAAAACAAACTCCTCTTGCAGCTAACATGACTCCTGCTTCTTTACTAATTAGAACCCCCTCTAGCCTTTCTTTGTCCCATCTCCTAGACAAAAATTAACACATTTAATTCATGACATTCTCCCTGCTTAACAGCATCCAATCCAAAATAAAGTCCAAGCCCTCTTAAACTCTACTCCAAATCAGCCAATAGAGTGTAAACCCTATCACAAGCCCCTCCCTATTCTCTGAGAAGTCCCAACTGTTCCTTATGATCAGTAAGCTACTAAACCTTTCATTGACCAAAGGTGTGTTCCAGGTGATCTTTAGTTGGTGGGCATCAATAACAACAGATGTTAGCCTAAGCACTTCACATCCGGGATATCATTTAATCCTCACAAGAACTCAATGAGGTGGGAACTAGTACCTGGAGCTAGTACCTGGTGTGAGACCAACAGTTAACTAGTATTGACCTGGGCTGACCACAGTGCCATGATTCTAATGACTACACTGTACCAAAACTGACAAAAAGGAGAAGCAGCTAGCCTGCGCTAAACCATACTGCCCTTCAATTCTCTTCACTCCCTTCACTATACTGAACCCTCCCAATCAGTAATCCATTAAGGTAAAAAACAAACAGAAAGAAGACAGCATGAAGTCTGGTGATTTCTCTTATAAGCTCTCCATCCCACTCCCCACCCTCAAAGCAAGTTGCTAATTCACTTCAGAACTATTTAGTCTTAAATCAATTTTATCACAAATATGGAAAAATACTATAAATCTCAGCTACAACAAAATTTAAGTGTCATATTTTTTCTGAACACCAAACACTATTCTGAACCTCTAATCTAATGGTTCTTCCTCTGTATTATTATGATATCCCAATAATGCATCATAGACAGATGTGCAATTCACTGTAATGGGAGTACCATTCCTTTTTGCCATTAAACATACTTAAAACTTACCAAAATCACAGCTGGCCTGTAATAAGGTTTCCAAGTTGTATAGCTGTTGCCTAATTTTAAAAAATTGAAGGTGAGAGTTAATTTCCTCACAGTTTAAAGCATGTAACAGTTAAAGGCATAATGTTTCCAAATCTATTCCATAGCCTTAGTGCTGCATAGCCTCTCATTTATGGATGATGTTTAAAATACTTTGTGAATGTTTATTCAGATAGTGAAGACTATGAAAAGATAGAACATGCCTTTGTCTGGCCTTCCAAAAAATATCTATTAAAAGCTATATATATGTATATGTAATTATAAATACCATAGATTTCACTATCAATGAGATACTGTGTATCCTTAAAAGTTAATGATACTTATATAAAAATCCTAGGTTAACAGTTATATAATGAAATGTTAAATTGTATCAGACAGTTCTACAACAGTTCAGAAAAGGAACAGAATAATTTAGAGTTATCAAGGAAAGATATATAGATGTCCCCGCTGAATTCTTGATACTAATCTCCTGTCATTCTTCCTAGTTGCTTTTTTTTTTAATGTTTATTTATTTATTTCGAGAGACAGCATGTGTGTGAACAGGGGAGGGACAGAGAGAGGGAGTGAGAGGGAATCCCAAGGAGGCTCTGAGCAGTCAGTGCAGTGCCCAATGCGGGGCTCAAACTCACAAATTCTAAGATCATGACCTGAGTCGAACGCTTAACAGACTAAGCCTCCCAGGTGCCCCAGGAAATGCTTATTGAAATATTTAAGAGTGAGATAACATGATGCCTGGATTCTGCTAAAAATACTGAAACCAAAAAAAAGGAGGGAAAGGAATAGATGCAGGAAATGCAATAAAACCCTGATGTTTATTGCTACTCAGGGAGGATACGTGAAGGTTCATTATAGTAGTGATTCTACATTTGCATATGTTCGAAAATTGTTAAAATTTTTAATGTTGTCCAAATTAATCATATTACAGTCTGAAAGATCTATTTGGACAAAGTCGGAATTCATTCTCTAAAACTCAATGAAACATTATGACGATTCAGCAACAAAAGTAGTATTTCAGTTTGCTTCCAAAATATAATATAGTTCAAAGACTTAAACATTTGTCTTCAATACCTGATGTCAAATATAGAAGAATAAAAAGTCTGAAAAATAATAAAGACTCACTAAAACAAAAGACAAAACTCATGAAAATCATTCCTCCATCAAACATCACTACTTGATTGTTGTACTGATAATCAAGAACATGAACAACACTACAGGTGCTTTTGTAATACTGACATTAACAACCAACCAGCAAAGTAACTTACAAAACTGAATAGCATCTACGCTCAAAAGCAGTTAAAAAAAAACAAAAAAACAAAAAAAAACCAAAACATACCTAAATAAATGGAAGAGCACTCTAGATGAATTCACTAATGCTGTTTCTGTAACCCACTGAATGCCAAATATTTCCACTGTATCTTCTTCAAAATTAGTTGGTAAAGGATCAAGATTCAAAATTAACCTGAAAGGAAAACCCTGATTTAATCTCATAAAAAGTATGCTAAATCCCATACTATGGCATACCTTTTTTTGTCATTATATTAATGCATATTGTACATGACATGTGGACAATAATGTCAAGGTCATGATATGCCTTGATACCTGACACCTTACCTAGTGAGGAATACTACATTTAGACTGTATGAAAAATTCAGTCAAATACAGTGATTAAAAAAAAAAAAAGTATAACTAAAGAGCAATGTAACTCAGGGAAAAATCTCAAAAAGAAGTCTAAGGAACATACTTTTGCCTGTGATCTTAAGTTCAAGAATTTCATCCTTTGAGGGGACATTTAATTTTTAAAACAGTTGAAAGTTACTCTAAGCCATGTCTGGAGCATAATCAAACTTAGTAATCTCTTTTAAGGTATCAAACAAGGAACAACTATAAAATCAACAAAAATGGTTTCCTTTCTGACTGAAACTGCTTCAGCAGGTACTCCCAAAATATTTCAGTAACTGCAGTTTTACTGCAATTTGTGTACATCTGCCCAAGGCAAGAACTTTGAACAACAGCATTCTTGTGAACTTACACAATCTGGCATAATTTCTTCAAAAGTTAAAACAAAAATAAGTCTATAAGACTTCTGTGTACAGATACACAGAATTAGAACTGGGGCAAAGACAACAAAAAAATGTGCATGTCTAACTTAAGAATTACTGTGATGTCCACAATATTATTTCATGTTTTAGAGGCTTATACCATTTCAAAAAACCCAGCTAGTTCGGAATTCAGTTTAAGCAAAAGGGAAATTAATAGCTTCCTACCCAAAAGCTGAGGTAGCAGTAAAATAAGAAAACATAGGTAGCCAGAATTTCTTCCTAATATCCCAAAATCTTTTAGGTATGCTCCAACCAGGAAACCGACAACAGAACTGACAGCCTGAAACCATGTGATATACAAAAACGTTTATAAAAACGCTGCTTGAACATCCAAGTTTAACGGACTGAAATCATAATTAAGGAACATTCCTCACACACTGCTGAAAAATCTGATAAGGGAAAGATAAAGTCTCCGATTTTTTACCCACCGCTTAAGGGCTCCGCTAGAAAGGTAGGACTCTCCAGAAAAAGGACTTCCTCCTCCTCGGTTGTCAAAACCACAGGAAAAACATGGGGGTTTGCACCAGTCTGTCCCCAGCTCCAGTTCCAAGCTGTCGGTCAGGAACATCGACGCGGCGGAACAGTTATCCATTATGTACTTCCTGTCCTGAAATGTTTGGGATTCATAATCATTCAGGACTCCAAAGAAATTGTGATAAGATTCCAGGAGATGGGGCCAAGAGATTGGGAGTGACCTCCGAAAGTTCTCAAAACGTCCCCCCCAAGCACAAAGAAAAAAGCCCGAGAAGCCAATTCCTCAACTCTCCCCACACCGACACCCCGATGGAAAGGCTGTTTCTATTTAGGTAGAATGCACCCCCGACTGGCTGTGGCAGGAACTTCTTATCTGCTCTCTAGGTTCATCTCTGCAGCCCGAACAGCGAGAAAAATGTTTGCAGGACAGATCCAGCTTAAACTCCCGACCCCGCCGGGTCCTGCACAGCCCGCTACATTACCAAACCGCACTGAACCAGTTTCCCATCAGTAAAGTGGAAAAGCTCCCTTGCACTCTCCGTGGCGGGGGGTGGGGAGGATCAGGACCGCCCGACGCCAAAGTTTAGTTCTCCCCGCCGGGAGGCAAGTTCCGCCAGCGCGGGCCGGGCACAGATCGAGGGAAGCAGGTGTCCTGCGCACCGGGACGCCCCTCGTTCGGTGCACGGCGTACCGGCTCACACTTTCGGTCCCGGAGATCCGCCCCAGCTGTCCAGTCTAGAACCGCGGCGTCGGTGGGGTCTAAAATAGAAACAGGCGAAATTCCCGCCACGGCGGACGCACGCTCAGGAAGGGCGGGGCCACGGCGCAGTCGCCCCGGAGGTCGGCTCGTGACGTCTACGTAGGACCCGCCGGCTCTCCGCGAGTTCTCGCGAGAGTCTGTCTGCCAAGGACTAAGTGCGGCGAGCTGCTTTTTGTTTTTTTAGTGAGTGTGTGCTTGTAGCTTTAATTGGTTCCTTTGGCTGGAAGGTGGGGCCTCACCGGGCAACGAAACTGGTACCGAGGCTGAGGTGAGCAAGGCCTAGGGACAGCTGGGTTTTCTTCGGGCAGGACCCAAGTAAGGAGTATTGCTCAAGTGAGCCCGAAGCGGGTGTCTCATTCACACCCAGAGCGGCTCCATAATCACTTCTTGCCGCGCTGGTGCCCGCAAGTCCTTTGTTGAGATCGAGGATGCCTATTGTTAATGTTTTGTGGGCAAGGCAAGTGCAAAAATAAGCTAATCCAGTGTATGGAAGCACTGAATAGGTCAGATGTCCCTTGCTTTCGGTATACAACTGTTGCTTTCCTTATGTGCAATACATCTGGACATGTTTAAGTCGCTTAAACCTGGTCGCTTTTGTAAAGGTATAGCCCATGTGCAGCATTTTTATCTTTTGAAAGTATTCTTTAAAACCTACTAAGAAGACTTTCCAGTCTAAATCAGAGATAACACTTTTAGGCATGTCAGTCACTTCAAATTCAAGAAAAACAGGAGAATTGCTCATTCATTCGTCTTATAATTTTGAGTGTTCCCCATTGCCCATTGCTCCAGAATAGTTTGTCCTGTGTTTAATTCCTACACAGGGAACCTGTCATAACTCCTCTGTTCAAACCAAATTTTCTAAGAAATGGGATGAGGTGAGGAGAAAAACACAACATGACCTCTATTCTGACTGCAACCTAGGGATACTGTGATGGGTGTTATGTCCATTATGTACAGATGATGTGCCCTGCGACTTGATGCTTTGTTGGGTACCGCTGCAGCTTTTTTTATGGTTCGTGTGGAGTTCTAGCATGACACATAGTGTCATCAACAACAATCCCTAGGAAATAGTGCCTAGTTATGAGAATATTGGGACCTGGCACTGTGTTTAGGAGAATTGGGTCAACAGATAATTATTTCTTCCTCTAATCAAAACATGCAGATAGATTCCTTTTTCCTTTTTCAAGCATCTGGTGAGTGATCAACTTGGTTGAACCAGTGAGTAGAATGAGAAGAACCAAATAACTTCTTTGTAAATAATTTAAGCTAGTACTGTAATGCATATCAGTAGGAATCCCTGACAAATTAACAGCATACTCAAGAGAGGTAATTAAAGATAGTTTAATCAAAGGGCCATTTTTAAAGATATGGACAGGGTTATTGGAAAACAAAAAACTAATGGTGAAGCGTCCAGAACTCATCAGAGTCATTATCATCCTTAAGCCTAAGAGATTTGGGGACAGAGTGATTACTAGAGCCCAAGGAGATGTACTGCTGTGGGAGACATACTGCAGTAGGAGACAGCCACCTACCTGAGGAACATAGATAGCTAGGACCCAACCTCCAACCCAAGAGGGAGGAGCTAGAAGGATTAAGTACCCAAACCACTTTCCCTCCACACTTCAATGTCCCAACTGGAGTTTTTCAATGGCTGCAGCCAACCTAAAAACAGAGGGCAAGCATGTAAGCTATAAAGTTCAGGCTCCTAGACTAGAGTCCAGGCAGAAGAGAGATAGAGAGCGAATCTGACAAAAAGGGGTAAATTTTATATCAAAAAGACATAACGATACTAAATGTGTAACAGAGCTTTCATATATAGAAAGGGAAAAATATTATTACTTAGAGGAGAAATACCCAAATCAATAATTGCAGACTTGAACACTTCTCTCTCTCTAATTGGTAGAACAAATAGATTAGTATAGACTTGAATAGTACCACCAACCAACTTGACCTAATTGATAGATTTATAGGTGACTCAACCTAACAATAGCAGAATACACATTTTACAAATGCACACAGAACATTGACTAAGGTAGACCATATTCTTTGCAAGAAATCAAATGTCATCAACTTTAAAAGATTGAAATCATACAAAGTATATTGTCTGACCACAATGGAATTAACCTAGAAACAAATAACAGAAAGATATCTGCAATAAATCTCTCAATATTTGGACATTAAGTAACACACTTCTAATAAACCCATGGGTCAAAGAAGAAATCACTAAGAAAATGAAAAAAAATATTTTGAATTAAATGAAATGAAAGTACAGTAATTTTATTTTAACTGCTTACATTAGAGAAGAAAAAAGACCTAAGTTAATGATTTAAATTTCTAAAGAAACTAGAAAAAAAAAACAGCAAAATAAAACCAAATCAAGCAAAATGAAGGATATAAAGAGAGAAAAAAATGAAATGAAACAGAAGAATAGAGGAAATAAATGCAATCAAAAGGTGGTTCTTTGAAAAGATGAATTTAATTGATGCACTTTTTAGCCAGAATTATCAAGAAAAAGGGAGAAAACACAAATTACTAATATCAGGAATTAAAGATCTGTCATCACTACAGACTGTTACAGACATTAAAAGGATAAGCATATTAGCATTTTTTTATGCCAACAAACATAGATGAAATGGACAAATTCTTTGAAAGACACCAACTGCCAAAGCTCACAAAAGAAGAAAAAGAAAACTTGAATGGTTCTATATCCATTATAGTAATTTTAATTAAAAAAAAAAACACAAAAAACTTCTGGGGCAGCTGAGTTGACTCAGTCACTTGAGTGCTGGCCCTTGATTTCAGTTCAGGTCATGATCTCAAGGTTCCTCATGGGGCTTTGTACTATTGGCACAGAGCCTGTTTGAGATTTTCTCTCTCCTCTCTCTCTGCCCTTCCCCTCGTGTGTGTGCACTCTCTCTCTCTCAAAATTAAAACAAAACAAAACAAAACAAAACAAAACAAACAAACAAAACCACAAAACTGTCTGGAGAGCCTGGCTGGCTCAGTAGGAGGAGCATGTGACCCTTGATCTCGAGGTTGTGAGTTCAAGCCCTGTGTTGGTTATAGAGATTACTTAAATAAATAAAACAAGATAAAAAAAAAACTCCTCTCTCTTTCTCACCACACACACACACACACACACACACACACACACACACACACACACAGTTTTTTCAAGGAACATTCCAGGACCAAATGGCTTTACCATTGAATTCTCCCAAACATTTAAAGAAGGAATAATATCACTTCTCTACTAACTCTTCAAGAAAATAGAAGAGGATGAAATACTTCAAAACTCACTTAATGTGGCAAACATTATACTGATCAAAACATGACAAAGAAAATTACAATACAATATCATTCACATGGAGACAGAAATTTTACCAAATAAAATCCAGCAATATATAAAAAAAAGATTACCTATACTAAGAAAATCAGGTTCATTTTGGGAATGCAAGTTTGGTGAAAGTTTCTAAACACAATCATGGCAGTTCATTATATCAACAAACTAAAAAGACAAACCACGTCCTCACCTTAATCTGCAAAAAAAAAAAAAAAAAAAAAAAATCACCTGAAAAATTCAGTATCCATTCATGATAAAAACTTGGCAAACTAGGAATAAAAGAAAATTTCCTAAACCTGAAAATGGCAACTTTGGCAAACCTATTGAAATCATGAAAATGAATGCTTTCTCCAGAAGACTGAGAACAGGCAATGATGTCTACTTTTGTCTACTTCTATTCAACATTGTACTGGAGATAACTAACCGATCCAAAGGGTATGAGACTGAAATAGATGGGAAAGGAGAAGGTAAAACTGCAATCATTATCAGATGGCATAATCATTTATGTAGAACATCCTTAAGAATATACAAAAACAGATACTAGAACTAATTAATATATTCAGGGTGGAAGCATTCAATGTCAGTATACAAAAAAGGATTGATTTTCTAGACAAGCAATGAACACTTAGAAATTACAATTTAAAAAGCAATACCATTTTAATAGCATCAAAAATTCTCAAAGATAAATCTAACAAATATAAACAGGATTTTGTATGCTGAATATTATATAATATTGCCAAGAGAAATTTAAGAATACCAATTAAATATAAAGATATAACATGATAGTGAATTGGAAGACTCAATACTGTTAAGATTTCTTCCAAAATTTATCTACAAATTCAATGGCATGCCAATCAAAATCCCAATGGTTCTTCCTTTTGTAGAAATTCACAAATGCTTTCAGAAATTGATATAGAAATGCGAAGGATCTAAAATAACCAAAACAATTTGGGGTAAGAAGAATGTTGGAAGATTCACAGTACCTGATTTCTGGATTTATTATAAAGCTACAGTAATCAAAACAGTATGGTATTGGGGTAAGGATAGACAGTCAATGGAACAGAATAGAGGGTGTATTCCTGGAATATCTGTTTTGTTAGGGTTAGTGACACTGACCCCAAGTACAGTTAAAAATCCACATGTAACTTTTAACTCCTCCAAACTTAATTACTAGTAGCCTATTGTTGACTGGAAGCTTACAAATAACATAAGTAGTTGGTTAGCTCATATTTAGTATGCTATACATGTTATATACTGTATTAAAATAAGCTAGAGAAAATTTTATTATGTATGAGAGAAAATACATTTACAGTACTCCACTGTAAAAAAATCTGCATGTAAGTAGACCAGCACAGTTCAAACCCATATTGCTCAAGAGTCAACTGTATATCAAATGCTGATTAAGTGGAATAATAAGAGAAAGCAAGTTAATTATTGAGTTTGGCAAGATGTAAGTCCTTATTGATGTTGATAAAAGCCATTTTAGTTGAATAGTAGGGGAGGGGTGACTGGGTGGCTCAGTTAGTTAAGTGTTCGACTTTGGCTCAGATCATGATCTCATGGTTCATGGGTTAGAGCCCTGCGTCGGACTCTGTGCTGACAGCTTGGAGCCTGGACCCTGCTTCGGATTCTGTATCTCCCTCTCTGCCCCTCCCTCACTCATGTTCTGCCTCTCTCTCTCTCTATCTCTCTCTCTCAAAAACAAACATTTAAAAAACTTTTTTTTTTTAAAGAAAAATAGTAGAGTTGTAGGGGGAAATGTCAGATTATACTGGGATGGATAGAAAATGTGAGGTGAGTCAGCAAATATAGAAACTTTACCCAGGAATTTAAAGCAAAAACTGAGGGCAAGAAGGAGATGTGGGCATCAAGAGATTTCGAATCAAAGAGATTTCTTGAAGACAAGAAATATTAGAACATGTTTGTGAGGCTATGGAAATAAAAAAGTATAAAGAGAAAAGTTGATGATGTTGAAGAGAAGGGGAATGGTTGCAGGACTGCGGACATGGAGGACAAGGGGGACTGTACTCACTACATAGGTGATGTATCCTCTAATAGGATCAAGGACAATTTCTCCTTAACAGGAAGAATGAAAGATATCCAGGTAAAGGTAGCTGAAGTTGGTGAACTGGGTGGTTGGAATTTGAGATAGTGTGTGTTTTATTTCATCCATTTTCTCTGTGAAATACCAACTGGAAGTGAGAGAAAAGAGTGGTTGTTAGAGATTTGAGGAGAGATAAGATGTGTCATCATCATATTGGTGAGTTTAAAAGGTGTATTAGGGAAGTGTAGTAGAAATGTCTGGGGGTACTGAGTGACTATTTGAGATTTATAATGAAAACTTAAGCATTCAGGTAGCATAGTTTTGTGATTTTCTCCAACAACATTCACAAGGGGAAGACATATGATAGAATTTGAATCTTGTATTAGTGAACCCATTCTGACTTACTGTTTCATTTTAAGTATATATATAAATCATCTATTTATTATTATGTCATCAGACTCAAAGTCAAACAATTTAATATGAATGCCATGTTTTTCATAAGGAAACCTTATAAAATTCAACTGAATCTAATATAACCCAAAGGTTAAAGCCCTCAATTTCAGAAATGTTATCACCACTTTAATTGAAATCTTAAAGTTTAAGACCATTTGTACCTGAAATGAAACCAAGGGTCATATTACCTCTATAGTAATTGCTTTTGAGCCTAGAATTGGATTTAGCATTTTGGTAAAATCTGACCAATACTAAATCCAGTTCTAATGATCTTAGTATACAATTGGCCATTGTTGAGGATCCACTAAGATAGCTAACTCAGTTATGAAAATACGGTTTTCTCTATGAGCTATCTATTGCCAGTGTGTATAAAACCCACCTTCAGTTGACTTTCTATCAACTCAAGTATTTTATTACACTAATTTAATGTGGCAGATAATTAATGTTTCAAGTGCTACTCTCTGCATAGATATCATGATTTAAAAGACTACTTCAGTAGCAATGGGGAGGTTTAGTTAGTTGAGAAGGAACAAGTTTTCTGTATAGTAAAAGGAATTTTCCTGCAGCTCTTTGGTGCTTTGGGTCACATCATATAAGAACCTTAAACATCTGGATCCAGGAAAATTTTAATATTGACCCTCATTCATTTTTCTCTACATTTAGCATCTTTCCCTCCTGCATGTGCTCTCATTCCATTTCGTTTTGTCTCCAGAAGCTTGATTCATCAATTACCCCTCTTCTTTCTACCTTCAACCGCTCCCTCTCCCCTGCCCCTTTTCCCTAGGCCCACTGTAGTAGGCAGTTTATAACATGGCCCCAAATAATCTCTGCTACCTTGTATTCATGCCTTTGTGTAATCTTCTCCACTTGAGTGTGGACTAAACCTAATGACTTGCTACTAATATAATAAAGCAAAAATTGATGGCATATCATTTCTATGATTAGAATTCAAAAGACTGTGAGTTCCATCTTGCTAGCACTCTCTCTCTCAATGGCAGTTTCTCCCTCTTCTCAACTTGGTCATTTGGTGAAGTAAACTGCCATGTTACAGAGGACCATGTGGCAAAAACTGAGGACAAACGCTGGTCAACAGTCATTGAGGAACTATGGCTCTCAGTCCAGCAGTACACGATGAATCCTAACTAGTGTGAGTGAACTTGGGAAGTAGATTCTTCCCCAGTTTAATCTGGGGGAATCTTGAAATGACAAGGCCTTGGCAGGTATGTAGAATTTAACATGATCCAAACAGGGATTTGACTTTGTTTTGTAAGACTGTCTTACTGCCTGGGGGTCTTGGGTCATACTGGATAGGCTGACAGTATGGTTTAGAGTGGACCTGGCCTCATCCAAAGTACCAACAATGTGATTTAGGGTGGGCTTTTGGGTCATGCAGTATCAGTCAACCTGGATACTGAGATAAACCATGTGGGTAATAATTTGATCACACATATGTACAGGAGCCCCAATAAAAACTCTGAACACCAGGGCTGGGGCATTTTTCCTTAGTCGGCAATATTCCGGTATGATTACTGAAGGTTGCATTGATGCTCTACTGTTCTTTTCTAAACATTTCCAGGTTAGATTTTCATTATAACACATAATTTTTATATATAGAATATACACATAATAGTATGCTTTACATATTGTTGACAGAATAATTGTGCCCATATCTGTCTCCTCAGTAGACCATTCACTTGAGATTTGTCCATTATTATGTGCTTTGTGTCTAGGATGGTACCTGCATATAGTAAGTAGGTCCTTAAATTACTTTTGACTAAATGAATAAAATATTATATCTGGTGTTTAACTATTAATAATCATATCTTTTGGGGGGAAATATTTTTGAAAGTTGTTATAATTGTACTTTCTTAGCCTTAGAATTTCAGCGAGGCACAAATCTGAGAAGTACTGTAAGGTACCCAATATTCTGACTGAGGTACTAGGTCACTATTGCAGAAGAGATGGCCAAAATTTGCTTTTTATCAGCATTAGCTGAACATTTAATTTTAGTCTATGTATAAAAAAAAATTCACTACGGTTTGGAGTTTCAAGAGTGAAGGTTTATTTAGAGACTACATGTGGAAATCTACAGTGTCTTCCCGCGCCCCCCCCCCTTTTTTTTCCCAAGGCAAGGGAGGTGAGCTTGAGAGAACCACTGTGAAAGGCTCACACGTAGCTCCTGGCATTTGAGGTACACAGGTCCCTGTCTTTGTGCTGACAAATATAAAGGCAAAAGGTTGGCTGGCATGGCTTGTGGTGGCAGGCAAAGAGAGAGTGCTGTGGAGGGAGTGAGCTGTACTACTACCACTGTTGTGGGTAAACAGTAAATGGGTCCTGAGGAAGGGAGCCAGACCTGAGGTGTCTTGGGACAAAGCTTGTTCAAGAGGACCGCCTAGAGGGCTCAGGTGATATCAACAGGAGGAGGCTGGAAGGCCAGTGGAAATCAGGGGTTAGGGGGCAGTCATCTACAGCTGCCAAGGGAACTTGGATCAAAACACTTCCTTGCTTAAAATACTTCAGTGGCCTCTAACTATAGTTAGAGAGAAATCTAGACTCTTCACGTTTGTGATTTGACCCCTTCCTATGTCCACAGTCTTACCTTACACCACTCCCCACTTCTTTCTCAAATGATCAGCCACATGGACCTTCTTTAAGTTCTTTTCACATATTCTTTCCTGCCTCAAAATGTTAGTGCAAACAGCCTTATGCCAGAACTGTTTTTTTCCCCTCTTGCATTTTCTAGTCCTGCTGCTTTTCATCCTTGACATCTTAGCTAAAACCTCTGTCCCTCATAGAGACTTCTGTTGACCCTTCATTTTAGCATACATTTCTATAATAGCTTGAGTTGGGTAAAGCAGCAAATGACAGAAAAAAAAAAAACTCAGAATAACTGTGGCTTAACAAGAAAAATTATCTTTCCCTCTCACATGAGAGTCATAGAATCATTCTTGACCTGGTGGTGTAGCATAGTAGCAGGATCTCAGGAGCCTTAAATCTTGTGTCTCTATAACATGCAGCCTCTATTTAAAGTTCACCTTTTAGTCCATGAAATCTGTTCTTGTTACAGCCAGCACATGTATATTCCAGTTGGCAGGAAGGAGAAAAAGGGAAAAGGGCATGTAAGCCTCTAAATTCAATCCCAGGAGTTGCTCATACTGCATACACTTATATGGATTGCATCCGTATTGGATGGATTGGAAACCGTAATGTCCATACTCAAATGGGCCTAGGCATTTCACCCAGCTTGTGACCCACTTCAGTATTTCATTGTTCTTGGTTTAGCTGTGTCACATCTCGCTACAAGTTAGGCAAGCTGGGAAAGACAATCTTTATTCTAGCTAAAGTTAGTGGATAGACTAATATGAATATAAGAGACAACTAGCAGTTGCCCCCGGTTAATAACCATCAGTTTTATTTTCTCACAGCACCAAGATATAGAGGCTAAAACATTTCCCCCTCATAGAAGCATTCTTTGATGACTCAATCTAAAGTAAATTTGGGGGCACCTGGGTGGCTCAGTCGGTTAAGTTCTGATTCTGGTTTCGGCTCAGATCATGATCTCCCGGTTCATGGGTCCGGGCCCCACACTGGGCTCCACCTTAGCAGTGCAGAACCTGCTTGGATTCTCTTTCTCTCCTCTCTCTCTCTCAAAAAATAAATAAGCTTAAAAAAACATAAAGTAAATTTATATAATAATTTGGGTTGGGTTCAGCTACAAGTGACAGAAAATTCAGCATAAAAGTGGCTTAACAAGAAAACAGTTTAATCCTTTCTCACATGAAAGCTGTGTATTTATTCTAGGGTTTGCATAGTGTTATACAGTGTCTAGAAAGGGAATGAGTTACATTTCATGTCATTCAGTTATGGTAGTTATATCAGTCAGCAAACTGCTCTTTTTCTAAGTTTTATTGGAAGTCAGACATACCTATTAGTTAACATATTGTCTATGGCTGCTTTCTTCTGACAACTTCAGAGTTGAGGGTTGCAACTAAGAATGTATGGTCCACAAAGCCTAAACTGTTTAATATTTGGCCCTTTATAGAAAAAAAGTTGCCAACCCCTGAGTGATATTAATAGGTTTGTTGCATAATGTCTATTTAAAGGCATCAATTTCCTTGAAGCTCTAAGATTTTCCCTCCGAAAGCTAGCAGTTATAAGTAAAAGTGTTTTCATATGTCCCTACAACACACTCTTCTGTAATTTTCTGTTTTCTATGGAAGGTGAATGAGATAAAGACTTTTCAATTATTTCACTTTGCATTTTTTTTCTGGCTAATCTGTCTGATGCCACCCTTCTAAGACTCAAAGAGTTCCAGAGCAGAAAAGTACTTTAGAGTCAGTGTATGGGACACAATAAAAGACTTATTTCCCTAGCTGCCAAAGTGCTGCTGCCAGTTCTGGGCTGTTGGCCCTTTTAAAAATTGCTTTCAGTTCTGAAAGAACAAGAGCCTGCTTGCCCAAATTGGTGCATCTGATATCCAATGGCAGTGGCATGGATGTATAAATGCCCAGTCTTCCTTTCTCCTGCCCTAACTTGGGATAACTATGAAGGGTTATCTCAGCTTCAGAGAAACCAGCAGTTGGCTGAGGCCTCGTGGAGATTACACTGCAACTCAACATCTCCCTCTGCCCTGTGCTATTTTTTCCCCTTCCTTCCACCAGTGGTAGTTCCCAATATTACTCCCTAATAAATTTCCTACATACTAATCTGTACGCTAATTCCTGCTTTTTAGGATGCCGAATCTTCTGGATTTTCCAAGGTACAGATTTGGGAAAGGGGAGAGCCAGAACTTTTGGCTCTACAGGTCAGTTTCCTACCACATAATATGTGTAACCTCTGGGGCACCTGTGTGGCTCAGTTGGTTGAGTGTCCAGCTCTTGATTTGGGCTCAGGTCATGATCTTAGCTAGGGTCATGGGATTGAGCCCCACGTTGGGCTGTGTGCTGAGTGTGGAGCCTGCTTAAGATTCTCTCTTTTTCCTGCCCCTTTCCTGCTTGCATAGTCTCTCTCACTTTCTCTCTAAAATAAACAAAAAGAAGAAGAAAGCTCTAATTACTGTTTAACCCCTTGAGCTTCTGTAAGAAGCAAAGACTTAAAGAATCTATGAAATACTATAGCCTCCTCTTAATGTTTTATTATTATAATGTCAAGAGGCTATGTCGATTAAGCATCACTGGAATCTGTCCACTGGGTTATAGAATAGGGTGGAGTAGAGATCATTGTTTAAAGGAGAGTTTATGGATCAGCATTCCTAAATTTTCCAGCTATATAATCTTGGATATATTTCTTAAACTCTCTGAGCATCAGGTTTGTTTCTGAGAATTGGAAGACAATGGTACTTATTAGAGGCATAGAGGACCTTCTTATTCTGTACTTTAGTTCCTCCAACAAGTAACATTCATTCTACTTCATTTCATTCTACTCCAGAAGAATTACTGACAGTTCTAAAATATTTCCATCACTATGATATATATTATTTTTAATGTTTATTTATTTTTGAGAGAGGGAGAGAGATAGAGCACGAGTGGGGGAGGGGCAAAGAGAGAGGGAGACACAGAATACAAAGCAGGCTTCAGGCTCTGAGCTGTCAGCACAGAGCCTAATGCGGGGCTCGAACACACGAATGGTGAAATCATGATCTGAGCTGAAGTCAGACTCCCAACTGACTGAGCCGCCCAGGCGCCCCACTATGATATTGTAAAAAGTATGAAAAGTCATGGTTCCCACCCTCAAGAGATCTCTAATTATATCAGAGAGACAAAATTTGAAATATAAAAAGATATATAAGGCAGAAACCAAGTCCAAATGGTATGGAATGGGAGGTATGTTAGGCAATGAGGACTGAGATAGATTCAATATAGGCAAAATTTCCATGCCATCACCTTATAATTGTTCCCTGACGGATCTGTAGGTCAAAGGAAGCAGAATTACCATTTTTCAGGTTACAAGGATAGAAGGAACTGTCCTATTCCATTCTCTGCAGTTCAAAGTAGAAGAAAAGTCATCAATGAAACATTAAACATTAACATAATATTAAAAATTTTACTTTGCATACAGTAAAATTTATATTTTGTTCAATTTTATGAGTTTTGAAAATGTCAGAGTTGTGTAATCACTTTCAAAATTAATACACAAATAGTTCCATCACTCCCACCCAAATTCCCTTATACAAACACTGCAGTCAAACCTTCTCGCTTTTCCCAGTTTTTGACAACTACTGATCTCTTCTCTGTCCCTGTATATTTGCTGTTTCTATAATGTCACATAAATGGAATTACACAGTGTGCAGCCTTTAACTATGGCTTATTTTACTTGGCATAATGTATTTGGGGTACATCCATATTGTATGTATCATTAGTTTGGTTTCTTTGGGGGTGGTTTCCACTTTTTGGGTATTATGAATATAATGTTATGAAGATTTATGAACAGGTTTTCTTGTGCTTTCATTTTTCCTGAGTGAAAATGGAGTGGAAATAGAATTGCTGGATTCCTGGGTAAATTTATGGTTAACCATTTTAAGAAACTGAAAACTATTTCCCAAAGTGCCTGCACCGTTTTATATTTCTACCATCAACATATAAAGGTTCCAGTTTTCGGGTACTTGGATTGCTCAGTTGGTTGAATGTCCAACTTGTGGTTTCAGCTGAGGCCATGACATCACAGTTTGTGGGTTGGAGAGCTGAGCTGGGCTTCATGCTGACAGTGCAGAGCCTGCTTGGGATTCCCTCTCTCCCTGTCTCTCTGCCCCTCCCCCCCCCACAAATAAATAAATGAATGTAAAAAAAGAAAGGTTCCAGTTTTTCCATATCCTTGTCAACATTTGTTATTGTTGTCTTCTTTATTATAGCCACTTTTGTGTGTATGAAGTAGTTTTCATTGGCATTTCTCTAATGACTAATGATTTGAGACATTGTTTCATGTCCTTATTGGCCATTTGTATATGTTAGATGATGAAATGTTTTATATATATGATTTGTAATTATTTTCTCCCGGTGTGTGGCTTGTCTCTATTGTTTTTCTTTTTTTCTTTTTCTTTTTTTTAATGTTTATTTATCTTTGAGAGAGACAGAGACAGAATGCGAGTGGTTAGGGGCAGAGAGAGAGAGGGACACAGAAGCAGAAGCAGGCTCCAGGCTCTGAGCTGTCAGCACAGAGCCCAACGTGGGGCTTGAACTCACGAGCTGTGAGATCATGACCTGAGCTGAAGTCGGACACTCAACCGACTGAGCCACCCAGGTGCCCCTCTATTGTTTTTCTTTGTTCAACTTTTATTAATTTCTGTTCTTCTTATTTATTTACTTCTGTTTGCTTTCGTTGTAATTTTCTCTCTAGTTTAAGATGGAAGCTTAGATTATTGATTTGAAAACTTATTTTCTAATAAAAGCATTTTAGTGCTATTAATTTCCCTGTAAGCAATGCTTTACCTGCATTTCACAAATTTTGATATGCTGTATTTATATTATTTCAATCCTTTCATATTTGTTAATGTTTGTTTTGTTACTCAAAATATGGCCTATGTTGGTGAATATTTCTTATACATTTGAAAATATGTATTCTGCTATTTTGGTCTAGCTGGTTTTTTTGTTTGTTTGTTTGTTTTTGTTTTTGTTTTTTGTTTTTGGCTGTTATTCCACTTGCTCTACTGATTACTGAGAGAGGAGTGTTGAAATGTCCAAGTATAAATGAGAATTTATTTATATCTCCTTTCATTTGTATCATTTTTTGTTTCAGGTATTTCAAAGCTCTGTTAAGTTCATTTACATTTAGGATCCCATGTCTTCTTAGTGAATCGTCCTTTTTATTACGATAAAATGTCCTAGTTTATTCCTTATAATTTTCCTTGTTTCATAGTCTGCTTTGTCTGATATTAATATGGCCATTCCAGATTTCTTATTAGTATTTGCATGGAATATCTTTTATAATGATCTTACTTTTAATATTCTTATATCACTGTATTCAAAGAAAACATATTTATATTATTTATGGGTTTCTTACAAAAAGTGGTTTGGTTTACTAACAGCGTATAATTGGGTTTTGTTTTTTCATCCAACCTGGCAATCTGTTTTTTTATTGATATGTTTAGATAATTATGATTTAATTTAATATGGCTATATTCAGGTTTACTCTTACTATGTTTCTGCTTCCCCCCACCAAGCTTTATTTTTGTTTTTTCCATGTTCCCTCTTTTTTGTATTTTTTTTTTATTATTTGACTGTTTTTTAGTATTCTATTTTATCTATTAGCTTGTTGGCTATATCGCTTTGTAGTATACTTGTAGTAATTTCTCTAGGGATCACAGTATGTACATTTAATGTTTCAGAATATAATAAGAGTTAATATTTACTAACTTCAAGTAAAATGTGAAGGCCTTACCACAGTACAGGTTTCTTTACTTTCTTCCTTTTGTGTTACAGTTCTCATATGAATTGCACTACAGATGTTGAAAAATTACCCTGGCAACATTATGATTTTTTTTTTTATTTCAAGAGTCATCAATATTTTTAAACACTTAGGATTTAAATATTTCTTTTAATATTTCTTTTAGAGTAAGACTGCTGCAAGTAAATTAAGCACTTGGCTATTCTTATACACTTCTGTACGTGTGTTTACAAACACTTGTATGTTAATGCAAGTCTATTGGAAGTGAATGTTCAGTTTCCCTTCATCTGATCTGTGGGGAAATAGGTTTTACTTACATAAATTGGTTGGAAAAAAGCTTAGAGCAGAAAGCCACCACATGGGGTGAAAGTGCCTGAGGTACAGTGCCTTAGGTAGCAAGTTATTGTAATGGGATCACGAGTAAAATTACTTTCCATCTGATGCCGGTATATTATTGTACTTTGATCACAAATTCCACTTGCCCCCCAGACCCTTTGCTTATTACACAAGTTAATGATTACTGTTTGATTGTTTTCTCCATGTTCACATGTGTAAGATCTTGTTGTCTTCACATTCACCATGTGGGTAAATCTTGTGCTTTCTTCACATTTACCACATGGGTAATATCTTATGAGCTCAATAAATATGGAGATGAAATCCCTGTTTGGGGCTTTCATCTCCTCCTGGACATTAGCCTGTCTTGAATTCAATTCTTTTTTTTTTTAATATGAAATTTATAGTCAAATTGGTTTCCATACAACACCCAGTGCTCATCCCAACAGGTGCCCTCCTCAGTGCCCATCACCCACTTTCCCCTCCCTCCCATCACCCATCACCCCTCAGTTTATTCTCAGTTTTTAAGAGTCTCTTATGGTTTGCCTCCCTCCCTCTCTAACTTTTTTTTTCTCCTTCCCCTCCCCCATGGTCTTCTGTTAAGTTTCTCAGGATCTACATAAGAGTGAAAACATATGGTATCTGTCTTTCTATGTATGACTTATTTCACTTAGCATAACACTCTCCAGTTCATCCACATTGCTACAAAAGGCCATATTTCATTCTTTCTCACTGCCAAGTAGTATTCCACTGTGTATATAAATCGAAATTTCTTTATCCATTCATCAGTTGATGGAAATTTAGGCTCTGTCCATAATTTGGCTATTGTTGAAAGTGCTGCTATAAACATTGGGGTACAAGTGCCCCTATGCATCATCACTCCTGTATCCCTTGGGTAAATTCCTAGCAGTGCTATTGCTGGGTCATAGGGTAGATGTATTTTTAATTTTTTGAGGAACCTCCACACTGTTTTCCAGAGTGGCTGCACCAGTTTGCATTCCCACCAACAGTGCAAGAGGGTTCCCATTTCTCCACATCCTCTCCAGCATCTATAGTCTCCTGATTTGTTCATTTTAGCCACTCTGGCTGGTGTGAGGTGATATCTGAGTGTGGTTTTGATTTGTGTTTCCCTGATGAGGAGCGACGTTGAGCATCTTTTCATGTGCCTGTTGGCCATCTGGATGTCTTCTTTAGCGAAGTGTCTATTCATGTTTTCTGCCCGTTTCTTCACTGGATTATTTGTTTTTCGGGTGTGGAGTTTGGTGAGTTCTCTATAGATTTTGGATACTAGCCCTTTGTCCGATATGTCATTTGCAAATATCTTTTCCCATTCTGTCGGTTGCCTTTTATTTTTGCTGATTTTTTTCCTTTGCAATGCAGAAGCTTTTTATCTTCATGAGGTCCCAATAGTTCATTTTTGCTTTTAATTCCCTTGCCTTTGGAGATGTGTCAAGTAGAAATTGCTACGGCTGAGGTCAGAGAGGTTTTTTCCTGCTTTCTCCTCTAGGGTTTTGATGGTTTCCTGTGTCACATTCAGGTCCCTTTATCCATTTTGAGTTTATTTTTGTGAATGGTGTAAGAAAGTTTCAATCTTCTGCATGTTGCTGTCCAGTTCTCCCAGCACCATTTGTTAAAGAGACTGTCTTTTTTCCATTGGATATTCTTTCCTGCTTTGTCAAAGGTTAGTTGGCCATACTTTTGTGGGTCTAATTCTCGAGTCTTTATTCTATTCCATTGGTCTATGTATCTGTTTTTGTGCCAATACCATGCTGTCTTGATTTTTACAACTTTGTAGTAGAAGCTAAAGCCTGGGATTGTGATGCCTCCCGCTTTGGTCTTCTTCTTCAATATTACTTTGGCTATTTGGGGTCTTTTATGGTTCCATACAAATTTTAGGATTGCTTGTTCTAGCTTTGAGAAGAATGCTGGTGCAATTTTTATTGGAATTGCGTTGAATGTGTAGATTGCTTTGGGTAGTATTGACATTTTAATGGTATTTATTCTTCTAGTCCATGAGCACAGAGTGTTTTTCCATTTCTTTGTATCTTCTTCAATTTCCTTCATAAGCTTTCTATAGTTTTCAGCATACAGATCTTTTACATCTTTGGTTAGGTTTATTCCTAGGTATTTTATGATTCTTGGTGCAATTGTGAATGGGATCAGTTTCTTTATTTGTCTTTCTGTTGCTTCATTATTAGTGTATAAGAATGCAACTGATTTCTGTACATTAATTTTGTATCCTGCAACTTTGCTGAATTCATGTATCAGTTCTAGCAGACTTTTGGTGGAGTCTGTTGGGTTTTCCATGTATAATATCATGTCATCTGCAAAAAGTGAAAGCTTGACTTCATCTTTGCCGATTTCTATGCCTTTGATTTCCTTTTGTTGTCTGATTGCTGATGCTAGCACTTCCAACACTATGTTAAACAACAGCGGTGAGAGTGGGCATCCCTGTCGTGTTCCTGCTCTCAGGGGTCTTGAATTCAATATTACGTCCACTCTTTTGCCAGACAAGAGAGAACTCCAGACTCCTAGTCTGTGACACTGATCATGTCTTTATTCACCTTCATTCCTGAAGGGTATTTTTAGATGATATATTACTCTGGTTTGACAGTTCTTTTCTGTCAGAATTTTAAGGTTCATCATCTATTGTCTTCTGGCTTTGATGTTTTCTGACAAGAAATCTGTAGTCATTTGAATAATTGTTCACTTATGTATAGTATGTCCATCTTCTCCTGTGGTTTAAGACTTTATTCTTTCTCTTTCGTTTCCAGAAGGTTTATTATGTTGTGTGTGGACAAACTTCCTTTAACTTTATCCTCCTTGAGGTTTACTGGCCTTCTGGATTCTGAAAATATCTGTCTTTCACAAGATTTGGGACAGTTTTAGCCATTATTCTTTTAGATATATGTGTGTGTGTGTGTGTGTGTGTGTGTGTGTGTGTGTGTGTGTGTATTTCTGCATTAATCTCTTTCTTTTTTTTGAGGAAATTCAGTTACATGAATATTGGTGCTTTTGATATTGTCTTATAGGTATATAAGACTCTGCTAATCTTTTTAATCTCCTTCTGTTATTCATATTGTACAGTTTTTATTGATTAAACTTCAGGTTCTTTGATTTTTTTTCCCATTCTACTGTTGTACTCATTTTATGAACTTATTTCAGATACTGTATTTTTTGGTTCTAAAATTTCTATTTGATTCTTTTTTCATTTTGTAGTTTTCTACAGAGAACTTACATCATTCCATGTATTTCATGAGTGTTCACTTATACCTCTTGGGTGGTTATACAGGCATATTGTGTTTTACCTCACTTCATAGGTACTACGTTTTTACAAATTGAAGGTTTGTGGCAACCCTGCATTGAGCAAGTCTCTCAGTGCCATTTTTTTCCAACAGCATTTACTCACTTTGTGTCTCTGTGTCACATTTTAGTAATTCTTGTAATATCTCCAATTTTTTCATTATTGTTATATTTGTTATGGCGATCTATGATTAGTGATTTTTGATGTCACTGTTATAATTGTTTTGGGACATCACAAACCACACCCAAATAAGACCGTGAACTTAATAAATGTTGTGTGTGTTCTGACTGCTCCAACTGGCCAATCCCCTGTCTCTCTTCCTCGTGGCACGCCTCCCTATTCCCTGAGACACAGCAATATTGAAATTAGGTCAATTAATAATCCTACAATGGCCTCTAAGTGTTCAAGTAAAAGGAAGAGTTGCACAGCTATCACTTTATATCAAAAGCTAGAAAATATTAAGCTTAGTGAGGAAGGCATGCCAAAAGCTAGGATTGGCCAAAAGCTAGGCCCCTCGTACCAAACAGTTAACCAAGTTGTGCATACAAAGAAAAAGGTCTTGAAGGAAATTAAAAGTGCTACTCCAGTGAACAACACATGAATGATTAGGAAGCAAATTACTTTATTGTTGATTTGGAAAAAGTTTCAGTGGCCTAGATGGAAGATCAAATCAGGTATAACATTTCCTTAAACAAAAGCCTAATCCAGAACAATTCCCTAATTCTCTTTAATTATTTGAAGCCTGAGACAGGCGAGGAAGTTGTAGAAGAAAAGTTTGAAGCTAGCAGAGATTCGTTCATGTGGTTTAAGGAAAGAAGTCCTCTCTATAACATCAGCGTGTAAAGGGAAACAGCAAAAGCTGATGTAGAAGTTGCAGTAAGTTATCTAGAAGATCTTAAGATAATTAATGAAGGTGACCATACAAAACAACAGATTTTCAATGTAGGTGAAACAGCCTTCTATTGGAAGAAGATGCCATCTAGGACTTTTACAGCTACGAGGATAAATTACCACTTGGTTTCAAAGTTTCAAAGGACAAGTTGACTCTTACTAGGGGTTAATACAGCTGATGCATTAAGCTGATGACTTTAAGTTGAAGCCAGTGTTCATTTGCCATTCTGAAAATCCTAGGGCCTTTGAGAATTATGCAACATCTATTTTGCATGTGCTTTATAATGGAAAAACAAAGCCTGAATGACAGCCCATCTATTTACAATGTGGTTTACTGAATATTTTAAACCTACTGATGACACTTAATGCTCAGAAAAAAAGATTCCTTGCAAAATATATCATTGACAATGCACCTGGTCACCCAAGAGCTCTGATAGAGATGTATAGTATAGTGAGATTAATGTTACTTTTATGCCTGCTAATGCAACATCTACATCAACTCTGCAACCCATGGATCAAGTAGTAATTTTGACTTTCAAGTTGCTTATTATTTAAGAAATATATTTTGTAAGGCTCTAGCTGCCATAGATAATGATTCCTCTGATGGATCTGGGGAAAGTAAATTGAAAACCTTCTGGAAGGGATTCACCATTCTAGATGCCATTAAGAACATTCATGATTCATGGGAAGAGATCAAAATATCAACAACAACAGGAGTTTGTAAGAAGTTGATTCCAACTCTCATGGATGACTTTGAGGGGTCCAAGACTTCAGTGAAGGAAATAACTGCAGATGTGGTGGAAATAGCAAGTGAACTAAAATTGGAAGTGAAACCTGAAGATGTGACTGAATTGGTGAAATCTCATGATCAAACTTGAATGGATAAGGAATTGCTTCTTATGGATGAACAAAGAGAGTAGTTTCTTGAGATGAAATTTACTCCTGGTGAAGATGCTATGAAGATGGTTGAAGTGACAACAAAAGATTTAGAATATTACATAAGCTTAGTGGATAAAACAGTGACAGGGTTTGAGAGGATTAAACTTTTTGAAGAAAGTTCTTCTGTTGGTAAAATGCTATCAAACAGAATCACATACTACAGAGAAATCATTTGTGAAAGAAAGAGTAAACCAATGAAGCAAACTGTATTGTTGTCTATCTTAAGAAATTGCCACAGCCACCTCAATCTTCAGCAACCATGATCAGTCAGCAGCCATCAACATGGAGGCAAGACCCTCCACCAGCAAGATTATAATTTACTAAAAGCTTAGATGGTGGTTAGCATTGTTTAAAGTTTGATATGCACTGGGAAGCCTAAAAATTCATCTGACTCACTTTATTGCAATATTCGCTTTATTGCAGAGGTCTAAAACCAAACCCACAACATGTCTTAGGCATGGCTGAAATAGCTGCTTTAATGTCTTGTCTGGTAATTTTAATATCTGGTCATTGTAGAATCTGTTGATTATATTTTCCCTTGAAATTTGGTGAGATTTTCTGGTTCTTTACATGTTTAGTAATTTTGGATTATATCCTTTACAATTTCATTTTTATACGATTTTGGAATTCTGCTAAAATACTTCAGATACTGTTTTGTTTTGTTTTAAGGGGAATCACTGTGTGTGTGTGTGTGTGTGTGTGTGTGTGTGTGTGTGTGTGTTTGAGAAGCAATGGTTTAGTTAGGTTCAAACTGTTGAGTTTTGTGGGTGAATGTCTGTTCATTTTTCAAAGCATTTGTTATGCTGTTTGGGGTCTGCCCTTTGCATATGCCACCCAGGTTAGTTGAGGCTTGGCAGTGGGTTATACACATGTTCAGTTTTTAAAACCTTTGATTCACTTCTTTGGTTATGTTTCACATATGTACAGTTTAGAGGTGAGTCTGAGACTTGTATTGATTCATACACAGCAGTAAATGATCTCCCCCAGCTCTGTCCTCACCAGGATTTCTCCATAGTCTGGCTCCAAGAGGCTCTTCTGGATAGAATGTAATACAGAGTTCTTTCAGATGAGGTCCTCTTGAACTGCCATGTAGTTCCATGTGATGAGGCTCCTCTGTGGAAAAAGGAGTGGAAGGAAAGAGGTGGGGGGGGGGGGGGGAGGAGAGACATTCCTCTTCCTGGCACACTCTTTGCACAACAAAGGCATTTTTTCTTGGTTCTTCTAAGATGTGAAGTTTTACTTAAAGTTTTAGGTGCTCACCTTACCTCCACCATAACAATACAGCTCTGTGATTATAGCTGGACTTGGGGAAAGGCTGAGAAGGGGCCTCTGCTGATCTTTTGCAAGAAAGATAGGTTTTCTTGAAATTTTGCTGTGCGTGCTCACAATGGAGTTTCCCAATTCAGTCCACCCTTGGGTCAAAGCTTGGAGATAAAGGAAAAACAACAGGAATCTCATCATCACTACACTGATCTTTAAATTTTGGCTTTCATCCCCAATATACCTGGTATTCTTTATGTTTCAGAATCCTGAGGTATTTTTTTGTTTTGTTTGTTTTTGTCCAGAGCTTTTAACTGCACATAGTGGGTAAAATGGGCTCTGGTGGACTTACTCTACTTTGGCCAGCACTGGACATAGCTGAACCTATTAAACATAATTTTCACAGTTGATAGAAGGATGCAGAGACCCTGCTGTGATAGGAAATAACCTGTTATTTAAATTCTGTCTCTTCATTAATTAAGTAGAGATAATGCCACCTTGCTGTTATTTTTTTGTTTAAGACATATTTTAAGTTATAGCTTCATGGGAGGATGAACTCATTTGTGTATTACAACAAAAGTTATGTGTGCAAGATTACATAGAGATCACACACTGCAATAGTTACTAGTTAACATTTGGAAAATGAGATGATGGAAGGCAGTTTGTTATTGTTTAACTCTATACATGTTTGCATTTTTTGAGTATTAGAAATGACTAGGCCAAACTAAGGAGAGAAGAATAATCTTCCTGACCCTAAAACTTCTAGTCAGTGTTAGACTCCACAGATATCCCATTATTTACATCTGATTTCTTTAAAAACTTTTAATGTGTATTTAAATTTGAGAGAGAGAGATAGAGCTTGAATGGGGGAAGGGGCAGAAAGAGAGGAGACACAGAATCCAAAGCAGGCTCCAGACTCTGAGCTGTCAGCACGGAGCCTGACACGGGGCTCAAACCCATGAACTGTGATATCATGACCTGAGTTGAAGTCAGACTCTCTTCCGACTGAGCCACCCAGGTGCCCCTTATATCTGATTTCTAACTGCAGTAGAAACCTTTGGTGTTTGTCTGTTCGACTCATCACAACCTTCTTTCTTAAAGAATCTCAACTCCCCCTACTTCTGTCCCTCTCCTTTTCTTCCCAGAGGCCAGGTCACTGGCCCCAAAATTTGGTAAAAGACCCTACCTCCCTGGCCAGCTAAAGGATTCTCTTTCCTGAGGATTTGTAGTGGGGACTGAAAAGGGCTAGCTTCTTCTGCCCTGTGCATTTGATCTGAGGTTATTCTGATTCAGGAACTGTTGTGGCACAACCACCTTCTACCACATGCAGAAGTAAGTAGAGAAAGTGATACAGCAGAGAGGAGAGAAAGGAGCATGGAAAAGTACAAATGAAAGACCATGTGGCCAGATAAGAGGAAGAGAATTAATTAAATATCATGAGAATGAGACTGAGAATAAATGAATGAATAAACTGAGAGAAATGCTGAGTTACTCCTAAAGGCTTTTTAATTTTCTAGTTCTGATACCTTTTGTAGTGTGTCAGTATTCTTCCCCTTTTATTCAGGGATGCAGTGATTACAATTATCCAATTTTCCTTAAACTGTCTTAATTAACTAAGACATTAGACTTCTCTCTCTACATAGGAAACCAACAACATCATGGGAAAACTGTGATTTAGTCATTTTGAAAAGATTTGCTTATTACTTTTTAAAAACATTTCTTTTAATATATATATATATATATATATATATTTAATTTTTAGAGACAGAAAGAGCGAGGGAGGGGCAGAGAGAGAAAGGGAGAGAAAGAATATCAACCAGGTTCCATGCTCAGCTTAATCCCATGAACCATGAGATCATGACCTGAGCTGAAATCAAGAGTCAGACACTTAGCCGACTGAGCCACCCAGGCACACCTTGCTTATAATTTTGAAAAGAAAGAGATGATTGAGACTGTACATATATGAAACAGTTCTAGGAAGGTAAAATCCAGTATACTAACACCCAATTTTATCTTTAATGGGGGGATAGCATGGAAAAAATACTATAGTAAAGATGGGGAGGGATGGGAGCATGTGGACCGATTAGGAAAAAATAATATCCCAAGGATTTTGGAATTAACAGTCTGCTCAGAAAAAAATTGGCTACATTTGTTTGTTCAGCAAATAGTTTTTGAGCAGCCACTGAATACCAACTATTGTTATAAGTGCTGGAGATAGAGCAGTGAATAATGTGAGGCCTATTCACATGGTGCTTCTAGTGTAGGGTAGGTCTGGCAATGACAAACACACACAATGCGTGAGGGCTATTAAAAACATAAACCGGGGTCAGAAGTTAGAGAATGCCTGGGCAAGTATGCTATTTTATATAGGAAGGCCCAGAGAAGCCTCACTGATAAGTGGCATACATGTCACTGAGATCTGAGTGAAGTGAAGGAGCAAGCCAGGTTGATCTCTTGGGAGCATGTTAGGCATGTTTGAGCAAGAACAAGATTTCCCATAAGAAGTAAGAAAGGGAGAGAGGTAAATGATGAGACTAGGAGGAGGTGTGTAACGGGGAGGGCTGAATCCTGTTGGTTGTAAGAACTTTGGGTTTTACTGTGAGTGTTATAGGAAACCATTGGATGGTTTTGAGCAGAGGAGCAAAACAACCCAAGTCTTACCAAATCCCTCCAAATGCAGTGGGGAGAACAAACTTCTGTGCAGCAAGTTTGCAAGTGGGGAGACTGATAGTAGGCTCTTAGAATTCTCCAGGTGAGAGAATTTAGTTGCTTAGACTCAAGTGGAAGTGGTGAGATGTAGTCAAGATGCATTTGAAGGTGGGGCTGACAGGATTAGCGGATGGAACAGTTTTGAGTTGTGTGGGATAAGAGTTTCATGTTTTGCTTAAGTTTTTGGCTTAACAGCTGGGTGACTGGAGATGCCATTAAGTAAGATGAAGAGTCACAAACAAGATGAGCTCTATTTTAGGATGCCTATCTGTAGCTAACAATATGCCATTTGGAAAATACCAAACACCGTTATAAGACATACTTTAAATATATTAGTTCATTCACATCTCTGTGAGATAGATTAATAATATTATTGATTAATAATATCAGGAAACTGATGCACACAGAAGTTATATATCCCCTGCCCAACTAGTATAATGCAAAGTTAGGATCTGAACCTGGGGAGTTTAGTTCCAGAATCTGTTCACCTAGGTATCTAAATGGATATACTTAGCAGGCAGTTGGATATAACAGTCTTCAGTTCAGGAAGTCAGGTATAAGTAGAGATCTACATTTAAGAGTTATTAGCCTATGGAGGGTGTTTGGAGCCATGATACTAGTTGAGACCATTTAGGGAAAGAGTATAGATAGGGAATAAGTTCAAGGGGTAAATACTGCAGCATTTCATCATATAGAGCTCAGGCATGAGAGAAAGCTCCAGTAAAGAATACAGAGGAATAGAATAGCCAGTGGAGTAGGAGAAAAACCAGTACAGTGTAGTATTTGTGAAGCCAGGTGTAGAAAGTGTTTTAAGGAGGATGGTCAGCTCTGTCAAATACTACTGATGGCCTGAAAGAATTGGTCAGCAGATTTGGCAACATGAAGCTCATTGGTGACTAAGAGCATTTTCAGAGGAAAGGGGTGGATCAAGAGGGATGGAGGAGGTGATATGGAGATCCCAAGCCTGGATGATTTTGAGGACTTTTTTTAAATGGTAGCATAAATAGGTTAGTTCTCTTTTTCTTCTCTTCTAGTGCCCCCCTACTCACTCCTTCAGACTATGACACTCCATCAGTGCCAAACTGGTGAGTCCCAGAGAAATCATCTGTGAGGGCGTTACAAAGCAAAGTCCTTGGAAAAAACACTTGACCAACAGCTAATCATACACTTGTTTTGATCTCTGCCTTTCTTTGGTTCATGGGCCACTTATCTACCCACACCTGGCCCTGCTAACCCAGGTGACTCCCTAACCACAACCTCTTAACTGCCTTCCCAAGCTCCCAAACTGGATCAGGTGTCTATTTTATGATTATAGCATCCTTCACTTCGCTTTATGGAACTTATAACAGTTTGTATTTATACTTATTTGTGTTATTATTTTATTTATGTTCATCTTCTCTACTAAACTGTGCTAAGACTATGGGCTCTGGAGTTGGTCAGCCAAGGTACAAATCCTGGTCACATATACTAGTGGGTGACTGTGGACAAGGAACTTAACAACTTGGAGACACTATTTCGGCATCTGTAAAATTGGGGTTAAAGTAGCATTCACCTCATATAATTTTGTGAGGCTAATACAACATGTAAAGGTGCCTGACACTGAATAAATTTTAAAATCATTATGAACATATTAAAGTAGAAAATGCGTTTTTAAAAATATATCTCCAAAATAAGCCATGACTAATCCTTTTCACCTTTTCTCTTTCGTCTCTTCACCCCAGCTTGGCCTTACTGTGTTATATATTAACCACATTTCTTCTTTTACCTTTATTATACTTGAGGGCAAAAACCCATTATCTTATTGAATTTACCAACTGATACATTTTTTTAATGGAAATGATATAAAATGTTAAAAGATATTCCATCCCCTCCCCCCACAATACAGAAGCTCCTTTCTTGTTTTTCTAGAATATCTACTAAATAAAAGGCACTAATTTGTTGTTCCATTACAAATCACCACTAAACCTAACATCTTAAGCCAGTGATTTATTATGGCTTTCTATGATTTTGTGGGTAAATTGGGCTCATTTCATTAGCTCCGGTTTAGTTTCTCTAATACTGTTGTGGGCCAAAGGAGGCTGGGGTTATAGTCATCTGTAGGCTTGAATGATCTGGGTGACAAATGTGGTTTCCTCACTCACATGTTTGGATGCCTCAACTGGAGTGGATGGAGTAGCTTGAGGCTGGCTGGACACCCTCTTCTTTTTGCTTTGTCTCTGTCTCTGTCACTTTCTTTCAGTTTCTGTATTTTGTAGCTCCAGCTTTTTAATAGTATAGAGATCTCAGTGTGTTCACACTTCTTACCCAATGGCCGCTTGCCCCAGAATAAGTATTGCAAGAGACCCAGGTGGAAACTATAAGGCTTCTTAAGATGTACCCTCAGCAGTCATCCCTTCTGTTGCACTCTAGTAGTCAAAAACCAGCCATAGGGCCAGCCCAGATTCAAGGGGAGGGGAATACTCAAGAGTATGAATTCTAAAAGCATGGTTCATTGGTGGTTATTTTTGAGGATGAGCTACTGCCATGAGCATATAAACATATACCATAAAGCCACAAAGCCCTTGCCTTTATGAGCTTATAATATAGCATAGGGCAGGGTTTTCTTTTTAACCTTGGCATTATTGACTTTTAAAATTTTATTTTATTTATTAAAAATTTGTAAAATATTTGTTTATTTTTGAGAGGAAAGGAAGGAGCAGAGAGAGAGGGAGACAGAATTCCAAGCAGGCTCCAGGCTCTCAGTGGTCAGCACAGAGCCCAACCTGGGGCTCGAACTCAACGAACCAGGAGATCATGACCTGAGCTGAAGTCGAAAGCTTAACCAATTGAGCCACTCAGGCACCCACTGACTTTTTTAAAAGGAAATACATTTTATTTTTTAGAACAGTTTTGGATTTATGGAAACATCGCAAAGATAGCACCAAGAGTTCCCATTTACTCCACACCCAGTTTCCCATAATATTAACATCTTACATCAAGATGGTACATTTCCTACAATTAATAAAACCATTAATTAATCCATTAGTAATTAGAGTTCATATTCTATTCATTTTTTTTTTTTTTTTAGTTTTTACCTAAAGTCCTTTTTTTGTTCAAGGATCCCATCCATGATACCACATTACATACAGTGTTCCTATTGTTCCTAGCTCCTCTTGGCTATGACAGTTTCTCAGACTTTACCTATTTTTGATATCCTTGATAGCTTTGAGGAGTCTTGGCCAGATGTTTTGTTGAATATCCCTCTACTGGAATTTGTCTGATTTTTTTTAAAATCATAATTTGGGGTTAGGGCATATACATGATTAACATGACTTATCGCTGTTGATAATAATATCAACACCCCCACTATGTAAGTTACTATGTGCACCTCGCACTTAAGGAGTGAAGAGTTATGCTCCATATCCTTCAGGAAGGATTATCCACATAAATTATTTGGAATTCTTTAGCAAGAAAGGTTTGCCTCTTCTCCAGCTATTTATTTTTCAATAATTTTTTATTTCTGTATGGATTCATATATATTTATGTTATACTTTAGGTTATAGCCCAAACAGCTTTATGTATTTGTTGCTCAAAAAGTTACAACTTTAGTTATTGGGAGCTCTTTCAGATGGTTCCTGTATCCCTGTAACATACCCCCATAAACGTGTTCTTTGTTTTTGAACACTTCTTTCTGGCACCATAAGATGCTACAGGTTCACCTAGTTTTTTTCCTACCCTGGACCTAGAATCAGCCTTTTGTCTAAGGATCCCTGGTTCCTTAGTTGTGCTTATTGTTACACTATTGACATCAGATAATTCTTTATTGTGGGGAGCTGTCCTGTGTATTCTAGCTTAACGGCATCCCTAGCCTCTCTGCGTATTAGATGCCAATAGCAACCCTCTTTCTCCAGTCGTGCAAATTAGTAATGTATCCAGACATTGTCAAATGTCCCCTAGGGGGCAAAATGGCCCCTGGTTGAGATCCACTAGCATAGCAACAGTCCTGCTGAAAATTACAATGATATAATGTAATGGAGAACAGTGGGAGCATTGCAGAAGAAGCTTCTGAGCCTGTTTACAGATGTGGAGGAAAGATTCACAGAAGAGGTGGCAACCGAACTGAGAATTGATTTGCTATTTTTTGAGCAATTGTTGTGAGGCAGACAAAACGTAATGTTTTATTTTTATCATATAATCTTAAACTTAAAAATCAGGTATTTTACAGATGAAGAAGCCAAAGTTGAAAGAGACAGTAACTTGCTTAGAGTGCCTGAGATGGTCTTGGAGGACCCCATGAGCTCTGCGGATGCAGGGCTCTGAGGGTACTGACATCTGCTCCCACTACTCACATCAAGACTATGTTAACCACACCTTTGTTCATAAAACTGCAGTACCACCTCATTTTTAATTTTCCCCCATTCAGTTCTGAGTTCTTAAGAGCAGGAACCATGCAGTGTTTGTCTACAATGCTTGCCATGTTATAGGTGTTTGAGAACTGTTTGATGAGGTGGTGAACATTAGTTGATTCCACAAAATTCCCCACTGACAGATTACAGAATTAACTCTTCCTTCCTTCTGGTCCAATTGCTATCCTACCCGCACCTCTGGTGGAGAGCTCACTGCTGGGCACACCAGCTAACCTCCTGTAGTTTTTGGTCACTCGGCCTCGTTGTTTTACCTTCAGCTATCCCAGAGGGAGTAGTTGGCTGGTGTTAGTGACATTGTAGACTGATTATAGCCAGTAGTATTTTGCCTTGGGTTAGAGTTGTAAAAGGTGTTCTCTAAGGAAAGCAAAACATGCCTCACAAGATGCAGAATGTATTGCTACTGGTTTCCACAAATAATGCCAATTATCTACTTTTAATTATTCCTTTGTCCCATAGGATTCTTCTATTACTTAAGGACAGATTTTACACAGACCATGAAAGGTATTTTTTCTTTTTTTCTTCCTTTCAAATTCTTCACATTCTCATCCAGATTTCCTTTTTTGTTGTTGTTGTTGTTGTTTGTTTTGTTTTGTTTTCAGAGAGGCAGGAGGTCTTCTTGTTTATCAAACAAAACCAGAGGGGAAAATGCCTTGGTTTTTTTGTTCCTTTCTCTTTCCTACAACTTCTGGATCTGCTATTTGCAGATGCTATGAAATTTTAAGTCTATTGAATCAGAAGTTGCTCTTTCTGGTTTCAAGACTCCTTTTCTTCCTTTCCTTTGCTAAAATTCTGGTCTAATTAAAAAAACAGTAGATCATAGTTAAATAAAACTGTACCCAGGATAACCCTAATTTCCATATGCAGATTTATCTGCACTGACAGCCACCCCCCTTACACACACACTCTCGCTCTCTCATTCTCCTTTCCCTCCTCTCCATCTCCCTATTGCATTGTGTCTGACTGATTTTCAGAGCACCTTCGCTGTTTCCCCCTTCTCATTCCCTTTCTGTAAAATATCTAGACAGGAAGGAGGTGGCTGCAGAGGCTGAACAAACAATCTCACATTCTGCCTGCAATGTCATCGTTTCTTTCCCCCATTTTAGGGGGCTGAAGTTGCCCAGGAAGGGGATGCAGAGGAGCTGGAAAGGAAGGGGGGAGCTCTCCAGAGGCAGCTGCGGTCAGGGGCAGGGACTGCCGCCAGATGTGCCTGCCTCTCTGGGCTTTGATTCGAAAGGGGCAGGAGGAGGAAGTATTGGGAGACAAAAGCCCCGGTTTAAATGATCATTTTCTTTATTTAACATGGCAGCAGACACTCTCTGCGTAGGATCATCATGCCGAGCATAAACTGGACTTTCCCACTTGCCTGGCAGGAGTGAGACAGATCACTGTCTGCTAAATGAGCATCTGAGGTAAGACCCACTGTTACAGATACTTGCTTTTTTTCCTAAACAATTAATTTTCTTAAATATGTTTCAGCCTCAATCACAAACAGTATAGTGGGGGCAAATCTGTGTTAATCTGCATCTAAAGAGCCAAGAAAAAGCAGAGGTATAATATATTCAACTCAATTTGGGGAGATAGTTACTTTGTCAATTCTGTGTATGCTGTTTGTTTTTCAGGTAAAATATCTGGTTTAAGAATAGACTAGTGTCATCATAATCCACCACTAGTGATAATACTGGTGTTGAGACTCTTAAAAAAAACTTTGTAAAAAGACAGTGAGCTACAGATGCATGTGCTGTATTTTTAGCTCACATACAAATATTAGAAGTCTTATTAAAATGATAGGGTTTTTTTTTTTTTAGCAGAGGAGGAATGAATGCTGCATAATTAAGTACAGTATTTAATTTGGCTGTTGTGAAGCAAAAGAATAAGGTAATAATTTTTATTGTACTAATCAGTCTCAAGATGTTCTCTGTGTTAATTGGGTTAAAAAAATTGCAGTACTTATTAGAAATTCTAATTTCACAATGCAGCACTGACAATAAGCTCAGCCAGTGAATTATTCACATCTTTAATTTGCTCACTTAATGACAGTGTTCTGTAATCAGAGTGCAGAGACTGCTGCCTATGCATTATGTATGATGCTCAGGACTTAAATGCAGGACATTATGAAGCTCTCAGTGGTTCAGTAATTAGTTTTCCACAAGACAGGATTTAGATATTCACAGATAAAAGTCCACAGTTGGATAATGCTAAGGTTGCAACACAAAATAACAAAGGAAAGGAAGCTCAAAGTTTAGACTGAAACTTTGTCTCTCCGGCCTTGTCCACTGTGGAAACAGAATCATGCCACCTGAAATAGTTGCCTAGCTCTGATCACATGTTTGAAAACTGTTTTTGAACAAAGTTGTAGCAGGCGAGGCATTTGAACAATTTCAGTGGACCAGAGGGGAAAGATAAAACCTTTTTAATTAGTGTTCACAGAAGCCCTGCAATATATCCTCCTAATAAGTCTGTAGTATGCATAGCAGGCATTCTCAGTGTGCTTTGTAACTTAGTTAGTGCAAATGCAAATCAGGTTACAGTGGTGTTTGGTTGTAATTGTGTTTGTAAAAGGGTTACATGCCCAAATGGAGATTGAGCTTGCTCATGGTTTTGTTCCAGTTGCTTCTGAGGGAAGGTTTGAAAATCAAATGAGATATTAAGTGAATCTGGACATGAAAGGAAGTAGATCTGAATTGTCAGTGCAACTTTGGGATTTCTTCCACTTGTCGGTTTAGAGTTGTCAGTTTTTCTTTAATGATTCTAGGATTGTTCTGTCATGAGTGATATAACCTTTGAGACTACCCAGAACTGCTAGCAATACTTTAAAAATGTATACTAACTTTGGGAAAACATTTCACAGTATTAATTCTAAAGTTTAATAGCCAGATTGGAAACTTTACAGTGATTTAAACAACAACAACAAAACAAACAAACAAACAAACAAGCAAACAAAAAACATGTTGCCTGGTAGACTTTATGGGGATTTTTGAGGATTTAAACATTAATATTTATTAATAAGATCTCACTGCTTTACCATTTGTTTGTCTAAGATTTGTGCTCATTTCCAAAACCCAAGTGTCAAGATCCTTAATCAAATTTGGCATTTTAAATAGAAATGCAGAGTAATACTTTAAAACTGCCTTTTATAGCTTAGAACATTTTTTTAAGGAAACTTGAGTTAAGATATCTATAGGCAAATGTAATGTTTAGGGAAGGAATGAACTAGCGAAATAAAAAGAAAGTACATTCCACCTTAATTTGAAAAATTCCAAATTAAAAAAAAATTAAGTCACACCTCCAAATTTGACTTCTACTTTCTAGAACTGAGAAGCTACTTTAACAAAATAAAGATGTTTTTCACATATGTTTAGGAAGCTGTTGCCTTTGTGACACTTCAAACATGGTTTTTGGGAAAGGGCACTTGGTTAGGGGATGAATTAGGATATTGTATAGTTGAGGAAGTGACCTGACTTGACTTGGATCCAGTATAATATGTGGCAATCAGTTGGTAGCAGTGTTGCTTTTAGTAGCTTAAAGAAATACTGGGAATTAGGAAACTTGAAATTGAGCACCTAAATTGATTTTCCATTTCCTTATCTGTCAGACTGGAATAACAAACTTTTCTAAGATTTAGAAAAAAAAAGAACAAAAAACAAAAAACAACTGCCACGTTATTATGGGGAGAAATGAGGTAGAGGAGTGAAAGTTTTTTGAAAACTTAAAAGCACTAGATAAAAATATGAAAGCTATTTTAAGGATTAACAAAAACAAAATGTGTGTCTTTGAATCTGTATTGTTTATTATGGAAGAGATTCTTATCCAGATTTGCAACACTCTGTAATGTAAAAATGTCAAAATATTGTCAAGTAAATAAATTTAAATTCAATTTAATGAAAATAAGCCATGAAAAAAATGCCTTTCTTAGGTGTTTGGGGGAGAACAAGAAAGCCTTGAGATTCCATGAACATCAGTTTGGTGTCATCACTCCAAAAAAGGTTGGCAATCATCTTGCCTTGGACATTTCTTTCACTTATCACTGAAGAGACACATATTAATACTGTAACAAGTCTTATGCTTGGAATATCTGCCAGTTATCAAGATTTTGGCCATTCTTCTCATTAGATCATGAGTCAGAATGAGATAATTTCCACCACTGGAATTTTGGAGCTCTTTTTCTCACCAAAAATGGTCAATATATCAACCAATCAATAATTGATTATCTGTTAATTTTTCTTTGGCTGTCTATTGAGCACTTATAATGCTATCAAAACTAACATGCTATCTTGCCCTCATTCTTATGAGGTGGTTGTCTCCTTATTCTAGATGAGAGACTGAAGCACAAAGAAATTAAGTATTTTGACAATACCACAAAGCTGCTGAGTAGTAGCATTAGAATTGAACCAGATCCAAGTCCTGATGTTGCAACCAATAGACTACATTGTCAGTTCCCAAGGTCCTGAGCTCTGTGCTGAGATAAAGGAATTGATTGAGATTCCTGCCCTCACATTGCTCACAGTGGTAATATTTGAGTTTCTTCCACCTGCTCCTTGTGGGTCAAGACTTGCTACTCACAGTGTGGGCTACGACAGCATTGGCATTGTTTGCAACCAGGGTTGGGTGCTTTACTAACTTTGATGTGACTTTTAAATCAACTGGGGATCTGGTTAAAATCCGATTCTGATTCAGTAGGTCAGGGATGGGGCCCAAGATGCTTTTCTAACAGGTTTCCAGGTGATGCAATGTTGCTGTTTCATGAGGTGTCCATTTGGTGAGTTCTAGAATTACAGTTCTAGAATTACCTGTGCTTTCCTTCCTGCAGTTACCTGCAGTTATCTGTTATCAACCATGGTCTGGAATCAGATGATCCTCCTGACCAGTTGTCAGAAGGTCAATAGTTGCTTAACACTACGTCACAATGCCTACATAATTCACTGCACTTTATCACATCACATAGGCATTGTATCATCTTACATCATCACAAGGAGAAGGGTGAGTACAGTGCAACAAGATATTTAAAGAGAGAGAGAGAGAGAGAGAGACCACATTCACATAACTTTTATTATAGTATTTTGTTACAGTTGTTTTAGTTTATTAGTTATTGTTGTTAATCTCTTACTATGCTTAAATTGGAAATTAAACTGTATCATAGGTATGTATAGGAAAAAACATGATATATGTAGTGTTTGGTACTATCTGTGGTTTTAGGCATTCTCTGAGGGTCTTAGAACACATCCCCTGTGGAGAAGGGGGGACTGCTGTGTCTTATTTCCCCCATGTTTGGTATCCAGGGAAGGTCCAGTGCATCTACTGAATTCCTTACTGAATTCCACTCTTCCAATTCTGATTTTTTTTGGGGGGGTCCATATAGAAAAGCTTCTACCTTGGTTTCCTGACTTTGCTCTCTGGTGCCCTAAGTCTCGGACTATATAGCCGTGACCCTGGCTACCAGTTTAGCTCTGGCAGAGATCTCCTATGGGTCTGATTCCACACGCCCAATTACTAGCATTGGCTGTTCCATCTTAATAGTGCCATCAGCCTGGTTGAGGATCTTCATTCCCATGTCTGCATCAGAATCAGCTGTGAGGCTTATTGAAAACTTGCAAGTAGGGGTGCCTGGGTGGCTTAGTTGGTTAAGCACCTGACTTCAGCTCAGGTTATGATCTCATGGTTTATGAGTCAGAGACCCATGTCAGTCTCTCTGCTGACTGCGCAGAGCCTACTTTGGATCCATTGCCCCCTCTCTCTCTACGTCTTCCCTACTTACACTATCTCTCTGTGTCTCTCAAAAGAAATGAATAAACTTAAAAAGAAAAAAAAAAACTTGCAAACTCTCTCAGTAACACTACCATAGATTTGATTTATTAGTAAGCTTGGGGTGGGTCTCAGGAACTTTTTTTATCTTTTCTAAAACTTCATCATTGATCCTGGTGGGCAGCCCATGCTGAAAACCACTTTCTTTCTTTCCTTTTTTTTAAACTTAAAAAAATGTTTATTTTTGAGAGAGAGAGAGAGAGAGAGAGAGAGAGAGAAAGCATGAGCAGGATGAGCAGGTGAGGGGCAGAGAGAGAAAGAGACACAGAATCCAGAGCAGACTCCAGGCTCCGAGCTGTCAGCACAGACTCTGATGTGTGGCTCGAACTCATGAACTGCAAGATCATGACTCAAGCCGAAGTCGGATGCTTAACCAACTGAACCACCCATGTGCCCTTCAAAACCAGTTTCTTGGGAGCCCTTGTTGTGCCCTGACCTAACAGGAACCCTTTGGAAAGTGACACTGTCATAGCTTTTGTTCAGGTTTGCCATCTACTGGGAACATTTTCTCTGTGCTTCTATGCTAGCAATGGGCAAAGAACATAGAAAGAATTTAAAACTTTGCTGAGTTGCTTTCAGGAAGGCTTTACTGAGTGATTGGCATTTGAATTAGAGAGCAAATGAATGAATAGGTCATTTTTTTTCAAGCCAAAGGAATAGCATTATGCAAGGACAGAGAGATAAAAATGTGAAAGGTATCTTAAATACTGAGACATCCATTTTGACGAAAGTGTTTAACACACAGAATGGGGGCATAGGATATGAAATTATAAAAGTAGGTAGGCTCACTTTTAGGACCTTATGTGTTAAACTGAAGAGTTTATACTTCATTTTACCAGCAGTAAGAATTGTCAGAAGTTAAGATGGAAAGCAAAATGACCAGACATGTGTTTCAGAAAGATAATCTGGGCATCAAAGGCATATGAATTTGGTGGGGCAAGATTGAAGGCAGAGACAGGTGAGGTATGTGTGGTAATGGAATACAGGTGAGATGGGGAAGGATGCTTAAGCCATACTCCTGGGCCCTGAAGCTGTCCTCTGTCTCTGACACTGATGATGTTTCTTTATCACACTTTTATAGTAATAACCTGCAATATAGACCTTATAAGTAGCATGGCCTTGAGAATTCAGGGAACTCAAAGCCTTTATGAGCCATCACTGGTTCTTTCTTTTCCTGATTATTTTACCTTACAGTGCTGAGATAGCTAACTCTGGGTTTCTTCCCTCAGGAGCTGCTTAGAGCTTTTAAGGTAATTATTTGGGAGCAAAATCTTCTACAACATCCTAAGGGAAACTTGAAACCAGTTAATGAGCAGCAATAGGAATGCCAATGGCTGGGAAAATTGTGTCTAGGTCTTCTGAACACAGTGTTATTGCCCAAGTTCTGGAGAGAGAGACTTTGCATAGTCCATTAACCTTCACTCAGCTTCATTTTTTTTCTGCTTCTGAATTTGTCCCTTTTCAGAGTGACTGCTTTCTTAAATCAGCATAGATTTATTGTTCCACCAATCTCCATTCACTTACCTGTGCATAGAGAGCTCATTTACTTCTAACAACTGTACATATTGTATCACAGAGTATATTTTGGAAAACTAACACCTACTCTCAGATGTGTTCAGGCATTTCATCCAGTTTTTTTGACCTACTCTTACATCCTTGATCTTAGCTAAACTGTGTTTTTTTCCTAACTCTAATCTGCCTATGCTCAGGCTGATTAGTAGCTCCCCCCACCAAAAGATAACTGAGAATCTGTGAATGTGTTACCATACATGGCAAAAGGTATTTCGAATGTGTGATTGAGAATCTTGAGATGGGGAGATTATCCTGGATTATCTGGCTGGGCTAATGTAATCATAATGGTCCTTTTACGAGAAAGGTAGAAAAGTAGGTCAGAGAAAGAGATTGGAAAGAGCTATCTTGCTACCTTGAAGATAGAGTGAGCGGCCATAAGCCAAGACATGCAGGCATCCTATAGAAGCTGGAAAAGGTAGGGAAACAATTTTTTTTTTCCCTAGAGACTCCAGAGGTAACTAGCACCTTGAGTTTATCCCAGTGAGACAGATTTTGGACTTCTCACCTCCAGAACTGTATGAAAACAAATTTGTGATTTTAAGCCATTAAGTTTCTGGAAATTTGCTACAGCAGCAATAGAAAATTAATATGGTGTGCTACATACCTTTATCTGACTTACTCGTTTTGCTGTCCAGTTTGTCTAACTGATAACAATTTTATTGCCACATTATTGATTTTCCTTGGATACTTCTCTACCAGTAGACTAGCATACTTATTTTTCCCTAAGTTGCAAATTCCTCAATGACCAAGGTATTACCTAGGAGATGAGTGACTAATGGGACTGTTCTGAGGTAAGTGAGATGAGGCTAGTAAAGTGCTTCACACAGTGATGTAGGTTGGGTATGCAATGAATTCACTTCCTGTCTCTTCATGGAGTCCTCGTAAACTAATTGTTGGGTTTTACGTGGTATTGGAGAAAGTCAAAAGCTATTTTGAAAATTAATGGATCACAAGGTAGAAGTTTATTTAGAATTTAGATTAGTATGTTCTTAGTGGATATAATAGTTCTTTGATCCATTTGGAATCTCATTTAAAAGATATTTTGATTTTGAATTCCTTTGGGGGTAAAATATTTCCTACTCATGGCCACATGTACACTGTGCAGATTAAACTAGCTACAGTTTAGCAGAGCATCTTTTTTTCCTCTCAGAATTTTCCCCTTTTTGCCCCATTTTGAATGTATTTTTCTACATACACACACACCCCTACACTCACACTCTGTGGCTACTTATAGTCTAGAGTACAGTTAGTGTCCCTCATAGAAAGATGCTAAGGGTTAAATGAGAATGGCCAGTGAAAGTACTCTGTCAACTCTTTTGCTTACACAATGTAAGTTGTTGGTACATCTGCTGTATTGGCAAAGTTATGAACTTGAGGACAGACGTTGCATGTTATATATTTGATCCTTAAAGCCTTATAAGATTTATTAAATAAATTGCTAAATAAAAGTTGGAAAATTAGAGGGGGCTGGGACAAGCCAGTGAAGAAGGGTTGAAGAAAAGAACTAAATTTGGTAGTTCTTTGGGTGGGATCATCTACTATTTGCCTCAGAAATGTCTCCTGATCTCTGTGTTTGAGCCCCTAATCCCCAAACTACATAGTTAATTGTGAACTGTAAACCCTCAGTCACATGAACCAGTGACTCTGACTGTCCAACTAGGGCAGGCATATAAATCATCTCTCCCTTTATTAGTTTCCTGTTGTTGCCGTAACTCACTTCCGTAAACTTAATGGACTAGAATAACATAGATTTTTTTATTTTACAGTACAATAGGTAAGCAGTCCAGGACAGATCTCCCTAGATGAAAATCAGAGAGTGTTGACAGACTGTTCCTTTCTGGAGGTTTTAGGGGAGAATCTGTTTCCTGCTTATTTGAGTTGATGGCAGAATTTAGTTCCTTTGTGGTTGTAGGACTGATTTTTTTGCTAGCTTGTCAGCCAAAGACCATTTCCAGTTTCTGAAGACCACTTATGTTCCTTGGCTTATAGTTCCCTTCTGACATCTTGGAAGCCTGTGATGGCAAGTTGAGACCCTCTCATGTTTCTAATCTCTCATTATTCCTCCCTATCATCTCTTTGACCCTCTCGTCTGCTTCCCTCTTCTAATTTCCAGTACTCATTTAATTACGTTTTGCCCACCTTCAAATCTAGGATAACCTCACATCTCAAGATTCTTAACCTTAAATTAAGAAAATTTCATTTGATTTTAAGATAATATATTCACAGGTTCCAGGGATTAGGAGGTGAGTGTCTTTAGGGGAGCATTATTCTGCTAACCACAGTCCATAACTGATAGCATTTGCCTGTATTATAGTTGTTCCACACTTTGTTTTCTAATTTGGGCAGTATCTTTGTCGGCCTTTTCTCCAAGCCTCAATTATTCAGTCTCAGAACTACAGTAGGCATCTGATTCAACTCTTTTGCCAACTTAGTTCATCTGATATATAAAGTCATTTTTATCCCAATTTGTTTCAGTTCAGTTAGTTCTGTGAAATTCAGTAAGAATTTATTGTCTACTGAAAGCATTCCTGGAATGATAAGGTAAGGTATGGAGTTTGTAATATGTGAAGATAAGATATATTCCATGAGATAAAGAAAAACACGAGAGTGTACAATTCCTATGTGTGCATGATGAGGGTGTTAGAAGGGGAATATTCTCAGGAAGTGGTGGGATTAGGAAAGCAAGGTTGTGATTTTTCCCAGGCTGAAGTCACTTATAAGATGTGACTTAATAAACAATGGTCAGATATTTCTGCTTGAAAATATCTCCCTGCATAGGTTGGAAATTTGTTGCTTCATTTTGTCACTATTAGATACACTTAGCTTAACAAGCATCCTCTTCTACCAAGCCATCCTGTAGAACTCTTGCTCAGGGAATGTATGTTTTTAATTGTTCATGAAACTACTGTTGTTGTTTTTAATCTTTGTGCCTTAATCTGTACCAACCTTCTGTAAACCCTTAAAGAATATTTCCTTCTTTAAATTTGTTGTCTTAGTAAACTGATAGAGTTTCTAGCACTAGGTATTTATGGACCTCAAAAGCATGTAAGTGTAGTAAGTCGGGACCAGGTGGGGACAAGGCTTGGGAAATTGACCTGGGCCAGGACTTCTTTTATTATTTTATGATATCCGTATTAACATAGCAACAGGGTTGACCCCTAGGTTGTGTTACTGGAAGTCCATATTCCAGTGTTCAAGGGGAAGCAAGTAGTTCAAGTCTGAGGCAACTACCATTAACATCACAGATGTTTTAATTTATTTTTTATGTTTTCTTAAAAATTTTAAAAGTACTTATTCATTTTTGAGAGAGAGAGAGAGAGAGAGAGAGAGAGAGAGAGAGAGAGAGAACGAACACAGGAGAAGGAGAGGGGCTGAGAGAGAGGGAGACAGAGAATCGGAACTAGGCTCTGCATTGGCAATGCAAAACCTGACATGGGGTTTGAACTCACAAACCGTGAGATCATGACCTGAGCCAAAGTTGGATGCTCAGCCAACTGAACCACCCAGATGCCCTGAAGTATATGCTTTTAAAATGATGAATGGCCCAGCCATAGAGTATCTGGTAAGGGTAGATAATTACAGACAGGCAGAGGTAGCTTGTTCTGGGAGAACAGATCCAGATAGAACTAGAAATCTAGGGTCCAGCCCCATTAGGGTTGGGATCCCAGGCAAATGGACTAGAATTCAGGATATGGAGCTTGAATATAAAGTGCAAAGCATGGCCGAAGCCCAGAAATAGAGACTGGTAAGGATGGTGGGGCAAAGGGTCCAGCCTGGGGCTTAGGAACACTGGTGCCAGAGAAGACATGAGCTTTAGCTGACAGATAGATTCCAGGCCTTTGAGCTTGTTACTAATATCCAGTCAGACCTCATACTCATTGGCTCAGGCAGATCAGAGCTCACTGATGGTTGTTCTTCAGGACTTGCACCTGCTCATGGCCAGTTGTAGGCTCTGACTGTCAGTCTGGGGGGAATAGGACCGTTGGTCTCTGCCATATCAAGAACAATACCATAGAAATTTGTTCCACCTGTTCTGTGCAGTTTGCATAATGCCACATGACTCCAGTCTCAATTGAATTAAACTAACAAGTTGTTTGCTTTTATTAAAGTATTATTACAAAGACATTTAACATTAAATTATTTGTTTATTTTGTTAATTTTCTGTTTTTTTAAGTGTTTGTTTTTGGAAGACAGAGAGACAGAGTGGGGGAGGGGCAGAGAGAGAGGGAGACACCGAATCTGAAGCAGGCTCCAGGGTCTGAGCTGTCAGCACAGAACCTGACGTGGGGCTCGAACCCACTAAGCATGGGACCATGACCTAGGCGAAAGTCAGATGCTCAAACCACTGAGCCACCCCGGTGCCCCTGTTAATTTTCTAAGTTAAGAATTCTTCTATTTGGCAGAATAGAAGAAATTCTAATATTCTGTGGTCTCTGAAGATAAAATGAGAGGTAGTGAGTCCCCAAAACATGAAGAATTCAAACATTCTTTAGATGACCACTTGGCAAATATGATGCTGGGGGATTAAATGGGTGACATTTAAAGGTCCTTTCTAATCCTAAAACACCATCTAAATCAGGATAATACAAAAATGTCTAGACTTCATAGACATTATTTTTACTTATTGAACACCTGGCTTCTTTTAAATTTTAGAAAAATACTTATTAATTAGAAAAGAGATATTAAAATGTGATAATTTTCATTAAGCATGCTTGGCCATTTTAAATTACTTTCTTCAATTTAAAATCCCCTTAATACACTGATTACTTATTAGAGAAACCAATAATCTTCAATAATTTGCAGTAAATTGCAAATTTATGCATAAATATTTAAATGTTACACATACTCCTATTCACTGAGGATCCTTTTTTTGGGGGCATAAAATCCATACTGATATATTTTATTACAAAGTTGCTTATTTTAATACTGGAGCAAACTCAAAATTTGTCTTCTAGTTGTACTGAATTTCAATGGCCTTTTAATTGCAATTAAGCTCACAGTTTTCAAAGTTCTTTTAGAAGAAGGGCCTATCTGTATTTAAAGTGTGTATTGCCTTAAGTAGTGCTATCACCTGAGCAATCTGCTGTGCCTGGCAGTCAATGAAGAAAAAAGTGCACAAGATTCATATGCGATTTGAGAATTGTGTCTATGTCTAAGACAGACGTCCAGTGAGAGAGGGCTTTCTCAACTTTTGCCTTGATACCTTCAGTCTAAACCTAGAATCACAGAATTTACATGTTTCAAAGGTTATTAGCGATAACTTTCATACCTCATTTTACAGATGAGGAATCTGAGTCACTGTGAGGTTGAGTAGTTTATCTATTCATATATGCATTTAACAGTTCTCCTGCTCCTTTGCCTTCAGTTTGACCCTGACACGGTGTTTAGTTATTTTTCTTTTAAAGAAGAAAAGAGATGGGCAAGATCACACAGTCAGTAGATGGTGTTTTCACTTGTCCCTGCTTGTGATGCTGGACTATAGCCTTTCATGGTCCTTTTTTTACATCCTTATTTATCTGATGACTACATGATGACTAAATCAAGCCTTATTTATCTGAAGGCAGATAAAATAAAGCTACAGTGTACCCATTCATTGCAAAATGGTGTCTGTAAGATCTGGAAGTGCTGAAGATAGCTTTTTCCTAAGATATTTATTAAACTTATGTGAGGTATGTATTTTATAAATTAATATTAATAAATGTCAGTCACATGTGTTATATCTTAATATTTACAGTTTTCAGAATACTTCACATTTTAAAAACAGATTTATATTTATGTGGTACTATTTCACTTATTGCCTTGTAATCATTAGTATTGATGAATATTGACATATTTAATCAGAACATTCAGGAGCAGAAACCTGATAACGATTCAGGCCAAAAGTTATGCTAAGAATTTTAATTTTATAATGTTGCACATTATGAATAATTAAATTTATCTCTTTTGATCTCTATGTATTCATCTTTAAAGATATTCTTAATGATATGCCTAAAGCTAGTGGTAGGCAGGAACTTTGATTGCAATCTTCTTATGTCTTGTGTCTTAAGAAGTCACTTCTCCAAGGAAAGACCATCTTTCTTACTTTCCTCTAAGCCCAGATGTGAGGTTCCTGCAGTTTTTCCATTGCAATGTAAGAAAAGTTTCCTAGCATAGGTAATATACTTCGAAGCCACTTGCATGACCTCTGTGACTGCGTCTGTGCCCACTTCTGGGCTCTTCACAACATGCCATGTCTTCTAGTCTTGCAACATCCCTGAGATCTAAGGATTGCTTTAGGATTACCAGTCTATAGGTGGGGAAACTGAGATTCTGAGAGGTGAGTTGTGTGCAAAAGCCATTCAAGATGTCCCTTCTACCACAACAGACTTCTTATTTATTATATTTCCTCTTGAGAGAGAAAGAATAAAAGTAAGATCAATAGTGGCCCTATGCATCCATGTAACAGTTTAGAAATTTCTTTTTACTTCCTACCTGATTGTGTGTTATATGTGTATGACAGTGTTCTCTAGAGGACTGATGTGGTAATGATAATGGTAATATTTGTTAAAAACTTGCTATATGGCAGGCACTGTGCTAAGTGCTTCATATACATTATCTCATTTCATCCTCACAGCAACCCTATGAAGTAGAAATTATTATCCTCGTTTTTAAGATGAGAAAATGAGGCTTAGAGAGATTAAATAGCTTGCCCAAGGTTACTACTGTTTAAACCAAGCAATCTAACTGCAGATTCCAATCCCCTAACTGCTCTGCTCTGTTGCTTGCACTGTATGTAAGGCTTTTCTTTTTTCCATTTTAATGTTTCTTTGCTTTATGAAGGGGTTACAGAGGAATGACTTCCGCCCTAGCACTGTGCCATTAAGAACTGCTGCTACTGACTAATGTCCTCAAACGTTAGTGTGTATAAGAATTATCTGGGTTGTTTTTTTTAAGACAAATGGTGCCTAACATTTCTGAAATGTTTATATTACTCTAATTATACAATTTAAGTGAATTAGAGTTGCTTAGTGAGAAAAACCCTAAAATTTGGTATTGTCAACAAATGTCTAATAATCATCTGTTAACTTATTTTTTCTAGAAAAATAGATCTCATAAGGTCAATTGCTCTAAGCAAGTTGTGTGGTGCCTTATATTTGTAATTCATATAATCATGAGATATGCTGCCCCTTTAAATTTCTTTAATGGAACCAGCTTGTCTTCTACTAGATGGAAATGTGGCCAATTCTATGGCTTTTCTGCTCTCTCTCAGGGTCTTACAGTGTCTGTAAGTCATATATGCAGTCTTAATTCAATAATCTAAAGTGTACACTCTCTTGTATCGATACACACTTCCATCTTCATTCAAAATTGTAGTTATTTCCTTTACCTCAGCTGAAGCTTTTTGTAGGTGGGAGTCCAGGTAGAGAGTGTGGTCCTTCCTTTAACACATCTTTGTATTTACTTTTCCTCCTTCCTCACAGATTTTCCCTTACCTCACTCCTATTTTCTGAGATCACTTTTCCCAAATAAACTACTTGCCTGCAAAACTTTTTTCTCAGGCTCCAAGGGGACCTAGGCAAAGACACTTACCAATGCTAATCTTAACTCATTTCCTATCTTTTGAAGATTGGTACAAATGTGAAAACTAAAGGTTATAAATTCATATGAAATTGGGGATGTCTACAAGAGGTAATGCCTGCATTTTGTTGGCTTCAATTGAGTAATTTGCACCAAGCATTAAAATGGCCCATAAGTAATTCATGATTGTGGGTAATTAAATACCACCAAGCTGCCATCCTTTCTTGGAGGCAGAGGACTGGCCTGAATGACTGCTTTAAAAAAGCATTGAGGATTTCAGTGACTATTTTATCAGAGACAAGCACTTTCTTGTTGGCTTAGGAAGGTATCAAAAAGACTTGTCATTTATTTGGGCTCACAAGCAGCTGTACATAAAAGTGAAATATCCTTACCACTATTCAGAGTTTTCCTAGGTGACAGTGATGCCAATGTCACTTCCACCTGGTTTTGCACTACGTCTGAAACAGTCATACAAGTGTTTTCCCTTTCGTAACCTTACAGGCTCTCATGGTTGCATGATAAGCTAGTCTAGTGGTTCCTAAAAACTGGTCTATGGACTGAGTATAGCAAAATCACTGAGAAAGCATTTTAAAAATACATGCTTCTGAGTTCTACCTCTGGAGATTTGAATTGGTTCCGGAGTTTGGGCAGTGGTAGGTTGGAGCCGGTGTGTTCTGGCTGGTGAGAACCCATGTGCCCCTATCTTTCTAACTCCACAGTGAGTGACTTCATGTTGGTAGCTTGAAGTCAGACCTGATGAGAGTATTGATACTATGGAAATTGGCAAATGGTATAAATGAGAGATTTTTTTTCCTCTCTAGAGCTAATGTTAGACATTTACTAGCACATCACTGGATTGGGGACTAGGACTAAGTGCAACCTGTCCCTCAAGCAAGGAATCTGTTCTTTAGAAATGTGTTTTCATTTCTGACTTAATATGAACTGTTCACATGGCAGTTCTATTAGCACTTTACTGTTATATTTATAACATTTATATTTTCTTATAAATACAATTTTTAAGGTGTATCTGTTAACCTTTTTTATTTAAAATATAATTACTGACATTAGCTTAATAAAAATACCAATTTGACTTGTGCTATAGCAGCTAACGTAAATGACCTCCTCTTTGGCACCTAATTGGGTTTTCTAAAGGAAAACCAGTCCATACTAATTTAATTCTCTGTGTGATACTGTTCTACAAAATTAAAATGTTTATCTGGTTTGGTTAATCAGTTTTTAGAATAATTGTTTTAACAGAATATTGGAATATCATTAGTCTCCTGAATATTATAATTTAACAAATGATTGCTATGCTAAACCAAATGGTTACCATGGCAAGATTTCATCTGGAGACTTGAGGTAGGAGAGCTGTTCCATCATAAAGGGATTCCTATTTCTCTTTCCCATGGGTACTTCTAATTGCTAAACATTAAACATAGTAAGGTTGGAGAATTTACTACATATTTACAAACAGAACAATGATTCTCAACACAATACCTATATATCTGTACCTGGAAACAGTGATTTAAAGGCCAGTTAAGGTCATTTAAGCCATTGCCAATAGAGTTTACAGTGATAAATCTGGAATATAAAAATCACACCTTGGTTTTAACACAAAAGGGGGAATGCCAAATTGCTCATTGTGGTATAATATTCTGAAAATTGAATTACCTGTGAGGAAATATGTATTTTGGCCTCAGCTTCATCATTTCCTATTCAAGCACCATTGGTGAAGTCACATAATCTTTCTTAGCCTCAATTCTTTATTCTTAAACCTACTGTATTTTTATTACATAGCTTATTCTGAGGATCAAGTGAGATAAACATGTGAGCAATTTGAATACAATATTCTTTAAATGTAAGGAATCATCAATGTTAGTATATTTCAAAGACTTAAGACATTATTGTTTTTTAGATGTGATTCAATCTAATCACATTTATATCTAGTGTTGATAGAGTCCTTGTTGGAACTTTATATGACTGAATTGAGTCTTAATTTGTCATTGACATGTATGGTTACCTTCTTTTGGATGCCATCTTGATGATTATGAACTAATTTCCAAAATTCAAATAAATTTCATATATACATGTATTATTTCACAATTATTTTATGGGAGAATTAGTATGTTGCATTGCTTAAAGTGTTTCTATCTTATGTGAATGTGGTAGTATAAATAAGGACAATAACAGCTAACACTATAATACTAAATGCTATGTAGCATCCCAGCTTTTTTGTTTTTAAGTTTATTTATTTTAGAGAGATACAGAGAGAGAGAGAGAGAGAGAGAGAGAGAGAGAGAGAGAGAGAGAGAGAATTCCAAGTAGGTTCTGTTCTGTCAGTGTGGAGCCCAATGCTGGGCTCCAACTCATGAACTGTGAGATCATGCCCTGAGCCAAATCAAGAGTTGGATGCTTAACTGACTGAGTCACCCAGGAGCCCTTAGTATCCCAGCTTTTTCAGATGAAAAGACATAGAGAGAAGTATCAACTCTTCTAAGTCTTAATAGCTAGAAAATGATAAAGTTAGGACTCAGAAGTTGTTCCACCTCAAACTCAAACCCAAATCCAAACTCTGAACCAAAATGCTAGTATTGCCTCTTGCATTATTCATATCTACCTTTATTTTTACCTTATTCTCCTTTTCATCACTCAAAAAGTGTTTGTGTATATACATATAGAACAAGTTTCCCTCTTAGATAAACAAGATGTTTTGTAGGTTGATGGTGACAGTTCATAGTTGGGACCAATCAGAGTGCACTATCATTGTGTACAACAGTGGCTGCAAAATACCTAATATCCTGCCAGACAGCCTATGATTTCTCTAAATCACATTCATAGTACTTTATAACTGCAATAAATGTTTTTTACACTAAATCCAGATTTGAAGATCAAATGGAAGTTTCCTCCAAAAGACACTATTATTTGGTTTACGAGGGAAGAGTATTAACAAACATGATTTTAAAATTACTTTTGAATGCTTAGGCACTTATATATTTTTATTTATAATCCTCACAAAAGACATATATGTCCATTTTGCAGATAAGGAAACTGAGCTAGAGAGCACCTCACCTGAGAGTCACACAGTTGCTAAGTGGCAGAGGTGGAATTCAAACTCTAGTCCACGAAACTCCCAGACCCATCATTTTCTCACTATCACATGGCACCACATTGTTGTGGAACACCCAAGCGGTCCTATAAAGGAAGGTTTACAATGTGACCATATATAGACTGAGAAGTTGTCGTACTTAAGAATCACAATGTCTCACATGGAAATCCAAACTTGTATTTTTTCTGGAAGGTCTGGAACAAGGGCTGAGAGGAAGTAGCTTCTGCTCCCTCTAGAATGAAGTCTGAGCTCTCATTTTACCACCTTTCCTATAACTTATCAACCATATTACCTGACCCTATTAGAGTTCATCATCTCTGGATTCAGTTGTGATTCAAAGCTTTGTTGACTAAGGTGGGGGAAAGTTAAGCCTGTGCTATCCTTATGATTAATTAAGAAATTGGGGAGAAAGCTTTTATAGTTTTCAAGATAATATATTTTGGTACCAAACCAGGGCCTTCTGAGATTATATAATACTCTGGGCTCTTCTTCTGGAATTGTAATTGACTGACATAAGCCACTCATTAAAATGTTGATGTTATTCAAATTGTGTCAGTATAATTTTTTAGGATATTTATACCTGGAATTTGGGGTTGGTAAAGAATAATGCTTGCATTATTCTGGCATTGGGGTCTCAAAAATTATAAGATCTTGCATTTTGTTTGGAAACAAATATATTCTAAAGGTAGGAGGTGGATTGGGAAGGGAACACTAATATCTTTTTGTTTATTGTTACGTAACTTAAAATATATAATCCTAAAAATAGGCCTTTAGATCATTATTCAGATGGAATAAGCATTTTTTTATGACTAGAGGATTGTATAGTTCATCTCTCACAGAAATAATAAGTTTTCATATCCAGTGAATTATTTGGGTTTTCTAATTAAAAAGTGAAACAAAGAGTTGTCCTAGAGTTAAGAAAAAATTGAAGAAAATAGACCAGTAATTTAAAATATCAGTTTTGCTGCAGCCCTGGGTGGCTCAGTCAATTAAGTGTATGACTCTTGATTTCGGCTCAGGTCATGATCCCATGGTCATGAGATTGTGAGAATTTTATTCATGTGTAGGCAGTCAAAAAAATGTATCTCCATTTGAATGGGGGTGGGGGATTTTCTTTCTAACACTTGAAGTAAGTGCTACTTTTTGTGGGACAATTTTCTCAGAAATTAACTACAAATGGAGTCCAAAATGTTTAGATAATTAATAAAAATCATTTATTTCTCAATATGGTAATTTATATAAAAGAATTTGTAAGTTTAAAAACAAGAAGCAGATAAAGGACAGTGTTATTATTTAAGCACTTACCCTCCTTAGTATCTCCTAAATTCATACTATGAATCCAATACTATTAGGTGCTGTGGAAGATTTATAAACACATTTATTTTTGAATATTTATTCTGAATAATCAATTGGTTTATAATTTTTAAAAAAGGTGCATAATAAAAATACCATGAAAATTATTATTTTATCTCTATTTCCATCCCAGAGGCAACAAATATTACCTGTTCCTTGTGTATTGTTACACAGACATTTTATGTAGATACAAGCAAAGTGGTGTTTGTACAACATCCCTGTTGTACAGCCTGCTTTATACGCTATGGTAGTATACCCTACACATAGTTCTGAATCTTGCTTTTTCACATGCAGATCTTGGAGATTATTCCATAGCCCAAGTAGTGAATTATCTTTTTTTTTTAAGACTTTTTTTTTCTTTTTTGGGTGCTTTATAATTTCACCAGGCATTGGTTGTGTACATTTAGGCAGTTTCCAGTTTTGCTATTACAAACCATAGTTTAGTGAATAATCTTATATAGAGGTCTTTTCACCTGTTAAGTAAATATATCTTTAAGAAAAATTCCTTGAAGTGGAGTTGAATTAAAAAGTATGTGCTTCTGTAATTTTGAACAATATTGCCTAATTACCCTGCAGAGAGGTTGTGCCAGTGCATACTTTTGACTAGCAGCATGCAAAAATGCCTGTTTCCCCACTGCCTGGCCAAACAGCATTATTAATCTTTTGTATTTTTGCCCATCTGATAGGTTCAGAATGGTATGTTAGTGTAGTTTTAATTTTCATTTTTTTAATTCTTATTCATGTGTTTTGGAGTTATTTATGTTTCATTTCCCATGAACTGTCTGTGCACGTTGCTTGCCAATTCTTCTGTTGGGTCATTTATTATCAAATAGTTGGTGTTTATTGTTTATTGGTTTGTGATATGAGTTGTAAATATTTATCCCAGCTTGTCATTTTCCTTTGCCATTGCTTATTTTAGTTTTTGCTATGAAGATTATTATTAAATTTCTTTATGCTGTGGAATTTATCAGTCTTTTGATTTATAGCTTCTGTGTCATATTTAAATAGGCCTCTTCTATACCAAGATTATAAAACACTTCTCCCAGGTTTCTTCTAATACTTTTATGCTTTCATTTTTACAATTAAATCTTTGATTCATTTGGAATTTATCCTGATGTAGAATATGAGATATAGCTCTAATGTTACTTTTTTCTGGATGGCTACCCAATAGCATTTATTGAATAATCCATCTTCACTGGTTTCAGAGTCTGCATTGCTACCTTTTGTTATATTAATAATTATGGAATGCACACTATGAATCAAATGTTGTGTTAGGTACTATGGCAAATTTAAAAAGTGTAATATAGTTCTTGCAGCCGGAAATACCTGTCTAGTTATAGCAACAGAACTAACACTCATGGAAAAAATCAAATGGTGAGTTGCATTAGAAGGTTTTATGGAGAGGCAGGCATTAGTTCTTTCCTGACAGTTGTAAATGGAATTAGAGAATAAAAACACACAAAAGAGAAATAGGGGAACAAAATAAAAGGAAGAAACCTACTCATACTCATTATCCAAAATGGATAGGCCCAGGCCATAGGGAGGCTGCATGTTGATTAGCAAATGTTTAATGTGGGTATATTTCTACATGGCACATGCTTTTATTTTTAGAAACACATCTATGATATCTAAGGTGAAAATTACCATTATAAAATGCTGTTGATTTCTTAATTTCTCTTTTTAATTAAGATTAAAATTAAATTCCCTTTATTTTTAATTTAACTGTGAGAGTAAAGGTATTTGTGAAAATGGCTTCAACCTGAACAGCCACTCTCAGAGCAGATATCTTGTTAGTTGATTTGGAATTATTTGGGTGTGTCTGAATTGTTTCCCATTGTATTTTCTTGCCTACTTAATATTGAACCTCTTTGTATGAAATTGGCCAAATTGGGCTTTGTTACTTTAAATTCGTTAACAATGGGAGATTTAGAAACCCCTATAGTGCATAATACACATAGAGCAGACCCCCTGACCCCCCACCCCTTATCTGTGGTTTTGCTTTCTGTGATTTCAGTTTCCCAAGGTCACTTGTGGTTTGGAAGCAGATGATCCTCCTTCTGACGAATTATCAGAAGGTCAATAGTAGCCTAATGCTAAATCATAATGCCTACATCATTCACCTCACTTCATCTCATTATGTAGGATTGTATCATCTCATATCATCACAAGAAAGGTAAGTACAGTACAATAAGATATTTTTAAAGATATTTTGAGAGAGAAAAAGACTGCATTCACAATAACTTTTATTATGCTATATTGTTATAATTATTCTATTTTATTATTGTTGATCTCTTACTGTGCCTAATTTATAAATTAAACATTATCATAGGTGTGTGTGTGTGTGTGTGTGTGTGTGTGTGTGTATTTAGGGAAAAACATAGTATATATAGGGTTTGATACTATCAGCTGTTTCAGGCATCCACTGGGGATGTTGAAATGTATCCCCCATGGATAAGGGGGGCTACTGTATATGTATACTCTTTTGTTTCTAGTTTTAAAATGGAATATTTAAAAAATGAGATATAACTCACATGGCATAAAATTCACCATTTTAAGGTATATAGTTAAGTTGTTTTGAGTAAATTCATGACGTTACCATCACTACTACTTAATTCCAGAACATTTACGTTACCCCAAAGAGAAACCCTGTATGAATTATTAGTTACTTTCTAGTATCCCCACTTGCCAGCCCCTGGCAACTACTAATATACTTTCTGTCTCTATGGATTTACCTTTTGTGGACATTTCATGTAAATGGAATCATATAATATGTGGCCATTTATGTTTGCTTTCATTTGTGTAATGTTTTGAGGTTCATCTGTGTTTTGGCATGTACTTGAGTCTTTTTTGTGGCTAAATAATGGTCCGTTGTGTGGATATATCATATTTTGTTTACCAGTTGAGGGACATTTGAGTTATTTCTTCTTGCTATTATGAATAACTCAGCTATGTCCATACAAGTTTTTGTGTGGACATGTTTTTATTTCTCTTTGGTATATACCAAAGAATGGAATTTCTAGGTCCTATAATAAGGCTATATTTAAATTTTTGAGGAATTGCCAACTGGTTTCCATATTGGCTGCACCATTTTTAAAGGTCTGAATTTCTTTTTTTTAAATACTTATTTTGGGAGAGACAGGGCATGAGCAGGAGGGAGCAGAGAGACAGGGGGAGCAAGAATCCTAAACAGAAATCCTAAATCTCTGCTGGCAGCATGGGCTCAGTCCCCCAATTATGAGATCATGAACCTGAGCCAGAAATAAGAGTTGGACGCCTAACCAACTGAGCCACTTAGGCACGCTGGTTCAAATTCCTCAAATCTTTGCCAACATTCATCATTTTTGATTTTGTAAATTGTAGCCATTCTAGTGTGTGTAAAGTGATATATCATTGTGGTTTTGATTGCACTTCCTTGATGACATAATGAGTTGAGCATCTTTTTTATGTGTTTATTGCCATTCATATGTCTTCTTTGTAGAAGTATCTTTATTAGACCCTTTTGGCAATTTTTGAATTAGGTTGTCTTTTTTATTATTTAGTTGTAGGAGTTATTTATACGTTCTGAAAACTAGACCCTTATTAGGTATATGATTTGCAAGTATTTTCTCCCATTGCTGAGTTGTCTTTTTGTTTTCTTGATAGTGAGTTTTGACACACAAGTTTTATTATTTTTTTTTTTTAATTTTTTTTTCAACGTTTTTTATTTATTTATGGGACAGACAGAGACAGAGCATGAACGGGGGAGGGGCAGAGAGAGAGGGAGACACAGAATCGGAAACAGGCTCCAGGCTCCGAGCCATCAGCCCAGAGCCTGACGCGGGGCTCGAACTCACGGACCGTGAGATCGTGACCTGGCTGAAGTCGGACGCTTAACCGACTGCGCCACCCAGGCGCCCCGACACACAAGTTTTAAAAAAAAATTATTAAAATTTTAATTAAATTTTTAAATTAACTTTTTATTTATTTATTTATTAAAATTAAAAAAAAATTTTTTTTATTTATTTTTGACACAGAGAGAGACAGAGCATGAGCGGGGAAGGGGCAGAGAGAGGGAGACACAGAATCTGAAGCAGGCTCCAGGCTCTGAGCTGTCAGCACAGAGCCTGACGCGGGGCTCAAACTCACAGACTGTGAGATCGTGACCTCAACTAAAGTCGGACACTTAAACAACTGAGCCACCCAGGCGCCCCTAAATTCACTTTTTAATTTTAAATTAATCCAGATTGTTAATTTTTTCTTTGATTGCATATGCTTTGGGTGAATCTAACAAACTTTAACTCAACTCAAAAGATTGCCTAACTTGTGAAGATTTACTCCTATGTTTTATCAAGAGTTTTGTGGTTTTAGCTCTTACATCAGGATCTTAATATGGCGTGAAGCAGGCATTGAAGTTTATTCCTTTGTATGTGGATACTAGTTGTCCCACTACCATTTGTTGAAAAGGCTATTTTCCCATTGAATGGTTCTGGCATCCTTGTTGAAAATCAATTGATCATATATATAAAGTTTTATTTCTAAACTCTCAATTCTATTCTATTGATATCTTGATATATTTTCTAATACTACATAGTTTTGAATACTATAGTTTTATAATAGTTTTTGAAATCAGGAAGTATGAGTCCTCCAACTTTGCGGTTCGTTCTCAAGCTTTTTTTTTTGTTCGTTTACTACAGTGAGTGACTTGTATTTCTATATAAATTTTAGGATCAGTTTGTCCATTTCTGCAAAAAAAAGTTATAATTTTGACAGGTGTGGCATTGAATCTATAAAGCTACTTGGGGATTACATGTTTCTAAATAAGCCAATTTTACTATTTTTAAATATGTAAACAGTCTTACACCTCTATAATTTTTTCCTAACATTTGACCTGACTTTTAAAACTAATATTTAAATTATTTTACTAGATATGAATTCAGTGGTCTTACCAAATGGCTACTATTACTACATGGTTATTTTTTCTGCTTTTCTTCTGGACAACTATTCTGTCTGACTTAACCTATAAGGATGATGATGATGATGCTAATGGTGCTGATACTTGTAACAATGACCATGATGGAGAAGATGCCGGTTGTTCCTTGCACATATTATATAATCCTCCAAATAACCTGGTTGGAAGATTAAAGCATCATAAATATGGAAGTGATGACATGGAGTAACTTGATGGGGAATCTGAGAGTCATGAAGATAGGTGACTTTCTCGAGGCCTCAGTGATCTGGTAAAAGCAAAGCTGAGATTTGAAAATTCCCCTTCCTCCCCATTATTCTGTTTTCTTTCCATGTAAGAACTCACATTACAAAAATTTCAGACCATCGCACACTATCTGTGGGAGATTTCACTTCATATTAGCAAACAACAAGGGTCAGAGTCAGCAGGGCTAATTCCAACCACCATGCTTATGGCTGTTTTCTTCTGTGCCAGAGAAAGTGCCAAGAGAAAGTAGGAAAGATATTCCTAAGCTAGAAATATCTGTCAAGGGAAATAAATCATCTAGAGATTTAACTTTAGTGAAAGAAAACTCACTCTGGGGATGCCTGGGTGGCTTGGTCAGTTGAGCTCAGGTTATGATCTTGTGGTTCGTGTGTTCAAGCCCTGTGTTAGGCTCTGTGTGGACAGCTCAGATCATCCTGCTTCAGATTCTATGTCTCCCTCTCTCTCTGCCCCTCCCCTACTCGTGCTCTGTCTCTCTCTCTCTCAAAAAAAAAAAAAAAAAAAAGAAACAAACAAACAAAAGACAAAACATAAAAAAAGGGAAAAAGAAAACTCACTCTGGTGGGAAATATTGGAGTATTTGGTAAGCCAGAGTTTCAAGGCAGAATATTCATCAAGTACTTCTGGACATTGGGAATGGGAGTCACAGTTGGAGGGTTTGATTATGAATAATTCATTTTTTCTTCAGATATGTTTTTGTAGTAATGTAAATCTTCAATCATTATTTCCTATATGAGACATATCAGGTGTGGCCATCTTTGAAGTGTTTGGCTGCAAGGGACTCCTGGAGCTGGGGTTTTCATTAGTGACAGCAGGGTGGCAATCCTTGAGCAAGAAGAAATGGAATCTGGAGTATGCCCTAGGTGATGACCAGTTTTATCCTAATGAGAATGAGATTGTCCTGGGTGAGAAATCTTAAAATTTCTGAAAAACATAGGAAGATCTCCTCAGTTATTTCTAGCCTGGTTTCCTTGGTCTTAATTCTTGCTGCCCGAAATATTTTCTAGCATTTCCTTCATGTTCCTGCTTCCTACTTGGGAATGATGCAGAATTTGTGTTTGCTCTTCTCCAGTAGAGAAGTGTAATTGTATCATGTGCAGCATTATTGATAAAGAGGTAGCAACGAAACTCTGTCTGTGGTGGCTTCTACCCATCACTTTCCCACCTGTAAGAAGTAAATAAATTATTTTATTTTTCTTTTATTTTTTTTAACGTTTATTTATTACTGAAAGACAGAGACAGTGCATGAGCATGGGAGGGGCAGAGAGAGGGGGAGACACAGAATCTGAAGCAGGCTCCAGGCTCTGAGCTGTCATCACAGAGCCTGACGTGGGGCTCAAACTCACAAACCATGAGATCATGACCTGAGCTGAAGTCAGACGCTCAACCTACTGAGCCACCCAGGAGTCCTAGATTATTTTATTTTTTAAATATTTTAAATTTCTGACTCAGATAGAGAAAGAGGAACCAAATTTACCCTCCCATCTAAAATAACCAAAACAAAAAAAGACTAGATTTAGGTAATATTGCTTTTAAAGATAGTGAACATCAGGAAGAAAGGGGCAGTAACCTCAGAGACAGAAAATAAACGAGGTAAACCTTATTATTGGCCTAGATTATGATCTCAAAAGAATCAATTACAAGAATGTAAATTGGCTTGAAGTTACTCCATAGCTCACTGATAATTCTTTTCTAAATATTCGTTTTCTGTGTTTCATATTTGAAAGTTCTTTTGCTATATCTTCAAGTTCACTAATTTTTTCTTCTTCAGTGTTTGATCTGTTATTAATCCCATCCAGTATGTTTTCCATCTTAGATATTATACATTTAGTCTCTAGAAGTTTGATTTGGGTCTTTATTTATATCTCTACTTATCTCTTTGAACATATAGGATACAGTTATAATCACTTTTTAATATCCTTTTCTGATAATTCTGTGAAATGGGTCATTTTTTTCTTTAAATTTATTTAAAATTTTAACTCTCATTTTTTATTTCCCTAGATCCCAGAAAACAGAACATTTTTAGATGACCAATGTTTTATTTCAGAAATACAGTGTTAACATCTAATTCATAAAAAGGATATTTTCCAAAGGCATATCTGAGTAATTATAGCAATAGTCTTTCTTTAGGCATTTCAAAATGTGATCAGTAAAAGTACACAATTCTTGATAAAGTTTTTGTAAAGATAGTTCCATAATTTAAAAAAAAAGCATTTCTTTTGAAGAATACTTGAGTGTGTGGTGAACGAGGAAAATAAAATGTTCTAGTAGGAAGAGATTATGAAAACTAACCAACACTAGCTCCCTTTTTCTATATCTCTTACATTAATACGCCAAACTCCATCCTTACCTAGAAGCTTCTGCATTTGCTGTTTTTATTCTACTTTTCTGGGAAAGCTTTCTCCAGATATTTCCATGACTGCCACATTCTTTATCTTTGAAATTTTTATCCAAATGCCTTCTCAAAGTGGCCTTCCCTGACCACCTCTAGCTAAAATGTCTTCCTCTCTCCCTCTACTGCCAAAGTTATTTTCTGTCTCATATTATATTATAATTTCCATAGTCCTTATAAGTAACTGAAATAATTTCATTTATTTATATATTTATCATCCCTATTCTAATACCAGAATATAAGCTTCTTGGAGATAGGCATTTTTTTTTAAACCAAATAGACTTGTGTCATAGGTTTTCAAAAATTTCTTGACCAATTGTGACTAATTGTAGGACTGTTTTCTTGACATATGCATCAATTTGTTCTCCATTTTACTTTCATTTATTTTGGCATATAGTTACTTTTTCTCTTTTTTATAAACTTAGGGTTTTTTTAGGGATATCTCTAAATAAAGAGTTAGTTGTTTATGGTCAAGAAACTCAGGTGTTAAATTATACAAATAAGTTTTCCACCAGTAGAGAATTTTCCCCAAACTATATAAACAACTGTGTTTCTCTTCATTTTTAAATTAATGATGAACTCCCTATGCTAGTTTCTATTATTTTGAACTTTTGTTTCAAATTTTAATTGTTATTCATTTTTTTCTTGTATATTTTGCCTTGTCAATTAGATTATAAGCTACCTGGGGCAGGACACTTATTCAGCCCATTGGATACCTATAGTATTGAGTAGAGTGATTGAGGAAAATGTTGAGCTACTTATTAAATTCTGCTAAGTTGTCTTCACTGCAACTTAAAGAGAAGAAAGCCAAATCAATGTTATTAAGAATGATTATAATGTCTCTGTAGCAAACTTGTTGGAAGAAAGATGCTGACATCATTTCTTAATATGGTTTATTATAAAGCTTTCTAAATCACCCCTTTTCATTATTTGAAAACTATTATTCCTGTTATCATGATGATAATGGCATGGTCTTTATAACTGGTTGCTCTATAAAATTAAAAACCTTCCAGGACACCTACAAAAGAAAAGAAATTTGGTATGGAAAGATATTAGAATTACACTTCTACCAGGAAAGGTTTTACTATCTTTAAGGGGGGAAAAAAGCACCCACATTAACATCCTACTTGGTTAAGATCCTAGTGGAGTTAAATACATACATAGGTAAACAATATTCTCTCAGGAAATCTAGTATAAAGTTACTTTTTTGCTATAATTGGAAGAGATATTATTACATTACACCATTTGTGATGTACTGAATTTATTTGCAGTGTTTATAATACCTCTTGTATATTTTATGGAAGTAAGAGCTTTAGTATGTGTTTATCAAATTAAAAATTGCCTCTAAGATTGTTCATTCTGTTTCCTAAACTTTATCACTGATTATAGATACAAGGCACTTCTATCATTTATTTTAAAGACTGTTTATTAACTTGTCTTTAGGCTAACTCAGATTGCATATTGCGAAGAAATTAAGTGCTTTGGACAATCAGTAATTTGCATAATTATTGTTTTGGAGATAATTCTGTAGGGAATAGTCTGCTTCTATGAATATTTATAAAGTATCTGATTTATAAGCATAGAAACAATGAGTATAAGGTATTGTTATCTACTTGTTTGAAAGATAATAAAATACACAAAAAATGTAATATCTTTGATATGGCTCAAATGATTTCATCAGTAATCATATAATAGAAAAGAAAGAGTAGGAGGAAAAATTTACATTATTTAGCTTATTCTCTCACTTTCAGAACAGTCCTTAAAATACTCATTATAGTACTTTTTCTGAGTATATGTATTTATGCATGTATATATATGGATATATATATCCATGTATATGTGATGGACATCTTATCATGAAGGATGAGAACCTAGATTAAGTTCTGGCAAATTTACTGTCTATGGGTTGAATCTGGCCTACTGCCTATTTTTGTGAGTAAGGTTTTTTTGGAACACAACAACAATCATTCATTTGTGTATTATCTGTGGACACTTTCATGCTATAACAGCAAAGTTGAGCATGGCCTGCAAAGTTAATGCCCTTTCAGAAAAATTGGCAACCCCTGATTAGCTAACCCTCATACTTTTAGGAACTCTATGTTACTTTATTTTTAAGTATTCCATTCTCTATATGCTTTTCTTCCTATGTATATGTGACAACTGAATAGGGTCTATAGGTTATCAGCTTACACAAGATCCAAGAAATCTTTCTGATCCTTACTTTCCCCTTATATTTATAACCATAGGCATTAAAACGTAGAGACATATAAAACACATTAATACAGAAATAAAAAAAATTGCCACAAAATGATCTAAATTCTGCCAATGATTTTTGAATATCTAGGGCCTACCTAATTAATATATCTTGGAAACTGACAACAAAAATTAGCATACTCCTTGATGATATGTATTGTGACCCTGCAAAGCCATCCTTTTATCACAGGAAGGGTAGTTTCTAGGTATTCTCTCTCATTTTAATATGAGAGACAAATGAGGAAAACCAATTCCAATATAACTATAAACAGATTTTATATCTTTATAAAGGCTTCTGGTTTCCATAAAAATAAAGTATTAGATCAAATGATCTTTAAGTGTTCCTTTCAATTTTAAAATTTTGTGATTTTTTTTTTTTGCAAATTAGTATAAGGATTTATCAAACAAAAACAAATATACTCTCTTGAAGAATCAATTTAGTTCATTATTAGTAATAAAAGTAGCTCTTTTTCATAAGCTCATTCTATTTAAAGACAGGTCTTAAGGAAGGAAGTAACTACAAAAGAAGAGCCAAATAAATGGAGAGATATACCATGTTTATAGATTGGAAGTCAGTATTAAGATGCCAATTCTTTTTTTTTAAATGTTTATTTATTTTTAAGAGAAAGAGAGCACACGTGAGCAGAAAAGGGACAGAGAGAGAGAGGGAGTCACAGAATTTGAAGCAGGCTTCAGGTTCTGAGCTGTCAGCACAGAGCCCAACGTGGGGTTCCAACTCATTAATCATTAGATCATACTGAGCTGAAGTCAGTCACCCAACCAACTGAGCAACCCAGGCACCCCATAATATGTCAATTCTCTACGAATTCTGTAGATTTAGTGAAAACCCAAACAAAATCCCAATAGGTTGTTTTTTGTTTTGTTTTGGTAGAAATTGGCAAATTCATTCCAAAATTTGTATACAAATGCAAAGGACATAGAACAGATTAGAACAAATACTTCAACAATAAGAAATGAATGGCCAATAAGCATATGAAATGGTGCTCAACATCATTATTGAAATGTAAATAAAACCCACAATGAAATACCATTCCGTGGCCAAATTGCTAAAATTAAAAAGATTGACAATAGCAAAAATTGGTGGAAAACTGAACCTCTCATATTGTTGGTGAGTGTGTGATGTGGTATAAGAATTTGAAAGTAGTTGGGCAGTTTCTTTTAAAATTAAAAATAAACCTAAAGTGCCTCAAAAATCTCATTCCTAGATATCTACCCAAGAGAAATATAATACAAAAACTACACCATATGTATAGTTGTTTTATTTATAATAAACAAAAAGTGAGAACAACTCAACTGTTTATTAGTAGAACAATGAATATATTATGGTATAGTCATACAATGTATTACTGTTCAGCAATATAAAGGAGCAAATTACTGCAACATAACAACATGGATGAATCTCAAAATTTTATGTTGAATGAAAGAAAGCAGACATAAAATACTAAACATAATATATTTAATTTACATGAAGTTTTAACAGGCAAAACTCAAGCAGGAAGCAATCTAAATGTCCATCAACTGGTAAACAGAGAAAATGTGGCATATCCATACAGTGAAATGTAGAATATTAATATTATTCAAAAAAAGAACATCTGATAGATACTAAACACGTAAAGCATCATGCTAAGTGACAGAAGCTAGACCGGAAAAACTATATAGTATATGATTACATATGTATTAAAATTTCAGACAGGCAAATATATGATTACAGAAAGCAGATCAATGATTGGATGGGGCTGGGGAGTGGGGAGTACAAAGGGGCATGAGGGAACTTTTTGAGTTATTGGGAATGAAGATCTGGATCATGGGGATGGTTCCACAACTCTGTAAATGTACTAAAAATCATTGAATTGTACAATTGTAATGGGTGAACTTTATCTTAAATATTTCAATAAAACTGTTCCAAAGAGGGGAAAAAGAAGAGACAAAGCTAACATATGGCAAAAGAAATCAGAACAGTGATTATCTCTAAGTGAGGGGCGGGGGTTAACTGGAAAGCAAAAGGAGGGAATTTTTCGGGGTGCTAGATATATTCTATATCTTGATTTGCCTGATGGGTGGTTTATATTGTCAAACTTCATGAAACAGTACAATTATGATTTGTGTATTTTTATAGTGTGTAAATTGTACCTCAAAAGTTATTAGAGGTTTGGAATTTTTGAATCAGTGTATACATTAAATTTTGTGTGTTCTGAGGGATAGAGGAAGGTACTGATTGTGTTGATTTTATCTTACATGAAGTAACTTCTATTTTCTGGGGTAGAAAATATGCAAGAGCTTGAGGATTGAGAAATGGTAATGATGTAGAATATATTTGCTCCTATAGGTACACATGATTAGTAGAAAGAGGTAAAAGTCAATGTCTTTTATTTTTAAGAGAACACATTTCTGCCACAGAGGCCATTGTTACTTTTTAATGCCAGAAATTTGAAGAGAGGTTCTTTAGATATACACAGCTCTCCTCAGTTTACATCTGGAAGCATTATACACACAATATGGTAATAGGTTTTTTTTTTTTTAATGTTTATTTATTTATTTTGAGAGAGAGAGAAAGAGAGAGAGAGAACAAGCAGGGGAGGGACAGAGAGAGAAGGAGAGAATCCCAAGCAGGCTCCATGCCCAGTGTGGAGCCCTATCTATGTGAGGATCCACCTCAAAACTGAGATCGTGACCTGAGCCAAAACCAAAAATTGGGCCCTTAACTGACTGAGCCACCTAGGCACCCTAAAAAAATCACTTATTCTATAGTGCATGCTTTAGAGGCAGAGCCTGAGAGAAGTATTCTTGTTCAAGTGATTAATAGAGGGTATGCTCTCAGGAGAAGGAGAGTGAGGGATGCTGGGTATAAACATGGGATAAAGCTAAGCAGGAATGCATCTCAGATGGAGATTGACTTCACTCTGGGCTAAGAACTGCACAAAAGAGGTAAGTAGGAGCCTTTTTACTTCTGTGTTACTTAGTCATTGGTCAAGATTTTGAGGGTGCTGATGTTGGAGGGCATAACCTCCCTGGTGAGGCAGTGCCCTTTGGTGATTTTGCAGGGACTGAGGGCAACTGTAAGCTATTATCAACAGACACTCACAGCAGTTGGGGTGGGGGGAGGAGATAGGAGCAAGAGCCTGAAAAGGGGCAGGGCTCACAGCATCTACTACAGTATAAAATAAATAACTCTAGAGAGTTATTTATAAGCTTAAATGCATATTCAGTTAAGTGTTTTAAAACTCCTTTCCCTTATGTTTGGAAAGAGCTGTTTTCTGAATCAAAAATCAAGATTTAATTCATATATTCTGATTTTGGATTTAGAAATATTTATCTTTGGTTTCAGAATTTATTTTTGTGAGACCTATAACATATAAATTTAGCTTACATTTATTGGTGTACTTAACAAACATTAAAATAATACATAAGGATTCTTGAAATTGGGATAGTTTGGAACATAAAAGGCTTATGATTCCTAAGTATTATGTACAGTTGAGTAAAACCAGATTTGATAAAATTTTCCATTTCCTTTACAAACCTCACTTCCTTTCTCCCACACAATTATCTATTCAATTTTCTCTTTATATTTCCCTGTAATTTATTTTATTTTATTTTTTTAATTTTTTTTTCAACGTTTTTATTTATTTTTGGGACAGAGAGAGACAGAGCATGAACGGGGGAGGGGCAGAGAGAGAGGGAGACACAGAATCGGAAACAGGCTCCAGGCTCTGAGCCATCAGCCCAGAGCCTGATGCGGGGCTCGAACTCACGGACCGCGAGATCGTGACCTGGCTGAAGTCGGACGCTTAACCGACTGCGCCACCCAGGTGCCCCTATTTCCCTGTAATTTAAATAACATCTTATTTCTATTTAATATTTTTCTTTGCAGAAATAATTTTTATTCTTCTTTTGCTTGCTTTTTTAAAGTTTATTTATTTATTTTGAGAGATACAGAGACAGCGTGATTAGGGGAAAGGCAGAGGTAGGGGGAGACACAATGCCAAGCAGGCTCCACACTCTCAGAACAGAGCCTGTCTCAGGGCTGGAACTCATGGAACTATGAGATCATGACCTGAGCCAAAATCAAGGGTTGGATATTTAACTGACTGAGTTACCCAGGTGCCCCATCTTCTTTCACTTGCTTTTAGGGGTATGGCTAGAGATTTATCAGGAAACTCACTATACTCATCTATGCTATTTTGTCCATTGATTGTTATCTCTGTCATCATTTTTTCACCTTATTATTCTCAGAATCCAGCCAATGGAAATACACCTAAGTGTACAGGAGATAGATAGTAAAATGTTGACAATGTGTAATGGTGTTTTATTGCCATCATCATCTGTTTATAACTCCTCTGATACCTGTTACATAGGTTTATGAAGCACCAGGGTGGAGAGCACAGAAAATCTGCTTTTGGCAAGCATTTGAGCTTTCTTTAGTTTGATAAAGAGTTTAGAATGGTTACCCAGTAATTCTCAGATTGTTTATACTTAACTGTTATTAAATCTTTGCAAATGCTAAACATGGTTTCATGGTAAAAGCCAGAAAAAATTTTAAATATGCAGGGAATCAAAAGTATTGCAGATTTTATTCTTTTTGTCTTATTTCGCATTTTTCATATTCCTAACATTATTTATCTCGATTTTTTTTTCTGCTGTTCAAGCAGGAACCTCAACATTCTAGAGCCAACCTTCTATTTCTGAACTATATTTGATGCTAATGCATCTGGCTCAGATATTCTTCTATCTTATGATGGCCCCCACTCTTGCCACAGAACCCCTTCCCTATTTCCAAACACACTGAGTCCTCCAGATGCTAAAATTTTCATACAAAGGCTTCAGAGTAGGAGCTGTTGCTCTCAGTTCTTCCCACATGTGATCTCAGGGAGCCAGTGAACTCCACAGTGTCTTTGTGAGGTCCTCCTCCTAAACCTAGTTTGTACCTTGCTTTTTTTTTTTTTATGTTCTTTTTATTTTTATTTTTTTTTTCAATATATGAAATTTATTGTCAAATTGGTTTCCATACAACACCCAGTGCTCATCCCAAAAGGTGCCCTCCTCAATACCCATCACCCACCCTCCCCTCCCTCCGACCCCCCATCAACCCTCAGTTTGTTCTCAGTTTTTAACAGTCTCTTATGCTTTGGCTCTCTCCCACTCTAACCTCTTTTTCTTTTTTTTCCTTCCCCTCCCCCATGGGTTTCTGTTAAGTTTCTCAGGATCCACATAAGAGTGAAACCATATGGTATCTGTCTTTCTCTGTATGGCTTATTTCACTTAGCATAACACTCTTCAGTTCCATCCATGTTGCTACAAAAGGCCATATTTCATTCTTTCTCATTGCCACGCAGTACTCCATTGTGTACATAAACCACAATTTCTTTATCCATTCATCAGTTGATGGACATTTAGGCTCTTTCCATAATTTGGCTATTGTTGAGAGTGCTGCTATAAACATTGGGGTACAAGTGCCCCTATGCATCAGTACTCCTGTATCCCTTGGGTAAATTCCTAGCAGTGCTACTGCTGGGTCATAGGGTAGATGTATTTTTAATTTTTTGAGGAACCTCCACACTGTTTTCCAGAGTGGGTGCACCAATTTGCATTCCCACCAACAGTGCAAGAGGGTTCCCATTTCTCCACATCCTCTCCAGCATCTATAGTCTCCTGATTTGTTCATTTTAGCCACTCTGACTGGCATGAGGTGACATCTGAGTGTGGTTTTGATTTGTATTTCCCTGATGAGGAGTGACATTGAGCATCTTTTCATGTGCCTGTTGGCCATCCGGATGTCTTCTTTAGAGAAGTGTCTGTTTATGTTTTCTGCCCATTTCTTCACTGGGTTATTTGTTTTTCGGGTGTGGAGTTTGCTGAGGTCTTGATAGATTTTGGATACTAGCCCTTTGTCCGATATGTCATTTGCAAATGTCTTTTCCCATTCTGTTGGTTGCCTTTTCGTTTTGTTGGTTGTTTCCTTTGCTGTGCAGAAGCTTTTTATCTTCATAAGGCCCCAGTAGGTCATTTTTGCTTTTAATTCCCTTGCCTTTGGGGATGTGTCAAGTAAGAAATTGCTTTGACTGAGGTCAGAGAGGTCTTTTCCTTCTTTCTCTTCTAGGGTTTTGATGGTTTCCTGTGTCACATTCAGGTCCTTTATCCATTTTGAGTTTATTTTTGTGAATGGTGTGAGAAAGTGGTCTAGTTTCAATCTTCTGCATGTTGCTGTCCAGTTTTCCCAGCACCATTAGTTAAAGAGACTGTCTTTTTTCCGGTGTTCTTTCCTGCTTTGTCAAGGATTAGTTGGCCTTATGTTTGTGGGTCTAGTTCTAGGGTTTCTATTCTATTCCATTGGTCTATGTGTCTGTTTTTGTGCCAATACCATGCTGTCTTGATGATGACAGCTTTGTAGTAGAGGCTAAAGTCTGAGACTGTGATGCCTCCTGCTTTGGTCTTCTTCTTCAAAATTACTTTGGCTATTCGGGGCCTTTTGTGGTTCCATATGAATTTTAGGATTGCTTGTTCTAGTTTCGAGAAGAATGCTGGTGCAATTTTGATTGGGATTGTATTGAATGTGTAGATAGCTTTGGGTAGTATTGACATTTTGACAATGTTTGTTCTTCCAATCCATGAGCATGGAATGTTTTTCCATTTCTTTGTATCTTCTTCAATTTCCTTCATAAGCTTTCTATAGTTTTCAGCATACAGATCTTTTACATCTTTCGTTAGATTTATCCCTAGGTATTTTATGCTTCTTGGTGCAATTGTGAATGGGATCAGTTTCTTTATTTGTCTTTCTGTTGCTTCATTATTAGTGTATAAGAATGCAACTGATTTCTGTACATTGATTTTGTATCCTGCAACTTTGCTGAATTCATGTATCAGTTCTAGCAGACTTTTGGTGGAGTCTATCGGATTTTCCATGTATAATATCATGTCATCTGCAAAAAGTGAAAGCTTGACTTCATCTTTGCCAATTTTGATGCCTTTGATTTCCTTTTGTTGTCTGATTGCTGATGCTAGAACTTCCAGCACTATGTTAAACAACAGCAGTGAGAGTGGGCATCCCTGTCGTGTTCCTGATCTCAGGAAGAAAGCTCTCAGTTTTTCCCCATTGAGGATGATGTTAGCTGTGGGCTTTTCATAAATGGCTTTTATGATATTTAAGTATGTTCCTTCTATCCCGACTTTCTCGAGGGTTTTTATTAAGAAACGATGCTGGATTTTGTCAAATGCCTTTTCTGAATCAATTGACAGGATAATATGGTTCTTATCTTTTCTTTTATTAATGTAATATATCACGTTGATTGATTTGCGAATGTTGAACCAGCCCTGCATCCCAGGAATGAATCCCACTTGATCATGGTGAATAATTCTTTTTATATGCCGTTGAATTCGATTTGCTAGTATCTTATTGAGAATTTTTGCATCCATATTCATCAGGGATATTGGCCTGTAGTTCTCTTTTTTTTACTGGGTCTCTATCTGGTTTAGGAATCAAAGTAATACTGGCTTCATAGAATGAGTCTGGAAGTTTTCCTTCCCCTTCTACTTTTTGGAATAGTTTGAGAAGGATAGGTATTATCTCTGCTTTAAACGTCTGCTAGAACTCCTCTGGGAAGCCATCTGGTCCTGGACTCTTATTTGTTGGGAGATTTTTGATGACTGATTCAATTTCTTCTCTGGTTATGGGTCTGTTCAAGCTTTCTATTTCCTATTGATTGAGTTTTGGAAGGGTGTGGGTGTTTAGGAATTTGTCCATTTCTTCCAGGTTGTCCAGTTTGTTGGCATATAATTTTTCATAGTATTCCCTGATAATTGCTTGTATCTCTGAGGGATTGGTTGTAATAATTCCATTTTCATTCATGATTTTATCTATTTGGGTCATCTCCCTTTTCTTTTGGAGAAGACTGGCTAGAGGTTTATCAATTTTGTTTATTTTTTCAAAAAACTAACTCTTGGTTTCGTTGATCTGCTCTACAGTTTTTTTAGATTCTATATTGTTTATTTCTGCTCTGATCTTTATTATTTCTCTTCTTCTGCTGGATTTAGGCTGTCTTTGCTGTTCTGCTTCTATTTCCTTTAGTTGTGCTGTTATATTTTGTATTTGGGATTTTTCTTGTTTCTTGAGATAGACCTGGATTGCAATGTATTTTCCTCTCAGGACTGCCTTCGCTGCATCCCAAAGCATTTGTATTGTTGTATTTTCATTTTCGTTTGTTTCCATATATTTTTTAATTTCTTCTCTAATTACCTGGTTGACCCACTCATTCTTTAGTAGGCTGTTCTTTAACCTCCATGCTTTTGGAGGTTTTCTAGACTTTTTCCTGTGGTTGATTTCAAGCTTCATAGCATTGTGGTCTGAAAGTATGCATGGTATGATCTCAATTCTTTTATACTTCTGAAGGGCTGTTTTGTGACCCAGTATGTGATCTATCTTGGAGGATGTTCCATGTGCACTCGAGAAGAAAGTATATTCTGTTGCTTTGGGATGCAGAGTTCTAAATATATCTGTCAAGTCCATCTGATTCAATGTATCATTCAGGGCCCTTGTTTCTTTATTGACCGTGTGTCTAGATGATCTATCCATTTCTGTAAGTGGGGTGTTAAAGTCCCCTGCAATTACCACATTCTTATCAATAAGGTTGCTTATGCTTGTGAGTAATTGTTTTATATATTTGGGGCTCCGGTATTTGGCGCATAGACATTTATAATTGTTAGCTCTTCCTGATGGATAGACCCTGTAATTATTATATAATGCCCTTCTTCATCTCTTGTTACAGCCTTTAATTTAAAGTTTAGTTTGTCTGATATAAGTATGGCTACTCCAGCTTTCTTTTGACTTCCAGTAGCATGATAAATAGTTCTCCATCCCCTCACTTTCAATCCTAAGGTGTCCTCAGGTCTAAAATGAGTCTCTTGTAGACAGGAAATAGATGGGTCTTGTTTTTTTATCCATTCTGATATCCTATGTCTTTTGGTTGGCGCATTTAGTCCATTTACGTTCAGTGTTATTATAGAAAGATATGGATTTAGAGTCATTGTGATGTCTGTATGTTTTATGCTTGTAGTGATGTCTCTGGTACTTTGTCTCACAGGATCCCCCTTAGGATCTCTTGTGGGGCTGGTTTAGTGGTGACGAATTCCTTCAGTTTTTGTTTCTTAGGGAAGGCCTTTATCTCTCCTTCTATTCTAAATGACAGACTTGCTGGATAAAGGATTCTCGGCTGCATATTTTTTCTGTTTATCACATTGAAGGTCTCCTGCCATTCCTTTCTGGCCTGCCAAATTTCAGTAGAGAGATTGGTCACGAGTCTTATAGGTCTCCCTTTATATGTTAGAGTGTGTTTATCCTTAGCTGCTTTCAGAATTTTCTCTTTATCCTTGTATTTTGCCAGTTTCACTATGATATGTTGTGCAGAAGGTCGATTCAAGTTACGTCTGAAGGGAGTTCTCTGTGCCTCTTGGATTTCAATGCCTTTTTCCTTCCCCAGATCAGGGAAGTTCTCAGCTATGGTTTCTTCAAGTACACCTTCAGCACCTTTCCCTCTCTCTTCCTCCTCTGGAATACCAGTTATATGTAGATTATTTCTCTTTAGTGCATCACTTAGTTCTCTAATTTTCCCCTCATACTCCTGGTTTTTTTTTTTTATCTCTCTTTTTCTCAGCTTCCTCTTTTTCCATAATTTTATCTTCTGGTTCACCTATTCTCTCCTCTGACTCTTCAATCTGAGCCGTGGTCATTTCCATTTTATTTTGCAGCTCGTTTATAGCATTTTTTAGCTCTTCCTGACTGTTCCTTAGCCCCTTGATCTCTGTAGCAATAGATTCTCTGCTGTCCTCTATACTGTTTTCAAGCCCAGCGATTAATTTTATGACTATTATTCTAAATTCACTTTCTGTTATATTGTTTAAATCCTTTTTGATCAGTTTGTTAGCTGTTGTTATTTCCTGGAGATTCTTTTGAGGGGAATTCTTCTGTTTGTCATTTTGGAAAGAACTGCAGGGCACTTCCCCTGTGCTGTCTTGAATAACTCGCATTGGTGGGCAGGGCTGCAGTCAGACCTGATGTCTGCCCCCAGCCCACCGCTGGGGCCACAGTCAGACTGGTGTACCTCTTCTTCCCCTCTCCTAGGGGCAGGATTCACTGTGGGGTGGCGTGGCCCATCTGGGCTACTTGCACACTGCCAGGCTTGTGGTGCTGGGATATTAGTGGAGGGAGTCAGACCTGTCACCAGAGGGATGGATCCGCAGAAGCACAGCGTTGGGTGTTTGTGCGGTGCAAGCAAGTTCCCTGGCAGGAACTGGTTCCCTTTGGGATTTTGGCTGGGGAATAGGCGAGGTAGATGGTGCTGACTGGTGCTTTTGTTCCACGCCGAGCTGCGCTCTGTCATCCGGGGCTCAGCAACTCTCCCTCCCGTTGTCCTCCAGCCCTCCCGCTCTCTGAGCAGAGCTGTTAACTTATAACCTTCCAGATGTTAAGTCCTGCTCATTCTCCGAACACACTCCGTCCGGCCCCTCTACTTTTGCAAGCCAGACTCAGGGGTCTGCTTGGCCAGCGGGCCGCCCCTCCGCCCCGGCTCCCTCCTGCCAGTCCCTGTAGTGCACACCGCCTCTCCGCCCTTCCTACCCACTTCCGTGGGCCTCTCATCTGCGCTTGGCTCCGGAGAATCCATTCTGCTAGTCTTCTGGCGGTTTTCTGGGTTATTTAGGCAGGTGTAGGTGGAATCTAAGTGATCAGCAGGACGCGTGGTGAGCCCAGTGTCCTCCTACGCCGCCATCTTTCCCCCAACCCTCGCCAGAAGACATTGTTTAAGACACAAGTTCTATACACATAATTACCAGTTGAAGTTTGCTCTTAAATATATTTAAACTTGGGGCGCCTGGGTGGCACAGTCGGTTAAGCGTCCGACTTCAGCCAGGTCACGATCTCGCGGTCCGTGAGTTCGAGCCCCGCATCGGGCTCTGGGCTGATGGCTTGGAGCCTGGAGCCTGTTTCCGATTCTGTGTCTCCCTCTCTCTCTGCCCCTCCCCCATTCATGCTCTGTCTCTCTCTGTCCCAAAAATAAATAAACGTTGAAAAAAAAAATTTAAAAAAATATATTTAAACTGATTGGACCATATATAACCCATCAGAGCTACATTGTAGCTTTTTAAACAAAGTTTTTTAAATTCCTGTTAGTTTATATACAGTGTAATATTAGTTTCAGGTGTATAATATAGTGATTCAACACTTCCATATAACACCCTGTGCTCATCACCACATGTGCACTCACATTTTAACTTCTGATAGGCCAGGTGACTCCATTCACCTAGGACTATTTGCTAATCTTATTTTTTGGGTCTCCTCATCAATTCTGGAAATACATAGGCAAATGGAATGCAAGACAATAATATTCTTCTAGCTGGAGATAGAATTGACTTAAACCATCTCTTCTGTCTTCTTCCTTCTGGAGTCCATCTAGATCCATTATAACCAGTTCCTTTCTTGGGACTGAGAAATGCAAGAACAGTGAGTGCATGGAGATACATAGGTTTCAGTGGGGAGATTCTAAAATTAGTTTTCAATATTAAATCCCTCCAAAAATCCACTAATTAATTCAAAATACAGTCATGGAACCTGGGAGAGCAGGTTTCTAGCAGACTAGAAAAAAAGTGGAATTCATTAACATAAAGTATTTAAATTTAAGCCCATGGAGTAGATGGAACGCTTTATAGATTAGAAATAGTATATATCTAGGGACGCCTGGGTGGTTTGGTTGGTTAAGCGTCCAACCTTGGCTCAGGTCATGGTCTCACAGTTTGGGGCCCTGCATCAGGCTCTCTGCTGACAGGTCAGACCTGGAGCCTGCTTCAGATTCTGTGTCTCCCTCCCACTCCTCCCCTCCCCAACTCATGCTCAGTCTCTCTGTCTTTCTCTTTCAAAAATAAACATTAGAGAAAAAATACATATCTAAAGTCAGAATGCCTGGGTTTAGATCTAGTTGTATCACATTTTATTTTATTTTTTAATTTTTTTAACATTTACTTATTTTTTTTTTAATTTTTTTTTTCAACGTTTATTTTCATTTTTGGGACAGAGAGAGACAGAGCATGAACGGGGGAGGGGCAGAGAGAGAGGGAGACACAGAATCGGAAACTGGCTCCAGGGGCTGAGCCATCAGCCCAGAGCCTGACGCGGGGGCTCGAACTCACGGACCGCGAGATCATGACCTGGCTGAAGTCGGACGCTTAACCGACTGTACCACCTAGTCGCCCCTAACATTTACTTATTTTTAAGAGACAGAGAGCGACAGAGCATGAGCAGGGTAGGGGCAGAAAGAGAGGGAGAGGCAGAATCTGAAGCAGGCTCCAGGCTCTAAGCTATCAGCGCACAGCCTGATGTGGGGCTTGAACTGACAAACCGTGAGATCATGACCTGAGCCAAAGTCGGACACTTCAACCCACTGAGCCACCCAGGTGCCCCTACCACATTTTAAATGAGGGACCTTTGGCAAGTTATCTATCTGTGATCCTTAGTTTTCTCATTTCTTTTTTTTTCTAATTTTTTATTTTTATTTTTATTTATTTATTTTTTCAATATATGAAATTTATTGTCAAATTGGTTTCCATACAACACCCAGTGCTCATCCCAAAAGGTGCCCTCCTCAATATTTTTTCTAATTTTTTAATGTTTATTTATTTTTGAGAGAGAGAGAGAGAGAGAGACCCAGGGAGGGGCAGAGAGAAAGAGGGAGACACAGAATCCAAAGCAGGCTCCAGACCTGTCAGCACAGAGCCCAACATGAGGCTCACACCCATGGACAGTGAGATCATGACCTGAGCCGAAGTCAGATGTTCAACCAACTGAGCCACCCAGCTGTTCCATTATTTTCCTTATTTGTTAAATGGGGTTTACTTCAGGTTATTTTTAAGCTCCCTTTTAGCTCCAAAATTTTACTATTTTAAGATATTGTTGAACGTGAAAGTGCAGAGATAAAATATAGAGAACATGTAAATACACAGTGGAATTGAAACTTAAGGCAGATTTCAAAACTGAAAGCAATTTAAGAATGTGCATATTTGAGTGAGATTATTTGTTTCTTGATTAACGCGTAAACTTTTTTTTTTTTGCTTTCCCCCCCTGATGGGTATCAGGACCCAATTTCCATTAAAATTTCCTCTTCACAAGATAAAATGCTGTACTCTATGGAGATTACAATAACTGAGACTAATGATGGTTTAAGCGTCAAAAATTAGAATAAAATGAGTGAATTTTAGGGATGATGTTTCTATGATAAAATAGCAACTGATTACAGCCTGAATGTGGTATGAGAGAAAGCAAAGTCAATTGGTTCCAAGATTGCATACCTATGAGATAGTGTAATTGAAGATGTGGCATAAGAGGAAACGGAAATTAAGGAGTGTAATCATATGGGTGTCTTTATGGGAGGTCAAAACACTTTACAGACATCAAATTAATCCTTATTAAATCTATAAGAGGCAGGTAAGAGAACAGGTATTTTCTTCAGTTAGAAATCAGGGGCCAGTGTTTATGAGGTAGGCACATGGCACATGCATAAACAGGCAAGTGTCATGTCTAGAAGTATGTGCTCTGCCTTCACGGGGCCAGCATTCACCCCACCAAACACCCACCTGTTGTGTGTCCTTGGGCAAGTTGCTTATTTGAGCTTCAATATTTTTTTCCTATGAAATGGGAATAATCATGATTATTAGTGGTTGTTAGGATTAAATAATATGAGTAAATTGCTTCTAGTGAATGTAGTCAGTATAAATTACTGCTACCACCATTACTTTTGCTGCTATTGCTATAATTGCAATCAACATCATACAGTGATGTTTTGGTACATGTAGGAGGGAATTAATGTTTCTTTATTCTTGTTTTAGGGTTACCATTCTATAGGTGTGGTCTGGGTAGGACTTTGAGAGTCTTGTAGCCACACAGTTTGGTCTCCATGACATTAATACTAATGATACAGCAATACATTTTTGAGTACAGGAAACTTATTTATGACATTTTATGGAGGACAGAGAGAGGTTAATAACAGCGATGTCTTTTTTCCCCCATTAATTTTGTGGTTCTTTTTGTTTGTTTGTTTGTTTGTTTTCCATTTTTTTGTTTGTTTATAATTTGAGGGAGAGAATGTGAGTGCAAGTTGGGGAGGGATAGAGAAAATCCCAAGCAGGCTCCCACTGTCAGTGCAGAGCCCCATTCAGGGCTCCAATTCATTAACTGTAGGACCATGATTGGAGCTGAAATCAAGCGTCAGGTACTTAACCGACTTAGCCACCCATGTGGCCCAATTTTTGTGTTTTTAATGCATAGTGGTAGTAGGAATTGGGTTAGATAGGCATTGTTTGTTTAAAGGATATTTCTTCTTATGAAAGGGTCAATGAAAAGCAAAAGCTTGGAAGATTCTGCTCTAGACTATACCAGCCAGATAAAAAATTAGTAGGTTATATTGTAAAAAAAAAAAAACAACAACAAAAAACAAAACACATAAGCAAAGTCAGACCAATGGCCTGCTGCATAGTGTTTTGGCTTCTAGTTCCACCCATATTGTTTCAGGATTTTTTCTCTATCTTTTTAGGTAAGCCCTCTACCCTCTGAAAAACTCCTTCCTTAGCTCATTAATCCATGTTTTTTGGTTCTTTCATACATGATTCAAAACATTCTGATTGCCTCCCCCGCTCAGTTCACCCCCCTGAATCACCTCAGCATACATATATTATTTGAAGTGTTTTAATTTGCGATAATGTATTTCTTTGGAAGGCCTATTTTAGTCCATTTGTATAGTATGAATAATCAGTGATACTGAAAGTTCCTTGATTCAGGGACCATATCTTCTATTTCTATTGCATCTCCCTAGGGTACCTGTCATAATGCTCAGAAACATTTATTAAATACTCAGCGATGCTTAATGAATGTTATTGACTGGCAAGACTTTTCATGCAGTTGAGATAGCAGTAAGAGATTTGAGAGATTTCTGGGAGACAAGTGGAGAAACAGAGGCCAGAGATGTACAGATTTGAGTTTTATCCATGTAATGAGAGTAGTTTCAGCAGACAGAAGTCCTAGTTTTTCCTAAATCTTTCATGCATATAGGTGTTCCATGTCTTTAAGCATTTTCAATGTCTTTTTAGTATACTCTTACAAAATTTGTATGCCTTTTTCTCTAAGAAAGATGACCCTTATTGAAATGTGAAAGAATACTATAATTTATATAATGGTATTATATTTTCTTCTGATATTCTCTGGTTATGGAAAGCTTTAAGATTGTTCCTGTTAGCTAACTATGCCATGTACCATAATTTTAAAAATGAATACATCTTACCATTTTTATCTTTTTGTGACATATCAAATTTCCAATAGTGTATGTGACTAGCATGTAAAAATCTAAAATCACACATTCTTGAAAATTATTAAGTATATTTAAATTGAAAATGCAATTTTGTATATATCTTGGTTTAATGTGAAAAATATCCGGGGAGACATTTGTGTATAAAAAGAAAACAAAGAAACCTGATTTTTCCTTTTTTAAGTTTTCTTGAACTAGTGCAATAAAAGAGAGAGGATTATGTGAGCAATGCAATATATACTGAAAATACATTTTTGCAAGGAAAAGCTATGATACATGATTAACTCAGTAATTCTGTACTGTGAAAGTAGTCAAATGATTTTCACTTCAGACAAGTCAAAAGGGCCATAAATAGGTGTTCTCACAATATAAATATTCGTGGTATGGTAATACATGTAACATGTATGCATGTGTATTATGTGTGTGTATACACGTTTGTAATAGATTCTGGTTAAAATATTGTGTAAATATAGAAAAACCTTTGCGATAGTAATTTCTTTTTAAAGGACTTTCAAAAAAGTAAAAACTAAGGATAGTGTCACAAACCCTGAAATTTATGTAACATGATTTTTTTTAATGATAATTGTCATTGTTATTACCGTTATAACTCATGCAATATAGTGTGTAAAAGAGGACAATAATACTGAATATAAACAAAATAACATATCGATGGATATATTCTCATATCTGGCATAGGATAAATTTAGTCCTCTCTACAAAGCATATCAGGAAATCAGTATCCATTATATTTCAGGGACTAATACGTAACGAAGATTAATGGTCCTTGGGCCTCCATCCCTTCAGTTATTGTAAGTAGTGAGTGCCTTTCACTTTAGGTGCTATTGTTAATATGCAATATTAAGGTAACAATCAGATTACCATAGTTAAAAATAAGTGAGGGCTTATTTGCCTCAGAGTGATTCTAGTGACTTGTTCCATTTGTTTTCACCTTGCTGCTTTCAAGTATCATTACTTTCTGTCCCTTGTCCAGATGAAAAAGGCATCAGGTCTAATATCAAGAGTAATTTTTGTAGTTCCTGATTTTAGCTCATTTTGAGGGAATTGTGTATTGGGTTGTTTGTGGAACCTGAAACAAGCCATTGAAATGCAAATGCCTGATGCTTTAATTGAAATATCTTTATAAGTTGCTAGGATAATTTTTGCATCTTTTTAGGAGATATTAGAACAGGCTTCCAAAGTTTTGTGCAGGAGTGCTGTGAGCCAAATTTAGTGTTCTATAGAAAAAAAATCAAGTGGGCATACCTTTTGCTTTTATATACTTGAGATGAGAAAGAATTTCAATTTCCCCCATTCACTGGTGTATTATGTGCAATTCTATCAGTCATGACCAGTAAGTAACAGCCTATGTGAGTGAAAAGCAGAGTTGCAAAAATGCTGGTTAAAGTTTATTTCTGTTGATATTATTTTCAAATTTCCAAACATTAGAATCTGGGATCTGGAAAATGCATAGTAGTTTCATTAGGCAGGTTTATGTGAGAGAAAAAATAAATGAGAAAAAGCTTTGCTTAGATATCTGAAGGCCACCTTGATGATATCTGGTGTTTAATATGACTATGATTTAGAATTGCTATGTTTTTTTTTCCCCAAAGCAAAAGGTAAATGAGGCAAATGCTTTGAAATTCTACCCGATATATTGGTATATCACCTTAAAACAAATACACACCTCTCCTAAGAATTTTTCAAATTGTGAATGTCTGGCCATGTGGCAAAAACATGCATATCAAACTATAAAACCTGGCTATATCTATATACAATTTACCTTGATAACATAAAACACAAAAAATTAAAGCATTTAACTGTTCTACCCCACTAACTCTTGAAAGTAATGCCTGTAACCCTATAGGTTTTGACCTAATTTGTCTGAGGTGGAACTCAGGAGTGGGTAGTTTTTTAATACTCTCCAGGGGATTCTGGTGTGAACACAGAACTGAGACTTGCTGTTTTGCACCACCAACCCTGGGAAGAAAACAGAATTTGAGGGTGGATTGACCCACAGTTGAACTTCTGGTTCTGCCAGGCTTTGCCACTGTCTATGTGGCCTTGCACAAGTTAACTTTCGGAACACTCAACAGTGGCATGTAAAACACAAATCCGCTCAATTTCCACGAGAATTACATTTGGTAGTATTTATAAAGCCCTTAGTAAGGCTCAAAAATACTTGCTGTCTTCTATCTGTAGTGCATTGCTTAGTCTTATGAAGTATCAGGTCACTTGATGTTAAGGTGAAATTAGCATTACCTCCCTCAAAAGATTATCTAGTACAATTTTCAGCATTTTGGAGAATTCTTTGGAGATGACTTTAATGCATGTAATTATTTCTGGCTCTTATTTCCTGCTTCTTAAATTCTCAGTCTGTGCCTCACGTTTTGCTTCTTGCTTCTGACTCTATTTTGCAATGTACCGGTGTATAGGGTACCTATCCTTTTGCTATTGAAAATACCAACTGCAGCTGATTTTAGAGAATGTTTGTAGTTCAGCAAACAACTTAAAATTACACGTTAGATAGCCCTTTTCTTAAAAATCTTTCTATTATTGGGGTACCTGGGGGGCTCAGTTAGTTAAGTGACTGACTTCAGCTCAAGTCATGATCTCACTGTTCATTGAGTTGGAGCCCTTCATCAGGCTCTGTGCTGACTGGTCAGCTCCTGGAGCCTGCTTCGGATTCTGTATCTCCCTCTCTCTTTGCCCCTCCCCCTCACATGCTCAGTCTCTCTGTCTCTCTCTCTCTCAAATAAATAAACATTAAAAAATTAAAAAATCTTTCAGCTGTTTGTGGCTATAATTTTTTTTTTTTTTTGCCAGTTGTCTCTTGTTCTGGAGGTTTGGCCTTCTTCTGTGTTGCTGTGCTCCCTTTTTTTTCTCTCTCACACTCCATTACACATTTTTTCCAGATTTTTTTCTTTCTAAGATTTTATTTATTTATTTAAAGTTTATTTAATTATTTTGAGAGAGAGAGAGAGAGAAATTTTTTCTTTCTTTTGAAATCCTCAGATGTCTATTTGGTCCTTAATTCTCTTTGGCTCACTTCTAGGCTGTTCAGTTATGCCCTAATACACTTTAGCCACAAAGTAGCCAAACAAGACATTTTGCTAAATAAAAACTATTCTTGCTTTAAAGAAAAATTTTGCCAATCATTAGAATAATAATTTTGGGGGCTCCTGTGTGACTCAATTGTTTGAGCTTCTGACTTTGGCTCAGGTCATGATCTCACATCACAGTTCGTGAGTTCGAGCCCCAGATTGGGCTCTCTGCTGTCAGCACAGAGCCCTCTTCCGATCCTCAGTCCCCTTCTCTCTCTGCCCCTCCCCTCTGCTGCTGGTTCTTTGTTTCTCTCTCTCAAAATAAATACATAAACTTAAAAAGAAGTTTAAAAAGATTAAAAAAAACCAATAATTTTCCTCACCATGGAAAAATATGATCATAACCGATTATACTTAGTATTATTCTTATATTGATTTTCATTTTATTTCTCTAGAATAAATAGCAGTTGTTGGGTATAAGAATATCAAATGTTAGTGGGCATAGAAATTAGCCTGGGAGTTTGTTAAACTATAGATTCCTGAGGATTGTGCCAGAGATTTTGATTCAGTAGCTTAGCAGTGTGCAAACTTCAATGAGCATCCTAAGTGATTCCAAAAGGTGGCCTGTGTATTACAACAGTAATAACAGACATGATTTAGTTCAGGTAGATCCTAGTTTATTTGGTTCAGCTAGCACCTGTTTATTTGCTGCTGTGTACCTCTTATTCTACCTTTTAATAAAAGGCTCCCTAAATTGGAGCCGCGGGGAATGACCACATTCTCAGCCAATGTGGTTTGGGTGAGATTTATTCCATCTTAGATCTAGGGGTGTTTTCCATTTGTGTTAAGCCAAATGACAGGTCACACTGCACTGACCAGAGTGATTGGTTCAGCAATGGGGATGTAGGCCAACCAGAATAATCAGTTAACAGCTGTAACAAATATTTTTAGTGGTTACTGGAAAAGTAGTCAGCTATTTTCATTTTTCCTTTGGATTTGGTAGGTGTGATGCTTGGGCCTGCTGATAACAATCTTGCCCAAAGAGATGGGAAAACTAGGAGAAACAGAGAGAGCTAGAATCTGGTCATATGACCAGCCTTCTGCCCACGGACTGAACTTACATGAACTGATACGTTACTTTTTACTTAACCTAGACTTGAGGACTCAGATCATGGGCGGGGACATCCAAACTTCCTCCCCCATTTTGTTCCATTCAGATCATTGATGGATTGGATCATGCCCACCTACATTGGTGAGGGCCATCTGCTTTACTGAGTCCACCAATTCAACTATTAATCTCTTCCAGAAACACCTTCACAGACATACCCAGAAATACTGTTTAATCAGACATCGGGGCATCCTGTGGCCCAGTCAGATTGATGACAAAATTAACCATCACACCTTAGACATAACTTTACAATGTTAATGAACTTTTAGGAGCCTTGAGTTTCTTCTATTATACAATATCTATTGTGAACCTTGGGAATAATATGTATAAAGCATGATGCGTGGTATATGATGGGTGCTTAATCCATGGTGCTTTTATGGTCTATATCAACGTAGAGATTTTTCCCTTATGAAGTATCATTTAGTCATCAATCTTATTGGGTATTTTGGTCACCTCTTCTTCACCCCATTGGTGAGGGAGGAATTTCTAACCTAGGGTTATAGGGATCCCAAACACATGACACCTGATACTGAACACATGAGCTTGACAGCAGTTTATTAGTCTCTAGGAAGGAGGACCCTGCATGCCTCCCAAGGCCGCACATGGTTGCACCTGGGAACAGAGTGAATAAACAGGAACCATGGGAAGCTGACTTTCTAGTATCAAGAGTTTAGGGTGCCCCTTGGTTCTTGCAGGAGGATGTGATTGGCTTGTTTGAATAATTACATGGAGGCAGGTATGGTGCCTGGTCCCTATGATAAAGAGGGTGTTTAGCTAGGGGATATCATTTACCTGAGCAGAGTAGGAAGGGGAACTTGTAAGAACTGAGGCCCTCTCAGTTTTACCCAGGTGTCAAAGCAGCACATAATAGTAATTTTACCTTACATCATAGTGGCGTAGAGGAAAAAGCATTTGACTTTGGTTAGAATTTCCAGCTGCCATGTGGTCTATGAAATGAGGATATGCCAGTTCTGTTTCTCTTTTTTTAATATTTACTTTTTGAGAGAGAGAGAGAGAGAGCGAGAGAGCGAGAGAGCATGCAAGCACATTTGCAGGAAAGGGGGAGAGGCAGAGAATCCCAAGCAGGCTCCAGTGCAGAGCCCAGTGCAGGAGGGGCTCAAAATCAGGAACCTGTGAGATAATGACCTGAGTTGAAATCAAGAAAGATTTGGACACTTAACCGACTGAGCCACCCAGATGTCCCTGCCAGTTCTGTTTTTCTTTTTTTTTTTTTTAATTTTTTTTAATGTTTATTTATTTTTGAGAGACAGAGAGACAGAGTGTGAGCGGGGGAGGGGCAGAGAGAGAGGGAGACACAGAATCGGAAACAGGCTCCAGGCTCTGAGCCATCAGCCCAGAGCCTGACGCGGGGCTCGAACTCACGGACCGCGAGATTGTGACCTGGCTGAAGTCGGACGCTTAACCGACTGCGCCACCCAGGCGCCCCAGTTCTGTTTTTCCTAAAGATCTTTGTGAAGATCATCAGTCATACTGTGTCCAGGAATAAGTCAGATGTTCTTTCTTTTGGTTGCACTGAATGATAGTAGGAAGAGAATCTTTGTCAGAAGACACTATGGAAAAGTTTACATTGGGACTTTAGGAGTTGGTGAGTAGGATAATGGCCCTGAAAATTGAAAGTACTTAAGAATAACTGTGGGTGCTTATAAAACACACACACACACACACACACACACACACACACACACGCACGCACCATACTTTACTAATTCACATCTCAGAGCAGTTTCAAAATATCAGTGATTTAACGCAGGGTATTGGTTTAGAAATATGTATTTAACAAGATCCCAGATCATTCTGACATAGTGGTCCTTCAACCAAATAGTGCTAACATTGCTTTAATGCCAAGGTTCTCAAACCTGACTGTGCATCACAGTCCTTTAAGGGCTTGTTAAACTCACATTGCTGGGCTCCATCCCCGAAGTTTCTGATTTAGTAGGTGTGTGTGGGGCCCCCAAATTTGCATTATCTAACAAGTTTCTAGGTGATGCTGGTGATTCAAGGATCACAGTTTGAGAAAGGTTTGTGTAGTAATTGTCAACTGTGTATGATTTTGTCCCGCAGGGGACCTTTGTTCATGTCTGGGGACACTTCTGGTTGTCACGACTGGAGGGTGCTACCGACATTGTATGAATAGACATCAAGGATGCTGCTGCACATCCTACAATGCATAGGGCATCCTTTCTTCTCTACACCATGGAATTACATGACCCCAAATGTCAATAGTGCTGAGGTTGAGAACCCCCAACTTAGCATTTTCTGGGGCAGGAGGTATGGAAGTATGGAGGTGAGATAGTCTCTTCATGGTAGCAGGTGCCTGTGGTTTGTGTACATAGACACTGGAAGGAGATGGCTTTTCCTGAAAAAAGCAGCTAAGTGGGATTCACCATTTTATAAAAGTAATAGCTTTGCACTCTTAATGAGCCACTCATTTCCTATCTTGCTCTCTACCTTGCAAAGCTGATCTGAATCAAATGATCCTTTTGACATCAATGGAAACTGTATTCTGAATGATCGAGGGGATGACAAGAAACAGCTATATTAATTCTGATTTAACTAAGGTTGCTCATTCCTTTTGATTAAATTGGAGGTAAAAGGAAATAGGTGAAATGTTGCTATTGAATGGTACCAAAAATGATACAAATGAATTAATCTGGAGGAAAATAAGTAATAAGGGGTGAAACTGTTTGGATTAGCTAATTAAAAAATCCTCTTTGTCAGGTTGCATACAGGTATTTAGACACTCTAATTCAGCAATCTGACACTTGCTACCTTAGGTAGAAATTGAAATAAGCAGTTTTCTTACTTTCTCCTGTATTCACAGCAATCAAATAATTGGGATAACTCCAAAGCTGGCAAAATATTATTAAAGGGTAGAAACCTGATGGGTGAGATTTTCTCAGAGGTTGGAGAAAATATTGGGTTACTTTAAGTTACACATGGTGGCAAACAAAAGTAAATGAATTTTTTAAAATAAGACAGTGCAAAACAGGCCACATTTTTTTTGAGGCTTCTTTAAAGTACTGATGATGCAGCTGAGCACAAGCTAAGCAACATATTCATGAAACCTGACACATACCCAGCATCTAACAGAAAGCAGGCTCTAAGCAACCTCATATGTTGGGCTGACCACATACATTTTGAAAAATACTACCTAAAATTTTGTAAAAAGCAAATTAGTGAAATACACATTAATTTTTATTCCCCTACTCCTCATCACTTATTAAAAAGGCTAGAAGCTCTTAACTGTTGGGATGAACACTGAGTGTTGTATGGAAACCAATTTGACAATAAATTTCATAATTAAAAAAAAAAAGGCTAGAAGGATGGAATTCTTTTTGGAGAGAAAGAAAGGCAGCTAGAACGACCAGTTCCCAGTCAGGAATCCTACCTCGTTCCTTATTTTATCTGTTTTTCCTATACTCACCAGTGGCAATATCAGTGATTCATCTGTAGTAAATGACCAACAATATTTTAGATATGATGACTATCTCATGATATCATATGATGAATACTTAATGCATGTAAATATATGATCATCATTACCATCATTAATATCTTTATACTTTATACTTTCTTTGCTTCTATGGGTTTTAGTTTCTTTCCATATCTGTAAAATGTTTTTAAAAATAATTTTTCTCCTTGGAATGCTTTTGTCAAATAAGTATGTTAAGATATTTTAATATGTAACTAAAACCGATTGGCTGCTCTGATTGAATCCTCTTCATTATAACCAGAGGTCGAAGTCAAGACCTCATCCCTTGGTCCTCATAATGGCTCCTGGAGTATTCTGGAGGCTTTAAGATGATGCAAAGCACAGCTTACTCATCAGTGGTCTGAGTTTGTAGATACCCTCTAAAGTCTCTTCAAATCTAGGCACTTACTACCTCTGGAAAGGATTTAAGTGTACTTATGAACAAGATCTTATTTATATTTAAAAATTAAGGTAAGAAGAAATATCTGGAAATCTGACTCAGAGCTTCACTGTAACAAAGTAAAAAAGCAAAACAAAACAAAACAAAAACAAAACAAAAACAAAACAAAAACAAAAAAAGGAAGGCAATAGAGTAATGGCTTTCTTTGTCTAATAAATGTCTGAAATGATTGACTTATTACTTGAATCTTTTTTTTTAGTAAGGTTATTTAGCAATATACCAGATATCTTCAAGTGTGATTTGGTAAAATATGGAACTTTCCTGGACATACGACCTTTTCTTTTATTGTCAGTCAAGGCTGAGTATGTACAACTGAATCGTGACTTTCAGAAACACAGCATTTGTGAGAGAATTAGGATAAATTTTAGAATGTTGCTTTCTCATGACCTAGCTTGACCTATAGAAGTTATGAGTCACATGTCCCTTAAACTGAAGTCATTTATAAATGTTAATCATCTTGATCTTCCATCACAGGCAAGAATGAGTTCTCTACAAAGTGAATGAAGTACAGATGCTCTGTATTGTGGTTAAAATAAAGATGCTATGTCTTACCTACTTGGTATCTGGGAGAAAGGATTGGCTGCTATCCTGAGAGTAAGGGAATCTGACCTGCCTGAATGGGGGGTGGGTACCTGTGCATAATGGTTTACAAAAGGGATTCCTGCAATTGAGTACCATGTTTTACTTCAAAACAAAACAAAACAAAACAAAACAGAACTGTTTTTAGTATGTATAAATGCTTAGACAATTACTCAATTGAGACAGCAGAATACCTTCCAGAAATCAATATAGAGATGGTTGTATCCTAGAAAATTTTAAGTATTGGTTGTCAGTCTACAAGTTCGACCTTAACTAAATGTAGGAATCACTACATATAACATGATGTTGAATGTCACTATCTCTATGTGTCTTTCAGGGTAAGTTTGTATGCAAAATGTCTGAGAGAATTGACTGTGGGGGAAAATAATATAATGGGTCCTTCTGAAAGTTAGAAAACATCTAGAATATTTTACTTTTTCTGTAGCTGATATCTGGTTATCTCTTTTTTGGTTCTCCCTCTTTTTATTTTAAAAACTTTTAAAAATCTTTTTCATGGTTATACTTGTTAGAGAAAATTTAGAACTTAAATAAGCAGAAAAAAAGAAAAGAAAGATTATCTCCAGTGTCACTATCCAATGAAAATTACCATTCACAATTTGGTTTTAATCTTTCTTTCCATTTTTTCCCTATGCACACTTTCTTACTAATAAAAAATAAATTGGTTGGGTCACCTGGGTGACTCAATTGGTTAAGCGTCCAACTTCGGCTCACGTCATGATCTTGCCCGGTTTGGTTCATGAGTTTGAGCCCCGCGTCGTGCTCCTTGCTGACAGCCGAGAGCCTGGAGCCTGCTTCAGATTCTGTGTCTCCTTCTCTCTCTGCCCCTCCCCTGCTCACACTGTCTCTCTTGCTCTCTCAAAAATAAATAAACATTAAAAAATAAAAAAAAAAAGAAATTGGTATAAATACCATTATCTCTCTTTTTTTAAAAAAATGCCTAATAACATTAAGCAAACATCTTTCCATGTCATTAGATATTTATCTGTAATAGTAGTTTTATTAAAAATTTTTTCTTAATGTTATTTATTTATTTATTTATTTATTTATTTATTTAAATATGAAATTTATTGTCAAATTGGTTTCCATACAACACCCAGTGCTCCTCCCAACAGGTGCCCTCCTCAATGCCCATCACCCACTTTCCCTTCCCTTCTATCCCCCATCAACCCTCAGTTTATTCTCAGTTTTTAAGAGTCTCTTATGGTTTGGTGCCCTCCCTCTCTAACTTTTTTTTTCCTTTCCCCTCCCCCATGGTCTTCTGTTAAGTTTCTCAGGATCCACATAAGAGTGAAAACATATGGTATCTGTCTTTCTCTGTATGACTTATTTCACTTAGCCTAACACTCTCCTGTTCCATCCACGTGCTACAAAAGGCCATATTTCATTCTTTCTCATTGCCAAGTAGTATTCCATTGTGTGTATAAACCACAATTTCTTTATCCATTCGTCAGTTGATGGACATTTAGGCTCTTTCCATAATTTGGCTATTGTTGAAAGTGCCCTATGCATCATCACTCCTGTATCCCTTGGGTAAATTCCTAGCAGTGCTACTGCTGGGTCGTAGGGTAGATCTATTTTTAATTTTCTGAGGCACCTCCACACTGTTTTCCAGAGTGGCTGCACCAGTTTGCATTCCCACCAACAGTGCAAGAGGGTTCCCATTTCTCCACATCCTCTCCAGCATCTATAGTCTCCTGATTTGTTTATTTTAGCCACTCTAACTGGTGTGAGGTGATATCTCAGTGTGGTTTTGATATTTACTTTTTAAGAGAGAGACACACAGAGTGCGAGCAGGACAGGGGTAGAGTGAGAGAGAGAGATACAGAATCTGAAGCAAGCTCTAGGCTCTGAGCTGTCCGCACAGAGCCGGATGCAGGGCTCAAACTCAGGAGCTGTGAGATCATGACCTGAGCTGAAGTCAGATACTTAACTGACTGAGACACTCAGGTGCCCCTGTAATAGTACTTTTAATGCTCCCTGTAGTATTCCATTCTATGGATATGTTATAATGTATTTAATTTTCTATTGAACATTTATTTTTTCCCCAAATTTTATTATAAACAACATTCTAGTGAAAACTTTTTTTTTTTAATTTGAGAGAGAGAGAGAGAGAGAGAGAGAGAAAATGAGTGGAGAAAAGGGAGCAAGAAAGAAAATCTTAAGCAGGCATGTGATCAGCATGGAGCCCGAGGAAGGGCTTGATCCCATGACCCTAGGACCATGACCTGAGCTGAAATTAAGAGTTGGATGCTCAACTGACTGAGCCACCCAGGTGCCCCTAGTGAAAACTATTTTAGCTAAATTATTGCAAATATTCGGGATAGTTGTTATTTTGTTGTGGTTATAAAACAATGATTTTATTTTTAAAATAATATTTTTAGATTTTATAATAATATTTATTTTTTACTATAGTTATAAAAATAAATCATACTCTTTTAAAATTTTTTTCTTAATGTTCACTTATTTTTTGAGAGAGAGATATAGTGTGAGCAGGGGAGGGGCAGAGAGAGAGGGAGACAGGGAGAATCTGAAGCAGGGTCCAGGCTCTGAGCTGTCAGCACAGAGCCCAACGCAGGGCTCAAACTCACAAACTGTGATATCATGACCTGAGGTGAAGTCAGACGCTTAATTGACTGAGCCACCCAGGCATCCCAAAATAAATCACAGTCTTATAGAAGGTTACAAAAAACCGTGAGAAGGAAGTAAAAGCTATAGTTTAAAAAATTTTTTTTTAACGTTTATTTATTTTTGAGACAGAGAGAGACAGAGCATGAATGGGGGAGGGTCAGAGAGAGGGAGACACAGAATCTGAAGCAGGCTCCAGGCTCTGAGCGGTCAGCACAGAGCCCGACGCGGGGCTCCAACTCATGGACCACGAGATCATGACCTGAGCCGAAGTCAGCTGCTTAACCGACTGAGCCACCCAGGCGCCCCCAAAGCTATAGTTTTAATAGCTAGAGACAAATATGAACATTTTAGTACATATTCCTTCCTATGTATTTTTCCCTTTAAATATCTAGTGAGATATGATAATCATTGAAAACATGATGGAGAGAAATCTATAAAGAGGATAATTTTTTTAATCTGAATTCTCTGAAGAGATCACTGTTATATTATAGATACCATATAGTCTTTTCTTCATATATTTTTCCTTAGTAAAGCTCATGTTGGTTGGATAGATTTGTGTTGTGATTAATGTATTACTACTATAGTAAAAGAATATCCCTACATTATTAAGAACTCCAATACTTAATGCTGCTTAATAGTCTATTTTGGAGAAGTATTTTGTCATTCTGCCATTAGCCTATTTTTTGACACTTTGTATGATTATATGTAAACATTATTAGCATGCTGCTTTTATACATTAATACATTTTTATTTTTTTTTTTAATTTTTTTTTTTTAATTTTTTTTTCAACGTTTATTTATTTTTGCGACAGAGAGAGACAGAGCATGAACGGGGGAGGGGCAGAGAGAGAGGGAGACACAGAATCGGAAACAGGCTCCAGGCTCCGAGCCATCAGCCCAGAGCCCCACGCGGGGCTCGAACTCACGGACCGCGAGATCGTGACCTGGCTGAAGTCGGACGCTTAACCGACTGCGCCACCCAGGCGCCCCTACATTAATACATTTTTAACGCACATTAGATTATTTCCAAATGTTGATTCTCCCAAGTGAAATTAGGGGTCAAATGTTAAGAACTTTTTATCTCATCTGTTTCTCATGTGCCTGGTTAATTCATGCTGGTAAACTCAGATCAGCAGCACAAAGCTGGGTATTCATCTTCCTTTTTTCTTAGGAAGGGTAAATTTAAGTTTCAACATTAGTAAAATTATTTTAGTATAAATTAAAGAGAACCAAAAGCAAGTACAAATATAGTGGTGTGTATAGGTATTTTTTTCTTTTCATTTATTTTCTTGCCTTAGAATTCTCATATTTTTTTCAACTTTCTTTTTGAATTAGCAAATCATGTGGGAAAATACACACTTAATGGTTTTTTTTAAATGATTGCTATATTGATAATGGTTATCCACCAATCAGATATTTTTTTTAACTTTTATGTACTAGTCATGGTCCTATGGGCTGGGTTTATTATGCTTTTTCTCTTCTTATTGTATTTAATTCCATGGAAAATTGAATGATTGTGGAGATTTAAATAGATTAATTAATTCATTTAATGAATATTTATTGCACACCCTCTGCCACATGAGGGTTAAGTGCTGGTGGTATGGAGATGAATAAGACATGATTCCTGTCTTTAGGAGCTCATGGTCTAGTGGGAGTCAGGGAGTCAACAAATGATCGCAGTCTGGAGTGGGAGATGCTTGAACAAAATGTGCCTGTTGTCCAGGGGAGCGGAGAGCAAGAAGTGATTGCTCTGTAGGGGAGGTGGTCAGGGTAGACTTTGAACAGAAGGAGGCACTAGGGCTGGTTCATGAGGGATATAGGAGTTGGCTAATGTGAGAGGATGGAAGGCAGGGGGATACTTGCTTCTTCAGTCTTGAAATCAAAGGAAGGATCAAAGATACTCAGTGGGTTGGGGAATAACATTAGCCTTGGTGAAGTCAACAAAAGCATTAGGGGTCAGTTAGACCTAGTGATTTTGTGAAATTAAGTTATATGAGATACTTTTGTGTTAAGCTTAATTAGTAGTTATTTGCATGTTTGACAATACAATAAATTAAAACAAACCTTTTTCTGTTTATAAAATACATATATACACATTGCAAAATTGTGAAAACATAGAAAATAAGGAAAATAAACATCATCCAGGCATAATGACTGTTAACATTTTGATGTACATCTTTAAAAATGATTTTAGGGACGCCTGGGTGGCTCAGTTGCTAAGTGTCCAGTTTCGGCTCAGGTCATGATCTCACGGTTCATGGGTTGGAGCCCCACATCAGGTTCTGTGCTGACTGCTCAGAGCCTGGAGCCTGTTTCGGATTCTGTGTCTCCCTCTCTCTCTGCCCTTTCCCTGCACACTCTCTGTCTTTGTCTCTCTCTCTCAAAAATAAACATTAAAAAATTAAAAAAATACATTCTAAACAAACATTCTTTAAAAAAATGAAATCAGATAATGCGTATGGCTTTTTACCTATTTCTTTTCATATAATATATCGTGAAATCTTTCTCAAAATAAACATGTGAATATTGCAAATACATATATAATATTCCACTATATGGATATGCCACAATTTTTTTTTTAAAACAAATTCACCTCTTCTAGTACATTTGAGGTTGTTTCCCCTCTTTTATTTCCCCCCAAATAATGCTATGATAAATAGTCTTTTATAATCATCTTTGTTCACTTCTTTATTAAGAGGAATTTCTGGGTTAAATTGTATGTACATTTCAAATACCATCCAATAACTGGTCTTCTGAAAGTTTGTATCATTTAATTTGTACTTCCACTAAACAATGTATGAGAGTATCACCAAATCTTACACTGATTAAAATTGCTTTTCTTGTAAAGGTAACATTGTTTTGCTCAAAACAAAACCATCAGTGCCAGTATACTTCAGTTAGGCTTGTGATTAAATTGTAAATAAATTGAGAAGAGATCAATGTTTCTGTGCTTTTGAATTTCCCTCCTCCAGAATATTAAACAAAAGTTTAACAGACAAAATTAAATGTAAATGCATTTAAAATAATATAATTTTATGTATTTGTGGGACATTTTCTCTAAGGGATTAGTAGAAATTTGCATTTAAGTCTGGCATTTTATTAAGATGTCTTGATACTAAGAAGCTTCACGTTTTCACATGTGTTTCATTATTGAATAATAAGATCATCCTTAGATTTTTTTATACCCATAAGCTAATGTTCTTTGTCCTCAAAGAAATTCACAGAATAAATTTTGCTAGCTCAAATAACTTTCCCTTTCACTAGAGTAAATTGCTACTTATTTCAGTGTCCTAAATTAGCTTCTATTAAGCTCAAAGAATTAAGATAGCTTCTTAAAGTGTACAACTCATTATTGGAGTGTTTCAAACTATAAACAAAACAAAACAAAACTAAGAACCCCCTGTAGGTTTATGTGTGTTTTTGTTATTATCATTATTCAGTATCCAAAGTTGAAAAGATAACTATGTTAACTCCCCAAGATTTAATAGGAACTCAAAGTTCTATATTAATATATAGATCAATTCTTTATAATTATGAGGCATCAGTAGCTTAGCCATGAAGAATTCTTGGTGAATGAAACATTTTAGATAGCCACTTTCTGAATAATTCAATTTTTTCTCCCTCAGAATTAAAGATATATCAGAATTACCTTTCATACATCCTTGCCGTATTTAGACAAGTCTTCGGTAATTGTTATATACTATACTATTTTATTGTCCTCAGGGCCTACTGAATTTTATTTTTGTTCATGCTAATTGATCCTGTATTGCTCTGCTGACAACTCTTGAGCCTGCTTTGTGTTTTTCAGTTTTCTTATGCTATTTGTCATATTTTTCTCTCAGTGAAAACTACCTCTTCTTATTTCTAATTTGCTGGTGCTAATCTGGCATAAATAACTACACTTGTTAAGATTATAAAAAGCAAACGCAGAAGAGACCTGAAGAAGAAGGAAATAACAGCTTTTTCCTGAGTAAAGAATAAGAATTTATATATATAAATATATATTTTTATTAACATATTGACTGGGTAAGGAGTCTGTTTTTCTAATTTCTGACTCTGGCTCAATTTTGAATAGGTAAGTTGTGGTTTTTTTTTTTTTTTGTTTTTTTTTTTTTTTTTTTTTTTTACTCCAAGTGAAAGTGAGTTCTATAGAAGGCTTTCATGCCTTTCTCCCACACTATGATCACATTAAGGTGCAACTTTACCTTCAGTTGCACCACCTGGAGTCTGTATGTGCACATTTCCCTTATTTCTGGGCTCTTCCAAGCATCAGTTGGTCTTTGCCTGTGAGTGTCTGAACATCAGCTCTTGTTTCACTCCACTTGTCTCAATTCTCCTTTGATTTTTCTTTTTGGTAAAAATTACCACATATTCTGGGACCTTAGCTCATTTTTGGCAATATCTGCGTTAGAGAAGAACTCATTCTATCGTGATTTAGCAGAAGTAAGCATAGTATGTATTTACGGAGTGGCTGGCCTGAGTTACTGGGTTAGATTGGAGTTAAAGTTCCCATCTGAGTTTGACTTCCTTCTTGAGTTCAATATGCCTAGCAATCGTCCTTTGTCTAAAAGTGAGTTAGAAGAGGCTGGACAATGCACTTGAAGATGAGGAAAAAGAATGCTAGAGGAATCATTGATCATGGATATAAAGTTTCAAAAAAAAGTTAGAAAGCATGTTTAATAATATGTTATGATAAAAAATAAGTTAAAAAAGAGCCCGATCTCCTAACCAATGTTTGATATTGATTGTTTTTTGTTGTTACTTATTTTAGGGAGTATAATTATGAAATAAATCAAAAGAAACAATAGCTTCAGGGAACATTAGAAATGACATTTAGGTATTGCATATGACATTGAAGCATATGAACCCTGAGGCACCCCCTTATTTAATTTAAAAGAAGACTACATGGCTACAGGTGAGTATGTTATTTTCTAATATGCAAGAAGTTGTTTATTATTAGAAAACTCCAGCCTAATTTGTTTCCCATTTTTGCTAAGAACAGAATAAATCACACATAATAGTCCATTATTCTTCTAGAACTCTTTTTGGAATAGGCCTATAAGAGGCAGGGATTCTAAGAGCCTAATGGTTCTATTTTTAAAAGAATGAACAGATATGAGCATTTTCTGATTTAAATGATACATAAAAAAGAAGATCTTATTCAATTCTAGATTAAAGATGCTGGTCATTTTATTCCCCACTAGCAGTGTTGCTGATGGAGAGCACTGACCTTGAGTTTTCTCCTTCCCATTATCTGCAAATATGTCACTTTTCCATTTCTGAAAGAAGTGTTTAACATACTACTATATGAAACTATGACCAAGGTTTTGTGGTTACTAATTTTTTTTTAAATTATTGTACACATATTCATGTGGTTTTAGAGAACTCTTGTATTTCAGTTTTATTTCAATTTGTAAAAACTACAACATGAATATTTATTTATTTGAAAGTATAATATACTATGGTAAATAATATATTTAATAATAAATAATAGATGTAAATTCTTTTCATGTGAGGAAAACTGATGGTCATGTTTTTATCATTCTTACCATTCTCCTCTGGGAATATCTTTGATAAAGTATGTGGCAATTTATTTTATGCAGGAATGAGTTATGCATTGTACAAGTATTCATTTTTAAGTATGGTTAAATCAGAATGATTATTTAGCAATATTTTATGCACTAATAGGTTGACTAATCATCAGACCACTTATAACAAAAATGGCCACCTATCGACTATATGTCTGCAGAGTGTTTTCAAATATATACAAAAACTGTAGACTTTATTATTATAATACAAAAATGAATTCTAAATTCTCAAATTACACCCTATTCAGAAGATGTACCAGCATCAGTAAATCATAGACAGCATCTTTACAACACATATATAACTATAAAAAGACACATGGAATAGGATTTGTGGCAGCAAAGCTTAGTGGTAAAGAGCACAGACTCCAGAGCCAGACTATGAGCCCTTCCGCCAGTTACTTTGCTGGTGTATGCCTCAGTTTCATCCTCTGTAATATAGGGATTCACAGTATTATTCCCACATAGAGTTGTTGAGAGAATTGAATGAGTTAGTACATGTGAAATGCTTAGAACAGGGCCTTTCCAGGCAAATTCCACCAGAGTGCTGACCGTCATGATTATGTACAAGAGAGTTATTGCAACAATACCAATGTAATGCCTGAGCTTTGCTGGGGACTGGGTCAGACACCTAATTTACATAAAACTTCAAATCCTTATGACATTCCTTCAAGACGAATATGCATAGTTTATAGATGAAACTGAAGTTTGAGACAACAGATTTAACAAGGCTGCATTGTCAGCATCTAATAGAGTTATAATTTGAGTTATGGTCTGTTTACGTCCAAAGCCTGATGATCTTTCTGCTAAAAGCCACGTGGTAATTATAATCCTTTTTACATCATAAAATTATTTGAAAATTGGAAGATACTGTTTAAATGCACAGAATATATTAAATATTAAAATTAAATATTAAATATGTAAATATCTACAAACCAAAAATTCAGAGAAATCAATAATCCTATAAATATTCTTCTTTTTCTACTATATTTATTTTTTACAAATAGCTGTTAATAGGGGCGCCTGGGTGGCGCAGTCGGTTAAGCGTCCGACTTCAGCCAGGTCACGATCTCGCGGTCCGTGAGTTCGAGCCCCGCGTCAGGCTCTGGGCTGATGGCTCGGAGCCTGGAGCCTGTTTCCGATTCTGTGTCTCCCTCTCTCTCTGCCCCTCCTCCGTTCATGCTCTGTCTCTGTCTGTCCCATAAATACATAAAAACGTTGAAAAAAAATTAAAAAAAAAACAAATAGCTATTAATATAGAAATTGTTGCAAAGAAAATTATCATTGGTACCTAATAAACTTGAATATATTCATTTAAAAAGAAACACTATTTAATTGTTATTGTTTGTTATATAATCAGACCAGAAGTCAATTCTCTCAGCTGTTTTCTTTTCCAGTTACTATTCTTTTTAAGTTTATTTTTGAGAGAGAGGGAGAGCGAGCGCAAGCACAAGAGGGGGAAGGGCAGAGAGAGGGAGACACAGAATCTGAAAGCAGGCTTCAGGCTGCTCTTAGCTCTTAGCTCAGAGCCTGATGTGGGGCTCAAACCCACAAACCGTGAAATCATGACCTGAGCGGAAGTCAGATGTTAACTGAGAGGCACCCAGGGCCCCTCCAGTTACTATTTTTCACTGTAGAAAGTTTGTAATCTTGTAGTATTAATCATCATGCTATATACAAAGCACAACATAGGCAGTTGTATCAACTTCCTATGAAAATTGGTTTGACATACTGATAATTCATCAAAAATTATCTACTTCCAAAATGAATAACTTTAGGGGCGCCTGGGTGGCGCAGTCGGTTAAGCGTCCGACTTCAGCCAGGTCACGATCTCACGGTCTGTGAGTTCGAGCCCTGCGTCGGGCTCTGGGCTGATGGCTCAGAGCCTGGAGCCTGTTTCAGATTCTGTGTCTCCCTCTCTCTCTGCCCCTCCCCCACTCATGCTCTGTCTCTCTCTGTCCCAAAAATAAATAAACGTTGAAAAAAAAATTAAAAAAAAAAATGAATAACTTTATAATAAAAATAATACATCCTAAGACAGAATCTTGGAGAAAATTCAAATGCTGTATGAAGAATAAATAAAAAATACTCTAAACCTCACCTTATAGAAGCTACTGCCATTAATATTCTGATTCAGATCTTTCTAGACATCTTTCTGTTCTTAAGTTAGATAATTTTGTCCATGTCAGCACATATAAAAAAAAATATGGTCTATTTATTTATGTGTTGAATAGTATTTTTCTAGTTTTCATTATTGATTAAAAAAATGCTCTGGTGAACATCCTACAGATGTGTTTTAAGTTGAATATCGATCTTGATTTGAATTTATCAACCCCCTGTCCTTTGTGTATGTAACTGATTTTATTTATATTTTCTGGGCAAAAGTCTCCATTATTATGGCAGATCACCATGAAAGAAGTCCTCTTAATTCAATTTTGGGGCCCTTTTTTGCCTCATACATTCTTTTTCTTGTGAAACAAATTGAAACTGTGGAGTCCCTCTGTAGGGTTGGAAGCAGCATGTACCAGGACTTCCTGGTATCACAGATAGAAATCAGAGATGAGGGAATGGAATTTTCCCTAATTAACACATTCGTAAAGTTAGAGATGGAAGGGTTTCTAAATATCCTCAATCCTCTCCAGTTTATAACAGCAAAATGCAAGAAAAGAAAGACTGACTTTCTCAAAAGCCCCCAGCTGGCTTGTGGCAGAGACAGTGTGAGGAAGGACCCTCTGATTTCTGATTTTTCTACCACTACTCATTGTGTCCTCAACACGATGTCTGATTTTTAGTGTTCTTCCTCCTCCATCCTTTAGGAGAACTCAGTTACACAGTGGGAATGGAAGCAGAACAGAAATAAAGAGCTCAGGGTAGGGTAAAGTGGTGAATTTAATTGTATTAATGGAAACAATAACAATGGATTTTAATCTGTTGAATTTATTTTTTTTTAAGTTTACTTATTTATTTTATTAAGCAATCTCTATACCCAATGTGGGGCTCGAACTCATGACACCGAGACCAAGAGTCACATGCTCTTCCTACTGAACGAGCCAGGTGCCCCTAATCTGTTGAATATAAATTTTTGAAATATTTATTTGATACTACCTTTGGCTGTCAGTTTCTTTGAATAGAAGCTTAGTATCAGAGGAATGAAAATTATGTGTACTTTCTAAGACCAAATATTTGAGTTTCATAAAGAGAAAATAAGGTTATTTTGTTGTTATTACATAAAATGTCGGTAATTCAGTAGAATAGAATAATGGGTACATCATTAATTTGAGTAGATAGTATTCTTATCTCATGATATGGGCAGGTGATTACATATGTACACAATGATGTTCAGGTTTGTATTACAAAATAGGCTAAATGATCCTTACAAAATAAAATTATATCATTATAAAACATAAAGAAAATATATCATCAAGACCAAGAGTTGGATTTGTGGATATGCATGGTCAAATTTGGGTTTGTGAAAAAATGCATTAAGTGAATGCAAAGACAATGTAATGAGTAAAGAAGTTCAACCATTACATAGAATTTTAGAGTAGTTTAATTACTTGAGTGTTTATCAGTAGTAAATATCAATCATCTTCATTTATTTCAAAGTGGAAATACCAATTCAGAAAATGGAATTTTGAATGTGATTATACTTCACTTTTTCGAAAACTTATTCCTATATTGTTTGTTCCTATTGCATTTTAGATTTCCTATGTAATGTTTATGAGCATTAAAAAATTGAAACTGTTATGACTACATTCAAGATTAAGGTCTTTGAAGTTTAGTTCCTTTGTAAGCAATTAGGTGATATTAATGGAAAAAACATGGATTCTTTCTTTAGCCTTTGGAATCTTTTTGTGCACATTTATTCAAATACATAGGAATGTCATTATGGTGTTATTTTCCATGGAACACAATTCTAAGGCTTGTCTTTACTGAATGTTATAGGCTCTAGATACTGGATTAGCTCTTTATAAGGGGTTTTACTTAAGGCAGTATGACATTACAGACTCCAAGGATAGTTCTGTAGCAGGGTTATAATAATGGATACTCACATGCATATAAATATTCATGAATTATATACAGGTACATATGTATATACATTTGTTTACAAGTATACCAGTATACTGTTTTGTGGGTTGTTTAGAGCACTCTGTTACAGCGTCAAAAGTTCTCAGTTAAATTTTGATCATGGACTCTTCTTGTTCCAGATTGCTGGATAGAAATTAATTGGCACATATTTATTACTTCTCTTAGTAAAATTTAAATTTCCCAGAAACTGTGTACAGAATAGGTGAATGACTATTACAGGAAAATAATTCATGTACCTTACTAACAATTTACCAAAGGTATCACCTTTGAACATTTATAATGAAGAAAGCTGACCTACATATATTTTTGTTTCAAACTTTTGATCATGCTGCTGCTGACAAATTTGTATGTGTATAAAGCCAGTGAGTGACTATAAATCCCTTTCAGGTTGAACATTTATTTCTTTAATCATTTTTAACACATTTGTGCACAAATTTAAATTTATATGGAGCCAAATTTGTCATTTTCTTAATGATTTACTCTATTGCCTTTAAGCACAGAAAGGCCTTTTCCTTAGTTTATATAGATACTCATATGTATTATCTTCTAAAGTTTTAATAGTTTGACTTTTTACATTTAACTTTCTTTTTTTTAAGTTTATTTATTTGAGAGAGAGTGAGAGAGAGCACAAGCGGGGGAACGACAGAGAGAAAGAGAGAGAGAGAGAGAGAGAGAGAGAGAGAGGGAGAGAGAGAGATTGAGAGAGAGAATCCCAAGCAGGCTCCATGCTGTCAGCACAGAGCCCCACATGGAGCTCAATCTTATGAACCGTGAGATCATGACCTGAGCCAAAATCAAGAGTTGGACGCTTAACTAACTGAGCCACCCAGGCACCCTACATTTAATTTTCTTATCATCTGGAATATATTTTGAATTGGGTAATGATATGTCCCTAGTGTTGTTATAGAGATCAAGCATATGTGTACAGTATCTAGAACTAAGCACTGTGCCAAGCTTGTATCTGGTGCTCAATACATCTTGTGAATTTCTCCTTCTGCTTTCCTATAGCCAACCAGGGCATGTACCTGATCAATATTCCAGAGGACAGCCTCTAACCTAAAAAGGGCCCAGTTCCTGATGCCAAAGTATTCACCAAAAAGTAGGGAAGGAAAGGCAAGAAAATGACTATAATAGAATACAATTCTGGTGGGGCAATAAGACAGAGAAACTTTCAATGGAGGCATCCTTATGATGCTTCCTGAGAGATGAGTTGAAATTTATGAAATGAATGAGAGGGAAATGATTTTCAGGAGGGAAAGTTTCTGAGAGTGTTCAGTATGTTCAGAGACTTCTAAGAACAGCAGGGTGCCCATACCGCTGACAGGAGGTGGAAAGAAGGCCTAGGCCTAGGCCAGATGAGAAAGGCCTGGCGAGCCACACTGAGGATTTTGGTCTCTAACTAGAATTACTTGTACATGTAAATGCTAGTAGCATGCTTCATTCAGAGGTTTTCATTTTTACATATTTTTAGGGCATGCATAAAATTTCTGTCATGCAGTTTTGTATCCGAATAATTAGCAGTCTACAATATTACAGAATTCTCCCAAACCAATTGAATATCTAATTTCTTATAATGCTCAGAAAAGTTTGCCTAAGTGTCCCCATTGATATTTTCATTCAGGTATAGTCTGTTTCCTTAAATGTTTGGGGAGATTTTTGTAGTATAATCTTGGAATAGCACTGTGGCTTTGGAACATGGGACTGTGCCATATAAAATACCTTTGCTCTGAGACAAAAACTATAGTGAACTATACAAAGACCTTTTTGCTTTTTCACAGGTTTTACAAATGTATTTGGTACCATTAGTATTTATTAAGCAAGTTTGGCCAAAAATGAAGTTTGTTAGCATCCTGAAATTAATTTCCTAAGGTATTACATGGGCATATCAGAATATTTGTTACTTCATCTAGTTTGTTCCCATCCACACATGGAATGAGGCAATCCACACGTTTAATGTGTATCTACTATACATAAAGAGTATATTTATATAAGCATTATCTCTAAGGATTGTCTGTTATGCATTTGCTTCAAGGTAACACATGATTTTACTGTTCTAGTAGAATTTATTTGAGAATGAAGCATTTATGTGGATTGGTTTCCTTGGTCTCTGAGGCTATTCTTAGAAACATAACTCTGGCATTCAGGAAGCCAAGGCTGATACACTGAGTTAAGATGAAGGAATATGGGGAAAACCAAATGTTAAGAAGGGACTCCAGTGTGAGTCAGAGAGAACACAAGCTATAAGAAGAAAGTTTGGAAGTAGGAACTGCATTACAACAGAACAATGGCAGGGAGGAGTAGTTCTGAGGATAGACTTATTGCTGTTACTTGAAACTATTCCAGCCCAGCTATTTCTCTCCTCAGACGAGAAAGTCTATGACCATGTAAAACTAAATGAGCAGCAATAGGGCTAAGAATCATCACCTCTAAAAGAGTCCAATACAACGAAGAGAGAACAATTTCAGTTCTCATTTTTTGATAGAGTAATGATCAGTTCTTTTTTTTTAAAGTTTATTTATTTATTTTTAGAGAGAGAGAGAGATAGAGAGAGCATTCACGTGCAAGTGGAGGAGGGGCAGAGAGAGATCTCACTAATGGTGAGATCACAGCCTGAGCTATACCAATAGTTGACACTTGGGGCCCCTGGGTGGCTCAGTTGGTTGAGCGTCAGACTTCATCTCAGGTCATGATCTCACAGTTCATGAGCCCAAGCCCCATGTTGGGCTCTGTGCTGACAGCTTAGAGCCTGGTGCCTGCTTCAGATTCTGTGTGTGTGTGTGTGTGTGTGTGTGTGTGTGTGTGTGTGTGTGTGTTCCTCCCCACTTCTCTCTCTCTCTCTCTCTCTCAAAAATAAATAAGGGATCTAAAAATTTTTTTTTAAAAGTCGAGCAGTAAACTGTCTGAGCCACCAGGCTTCCCAAGTAGTGATCAGGTCTAAGGCAGAGTAGTTGGCCAGCATCAATTTTTGTGATTAGCAGCCTAAGCACTGAGCAAGATTTCTGCCCATTCATGTACCAAGAAAGGGAGTATATTGGATGGAGTGGTTCTGGATCCTCATGGCAGAGGTGTATTTGAATGCCAGGATGTGGCCTGGTGGTATGTCACTGGTGTTTGTGAATGGTATCACCAATGGTGATAAAGTTGCAAATTGAATTTTCCTGATTTGTAACTAAGGTATTGGGGACTGATCCTTTTGGGGACTCTTAAATCATTAAGAACTGAGATGAAAGGTATACTAAAACTGTTATAACTGGTGTTGCATGTTGACATTATCTACTTGTAAGCTCATGCTCGTGTGGCCTTAGAATATTTGAGTTACACACTAGTTTGACAAATATTTTGACAAATGTCAATTGTAGTTTCAAACTGATGGCTAGGCTGGACATAAACCAAGTTGAATAAATTAGACAAGGTTTGCTTAGCTAAAGAAGTGTTTCCCAACCTTCTTCACATCACAGAATGCATTGACAATGATGTATATGTTTGGTATACCAGGGTAAAATGGAGGTATAAAAAAGTTTTTCTTTATGTTATGTAATTACAATAAGAGAAATAAATACAAAATATTAGAAAATACAAAAATTGAATGTGTGTAAAACTTTCAAATAAATCTTTTCAAAATATTAATAAACTCAACTTGCTTTAGAGAACACGTAATTTCTGATCATGACATTAATGCTAATCTCAATACTTGATAATTACATAATATAGATGAGAAACTTTGTTTTAAAAGTCTTACTTTTATAGTAACCCCAATTTTTTAACAACTAAAATGAATATTTAAGGAATCCTACAGCTCTTCTTTTTCTTTTAATGTCAAACATAATGCTAAAATATGCCAGAATTTCTTGTGAACTCAAATAAATTTTGATTCAAATTGTGGGTTTTTTTGTATCAAAGATTCGTAACAACAATTAAGTTCTAATTGCATAATGTACATAGATTTTTACTCTGTAGCCAGCTTAAATGCCCCTAAATGGACACAAACAGAAGTATTGTATATATGCAAAGACAGAGATTAGGAGTTAGGCTTGCAGCTGTATCAGCCAGGAATTGGGCTGTGTTTTGTTTCACTCTTGAGTATTAACTCTTCCATTAGCTTCAGAGGCCTCTTGAGGAACATGAGGGATGATGTGGTTGTTCTTGGATGATAACACTGATGTCCAGGTAATAGACAACTTTTCTGGGGAAGGTCATAATGCTATAGAGGAATAGTAAATGCAGCATGTTGTCACATCTTGTACTTCCCATCTGTGTGACCACAGTGTGAGCCTGATCACAATGTTTGACACTTTTCTGAGGAGTCCTGGAATATATTTATTGAAGTCAAAGCCACCCAATGAGGGAGCTCTAGCCCCTAGACCTGAGTGAATCAGCATTTCCACAAATACCACTAAACCACTGGATGCACACCAATGCCAGTTCAATAATTGGGAGCTCTGGTATAAGTCCTACAGAGAGTAACACAGAAGGAATATCAGCAATAATCTCCAGTGAGAGATTGAAGTGTTTCTGGATCTTCTCCAAATATTTCACACAGTTGCAGTTTAAAAGTTCTGGAAGCTTAGGGGCACCTGGGTGGCTCAGTCGGTTAGGCATCCGACTTCAGCTCAGGTCATGATCTCTCAGTTTGTGGGTTCGAGCCCCATGTCAGGCTCTGTGCTGACAGCTCAGAGCCTGGAGCCTGCTTCGGATTCTGTGTCTCCCTCTCTCTCTGCCCCTCCCCTGCTCGTACTCTGTCTCTCTCTCTCTCTCAAATATAAATAAACATTAAAAAAAATTAAAAACAAACAAACAAAAAGAAGTTCTGGAAGCTCAAATGCCCCCCCTCTGGCCCAACCTTAATTATAACAGGTTAAAATATTCTAAGATACAATTTTTCTGGAATATATGCTAAATATCTTTACACCTAGGCCAAGGTACATCATTAATCTAAGAACTGTGTACAGTGCACAGTATATTGCCCTTGAATAAACTCCTTGCCCATCACCATCAGCTTCCCAATAAGACTCAGACTGTGCCAAACACATTTTGGTTCTATGGAATTTGAACAAGTGGCAGTTACCAAGGTTTCTGGAATCCCTTCTCATATGTTTTGAGACCAGCCAACAGGCCATTTGTGCAATATGTGATCTGTACAATTTGTGGAAAATTAAAAAAATATAACTGGCTAACATAAAAATTAATGGTAGGCAATATTTATTAGAATTTCCTAGGCTCTCAAATTGAGAATATTTTCCCTGTTTTATGGACACAATAAAAACAGGCAGAAATGTTCAAACTTGAAGATTGAGTTATATTTTTCTTAACATTTAGACACATAGATTTATTTTTTTTATTATTAAAATGAAGATAATAACAAGAAAAAATTAGAAGCAGGAGATTATATTAAATATACATTAGTCTTTTCATGGAAATGGCTACTCACAGGACATTGGAGAACCTTATTCCCTGGGGAGACTTTAAAAAAAAATGGTTTGTCAAATATCTTATAAATGTTAGTGTCCTGAATCTGAATGCAGCCAGGAGATGCTTCTGGCAACTGCAAAGTTTTAACATCGCTGTCTATAAAGTTAGCTTATGCCCTGGAGCTCAGGCACATTCTGCTTCTTCCTCTGAACTTTCTGGGTTAATTAAAAAATTATCACTGTTTCAGCAGCTGACATGCTATAAAAAAGAGCTTTAGCAGTGGATTAATTGAAAGGCAGAGAGATATTTCAGAAATCTTAAGTCGAGAAGGAATGTACTTCCTGGACTATTAAGATCATACTAGAATCAGTTCACATGGAACAAGCCTAACTGGGCCCACAGATGCCTTCCAGGCTCTGTGTCTTTGAAAACTTTATGTTTATCCCTCTGTGGATGGGTTCCTTATTCTGATTCTCATCTCAGAGGTTGGAGTCATAAAGGAACCACTAAAAGACATCTGACATTTTGCAACTACAGCATGGAACTTTGTAGAGTCCTCAAAGTTGAAGGATCAAAGTAGGACCTCTCTAATGTCCTCCCTACTGCATTAGGCAGATCCTAAATCCTAGGAATATCTTGGGCCTTTACTCTTGACAGCAAGTCCTTTTTATTTTTTGAGACTTCTTTTTCATTTTCAGGATCTCAGAGACAATTCTCATTGTGTGGTGGGAGAAAATTCTAATTCTGACTTTTCTCCATTCAAACTCAGGCTAAAATGATTTGTTTTTGTTGACGTGACACAACTGTGGTAATTACGCCCTTCGTCATATAATTAAGCTTATGTAAAGTCATGTTGTTACGTTTCAAAATTGTGCTTTAAATGTCTCTTGACCATTTTTGGAAATTTAAAAAATCAGATAGTATTATATTACAGACATCTGTCTTTAGGGAAAAAAAATCTTAAGCACCACAGGAATCTCCTTTTGAGAGAGTAAATTCAATGTAAGGGCTTCTCAGTGTTTCAGTTCCAGATCAACTGTTTTTTTTGGGGAACTCTTTCTTAGCTCTCCAGATAAATTTCCCCTCCACTGAGCTCCAAATATATCCTTTTGTATATATTTGTGTCATAATATGTATCACATTAAGCTACAGTTATTTGTTTAAACACTTTATTCTCTTACTAGACTATACACAACTAAGGGGCAGTATCTTTTTTTCTCTTTATATTCTCAGTCTAGCACCCAGAGAGGAATAAGGATTGAATGGATGGAAGAACGAATAACCATTCTGTAATGAACCCTAATCAAAGGGTTCTAGTTCCTTAGGTAGCAAAAGAACTTTTGACTTATTAGGGTATGGAGCCTAAGAACATTGCTCTATTGATATATATGTGATACATCAAGGCTTTTATTTTATTTATGTAAATCTATATGCAGAGGAAGATATTTGATCCTAAGGATTTTTTAAAACTTCTATTTTTAATAGAATATACAAGAAAATACAAGATGCTGGCATTCTTGTATTTACATATTTATTTTATTTTTTTTGTTTTTAATTTGAGTATAGTTGACACACAGTGTCACATAGGTTTCAGGTATACAACATAATGATTTAACAACTCTATATGTAATGCTATGCTCACCACAAGTATAGCTACTATCTGTTACCATGCAATACTATTATAATACCGTTTTCTATGTTCCCTGTGTTGAACATTCTATTCTCATGACTGATTCATTCCATAACTGGATTCTGTATCTCCCATCCCCCCCCTTTACCCACTTTGTCCATTTCCCCCTCCTTTTCTGGCAGCCATCAGTTTGTTCTCTGTATTTACAAGTCTGATTTTTCTTTTTGTTTGTTTATTCATTTGTTTTATTTTTTTAGATATAATATATAAGTGAAATCATATGCTGTTTGTCTTTTTCATATTTATTTCACTTAGCCTAATACTCTCTAGTTCCATCCATGTGTTTGCAGATGGCAAGATCTCATTCTTTCTTATGTATTGCATTATGTATATATACTACATCTTCCTTATCCATTCATCTATCTTGGGTTGCTTGCATATCTTGGCTATTGTAAATAATGCTGCATTAAACATGGGGCTGTATGTATCTTTTCAAGTTATTGTTTGATCAATATCCAGTAGTAGAATTATTGGACCACGTGATATTGTTATTTTAAATTTTAAATAATTTAGTATTTATTTATTTATTTATTTATTTATTTATTTATTTATTTATTTATTTTTGAGGCAGAGAGAGACAGAGCATGAGCAGGGGAGGGGCAGAGAGAGAGGGAGACACAGAATCTGAAGCAGGCTTCAGGCTCTGAGCTGTCAGCACAGAGCCTGACACAGGGCTTGAACTGACAGACTGTGAGATCATGACCTGAGCTGAAGTCAGATGCTTAACCAACTGAGCCACACAGGCACCCCTGTGTTTATTTATTTTTGAGAGAGAGAGTGAGCAGGGGAGGGGCAGAGAGAGAGGGAGACACAGAATCTGAAGCAGGCTCCAGGCTCTGAGCTGTCAGCACAGAACCCGATACAGGGCTTGAACCCATGAGCCATGAGATCATGACCTGAGCTGAAGTTGGACACTTAACCAACCAAGCCACCAGGCGCCCCTATTTTAAATTTTTTGAGGAACATCTATGCTATTTTCCACATTGTCTGCAACCGTTTGCGTTCCCACCAACAGTGTACAAGGGTTCCTTTTTCTCCACATCCTTGCCAACACGTGTTTCCTGTGTTTTTGATTTTAGCCATTCTGACAGGTGTGGTATGATGTGTTAATTGTGGTTTTGTTGTGGTTATGTTGAGCATCTTTTTGTGTGTCTGTTGGCCATCTGTATGTCTTTGGATACATATCTGTTCAGGTCCTCTGCCCATTTTTAAAATCAGGTTACTTGTGAGGTGCCTGGGTGGCTCAGTTGGTTAAGTGTCCAACTTTAGCTTAGGTCATGATGTCATAGTTTTGAGTTCGAGCCCCACATTGGGCTCTCTGCTATCAGTGCGGATCCTCTGTTTCCCTGTCTCTCTGCCCCTTCCCCCTTCTCAAAAATAAATAAACATTGAAAAAACTGCATTTGCATTTAAAATCCGATTTTTTGGTATTGAGTTGTGTAAGTTCTTTGCATGTATTGGATATTAACCCCTTATCACATATATCATTTGCAAAAGTCTTCCATTCAGTAGGTTGCCTTTTTGTTTTGTTGATTTTTTCACACTGTGCAAAAGGTTTTTATTTTGATGTAATCTCAGTACTTTATTTTTACTTTTATTTTCCTTGCCTTAGCAGACATACCTAGAAAAGTGTTGTTGTGTCTAATGTTATAGAAATCACTGCCTATGTTCTATTCCAGGAGTTTTATGGTATCAGGTCTCACTTTTAAGTCTTTAATACATTAATCCATTTTTAGTTTATTTTTGTGAGTAGTGTAATAAAGTGATCTAATTTCTTTCTTTTGCATGTAGCTGTCTACTTTTCCCTCTATTGAAGAGACTGCCTCTTCTTTATTTTATATTTCTGTCTCCTTTGTCATAGATTAATTAACCATATAAGTGTGGGTTTATTTCTAGGCTCTCTATTCTGTTACATTGATCTTTGTGTCTATTTTTTGGGAGCAGTACCATACTGTTTTGATAACTACAGCTTTGTAGGATATCTTGAAATCTGGAATTGTGATACTTCTCGTTTTGTTCTTTTTTTTCTCAAGATTGTTTTTGTGTTTCTGTATAGATTTTAGTATTATTTGATCTAGTTTTGTGAAAAATGTTGTTGGTATCTTGTTAGGGATTGCACTGAATATGTAGATTGCTTTGGGTAGTGTGGACATTTAACAATATTTTTCCAATCCATTAGCATGGATTGTCTTTCCATTTGTTTGTGTCATCTTCGATTTCTTTCACCAATATTTTAGTTTTCAGAGTACGTTCTCTCACTTCTTTGGTTAAATTTATTTCTGGGTGCAGTTTATTTTTTGGTGCAATTATAAATGGAATTATTTTCTTAATTTCTCTTTCTGATACATTGTTATTACTGTATAGTAACACAATTGATTTCTGGCTATTAATTTTATATCCTGAATACAAATGAATTTGCCGAATTCATTTTCTACTTCCAGTAGTTTTTGGGTGGAGTCTTTAGGTTTTTCTATGTGTAGTAACATGTCATCTGCAACTAGTGACAGTTTAACTTCTTCTTTACCAATATGGATGCCCACCCCTCTTTTTTTCCTTATCTGATTGCTGTGGGTAGGACTTCTTGTACTATGTTCAGCAAAAGTGGCAAGAATGGGCATCCTTCGCTTGTTCTTGATCTTGAAAGAAAAGTTCTTAGTTTTTTACTATTATGATATTAGCTTTGTTTTTTTCATATGTGGCCTTTATTGTGTTAAGGTATGTTTCCTCTAAACCTATTTTGTGGAGAGTTTCTATTATGAACAGATGTTGAATTTTTCAAATGCTTGTTCTGCATCTATTGAGTTGATTGTTTGATTTTTGTCCTTCATTTTATTCATGTGGTGTATCATGTTGACTGACTTGTGAATATTGAACCATCCTTCCATCTCCAGAATAAATTCCACTTGATCACGGTAAATGATTCTTTTAATTTAGAAATACTGCTATTCTTGTAATAGCTTATTTTGTTAGTCACATTAGATTTAGAACTTTGAGTTCGCTGATATGCAAAATAATGCTGGAATATACTGTCATCCTTATACTTAAAATGGGATGATGTAGGTCTTGGAACTTGACATTTGCTAGAATATAATTCTAAAATATCATATATATTAGAAATTGATTACTAATCTTTCCTTTATGTGATTTAGTAAAAATTGCTCCTTGAGAAGTACTGAGAAAAAGAACTTTGAGAAATTAACTAAAAAAAATATTCTGGGGACACCTGGGTGGCTCAGTCGGTTAAACATCTGACTCTTGATTTTGCCTCAAGTCATGATCTCATGGTTTGTGAGTTCAAACCTGATGATGGATTCTGTGCTGACAGTGCAGAGCCTACTTGAGATTTTCTCTCTCCCTCTCTCTTCCCCTCCCCAACTCACAAGCATGCACAAAGTCCCTCTCTCTTTATCTCTCTCACACAAAATAAATAAAAAACACTAAAAAAACACTTTGAAAAAGTATTCTGAACTCTTTCTAAAAACCTAAGCCATAAGTCATAATATTTTTTAGTAGTTTTAAGGAAATATTCAGAATCTAGGCCAACAAAAGAGAAAAAAGAATAGTTTGGGTTTTTTCCTTGCCCCTACTCTACCATTTGCATATAAGTAAGATCTCTGACACATTTCTAGATATTTTATGAGAGAATTGTCAAAGAGTAAGGGGGTTAGTCACCAGTGTAGTCATGATGTAGGCTGGAGCATTATATTTCTTTAGGCAAAAATATTATTCCTAAAAGAGCTCATTTTTTTTTTTTTTTTGAGAGAGAGAGAGAAAGGGAGAGAGAGAGAGGCAGAGGGAGAGAATCTTAAGCAGGCTCCATGCCCAGAAGAGCCTGACACAGGGCTTGATTTCACAACTGTGAGCCAAAATCAAGTGTTGCATGCTTAACTGACTGAACCACCCAGGTGCCCCAAAAAGCTCATTTTTTCCCCTGACATTGTCTGTTTAAAAATGATTTTATTTTTCATTAGGTTGAGATAACAGTTAACCAAACTATATACTTATATTGAAGATTGTAGGATAAAATTAAAATCATCTCCAAATATATGCAAGTTGCTGGATAAGCAGGAAAGGGAGAGATATTGATCTTCAAAGTACTTTCAGGGAGAGATGAAAAAACTAAGATGTTGAGGTTACACAAAGAGATCATAGTCATTGTTGCAAAGGTCGTATATAACATCACAAATTATCATAGGTCATTAAATGTTCAATGTCAAATGAGTATGTAGAAAATATACTTTAGGCTAAAGAAGTACTCATTGGGAAGGCTTTTGAAAAGACTTAGGCTTTAAATGGGAAGAACACTTACTGGGTACTGGATAGCTACAGTGTGGAGATATTGTGGTAAGTGCTTTTATTACTCTTCTTTACTGAACCCTTGAAAATAGGTAGTACAATAAATATATTATTTCTCTTATAGATGACATGCTGAAGTCCAGAGAAATTAGGCAACTTAATAATAATGATGGTTAGTATTTATTAGTGTTTTTTTTTGTGTTAGAAACTATGATAAAGACATAAATATATTTGGATATATTTATGTTGGTATCTATCTTTACCATCATTATGTTCATCATCAGCCCTTATTTTAAGCATAAAGAAATGGAGAAATAGGGAGATCAAGTAATTTAGCCAGCATGACCCACATGATGTAGTAGCCCTGGACTTTAAACCCAGAGATTGAGTCATGAATCAGTGGGCTCAACCCATACACTAAACTGTTCTTTTGAGTCATTTGTAGCCAGTAAGAGATAGAGCTGGAATTCCTATCCTTGATTTGTCTGACTTCCAAGCCTATGATTATTTTCTCTTTATCTTTGTTGTCAGTAAAATTTAGAAACAAGCTAAATAAGAGATAGAGTATTTAACTTAAAGTGTTGGGGCTATAATGAGGAGGTAAAGTAATGTTCCAGAGATAAATTATCCTCAAAGGAGGTCATACAGCTGGAAAGGCAGTTACATATCTTGTTAAGTGGTCATGCTCTTACTGACTTCCATTTCCCAATTTGATAGACAGGAATTTGCCTTTCATCTGTTCCTTTTCATAAATTTGTCCCAGACCCTCCACAATTCTAGATAATTCTTGCTCTAGATAATTCTTGGCACTGCTATGTTTCCTCTAATCCAACTTTCTCTTTTATAATCCTTTGACCTTGGATTCTTTATACATTCTTGGAGGATCACTAGCAAATCCAATAAGCCAACATGTGACAGAGGATTAATGGAAGATCGACTTGCTAAAATGTAAGCATTCTCTCCATGGTCTTTTAAATCACTTCTATCTAAGGGAAATAATTATAATGGTAAGGATTTCAAACATGGTGGGAGAGAACAGTCCTATGGCATGGGGTCTCCCTTGGTAAAACCACAAGGCCGGTCACATGAGATCTCACAGGAGTGAACATGAGTGCCTGTATGGATTATTAAATAATAAACCTAATATCAGATGCCATCCTGCTTTGCTTCCAACCAAATCATGAACTAAAAATATCTTGAAAATTTTAGGAAGCAAGAAGATTTCTGTCTGAAAGATGTCTCGTCTCTTTAATGTTATTATATCAGAAAATACCATTCAATATGCCTAAATTATTCCAATCTAAAATTGTCTTACAATTCTTTGAAAATTGCTAATCCATGTGTACTTTTTATGTAATTTTTATGAACTAGAAGACAACAGCCTGTTGCTGGGCAATGTTTTGTTTAAAATAAAAAATATGGATATTTTAATTTTATCATTCCTCTTTTTATTTATTTAATGATTCTTTCTCTAAGTGGATATAGCAAAGCAAAGTTAGATAGGGCTAAGTCAGTTTATAAGAGACAGTTTCTAACATAAAAGTCTTTACAATCTAGTTAAGGATATGACACACACAATAGAAGAGAACCTTAATATTTTAATACAGTATTTTAGATATAAAGGGAGTGTCAAAGTCTTTAAATCATTATCTTTCACTGGGATTCCTCAGAGCCTTCTCAGAGGTTGTTTTCAGAGGTAGAGTTTAGGGAGGGGAAAGGGGGAAGAGAGCCAGCCTACAGAGCGCTTGCCGTTTTTACTACATTCAGCCACAGGAACCCTACTTTCACCTATTTTGAGTAAGATTTAGTTTGAACAAAGAATTGCAGTCTTAAAAAAGTGTAAGGCTCACTGATATATACCAATACTATTGTTTTACAGATGAGATAGTTGCCTGAAGCCAAGATAGGTTACAGGACTGCCCTAGCCTGAAGAACTTCCAGTTAAGGGAAGACTTGAAATGGGTTCAGTTATTGTCCTGGTATTGCTTTAGTGAGTGTCAGTGTTTTGATATGAGACATAAAATGTTTTGTATAAATTCTCCTTTATCTTTAACATGCTTTATATAAATGCGATAGATGTTAAAAATATGGAGTACTCCCCTCACATCTAAAAAATTAGCATTTAATTTTTCACTTTCCTTTCTGGTCTCTTAAGTATAAGTGATTTTTATATAATTTGATTCACACTATAGATATATATTTGGGCTTATTTTTTTAACCTATAAGTGTTTCTTCATGTCGCCACAGGCTTCTTATTTATAAATTTTACTTATCCAATGTCCTATTATGCTGATATAGCATACTTTACTTAATCATTTACATATTGTTGGACATTGAGGATATTTTCCATTTCTTTTCAGTTCTGTTACATTCCTAAACCTATTTCCCTTTTGCGTTACTTTTTATTTATTTAAAAAAAATTTTTTTTCAACGTTTTTATTTATTTGTGGGACAGAGAGAGACAGAGCATGAACGGGGGAGGGGCAGAGAGAGAGGGAGACACAGAATCTGAAACAGGCTCCAGGCTCTGAGCCGTCAGCCCAGAGCCTGACGCGGGGCTCGAACCCACGGACCGCGAGATTGTGACCTGGATGAAGTCGGACGCTCAACCGACTGCGCCACCCAGGCGCCCCTTGGGTTACTTTTTAAAAGTTAACTGTGAGGATGGGACACCTGGGCGGTTCAGTTGGTTAAACATCTGACTCTTGGTTTCGGCTCAGGTCATGATCTCACGGCTTCATGGGTTCGAGCCCCGTGTCAGGCTCTGTGCTGGCAGCCAGCAGAGTCTGCTTGGGATTCTCTCCCTCTCCCTCTGCCCCTTTCCCACTCTCACTGTCTTTATCTCTCTCAAAATAAAAGAATAAACTTTAAAATATCAATATAATTAATTATAAGGAGTTGTATTAATGTATCAAAAGTATATAAGACTTATAAAAGTATATATACTTATAAAAGTATATAAAAAGTATAAAAGTATATAAGTATATTTTTGTGACCCTTTCTACATTGCTCTCTGAAAGGGTTGTGTAAGTATCATTTTATCATTGCTTCTCTCCTATATCAGTGTTTTGAAATTTTGTTACTTTAGGTGATACCATGTTGATGTTTTGCTTTGTGTTTTGATCACTATTGAAGATTCTTATTTTTATCATCATACCTATGTGGAAATTATCATCCTTTGAGTGAACTATTGGTTTATATCTTGTTCTCTTTTATTTTGTGGTTCTCTTAAGTTGTAAAACCTTGTATATTTACTAATAGTTTGTTTCGTGGAAAGTATATTCATAGCTTCCAATATTTTTAACCAGTAACTTTCATATGTTAACTCAGGTTACCACTGTCATTGACGCTCTTAGCTAGGCTTTAAAAATTAGGATTGAAATGTGTTTTTTTTCTTTGTTAGGAATTATCTTATTTTGAATAAAAGGAGAGTATACTTTTAATAAAAGAGTTATATTATCTAATAAATACAGAAGATTAATTTTTGGCTAGATGATTTGTGTAGATAAGTAAAGTTTATAAAACTCAAATCTTTTGAATTCTTCCCTACCACTTCTCATATAAAATACATATATTCACAGCTAGCTTTATCCTATTTTTACTAGCAAATTTCCTTTAAAAAAAAAACAGTTCATATCACTGGCAATTCTATTCTTACACTTTTATCATTTATAATTCTAGTCCTCAAACTGTCAGAATCAATGAAAACTCCTTATTCCAGTATTCCCCAAACAAAGATTTACCTAAATAAAGTAGAAAAAAAGGCAGAAAATCAAACAGTTCCATGCAAATAATTCTTACCTTACATGTTTGAGTTAGTGAAGTTCAGAAGGATTCTTCATTTGCGAAGGAGTATTCTTATTTGATAAACAATGAATGCATAAACCAGCAAGCATTATCTTCACCCCTTTTTGTTCTCTTAACCCTACAGAAAAAAAAAGACTTTGCCTTGAGAATTTGATACTTATGCACATATTCTCCCACTGGTGTTTCAGAGCTTCCAGAAACATCAAATCAGTTGGAAGATGTTCAAAACCATATTTGCTTGCTACTGCAACTAGTACAGTGAACTAATTTTTTTGAGGTGATTGGCCCCTAACCTGAATTTCTCTTCAACTGCCTCCATCAAACAGAGTTAGAGTCTTTTCCATTGCTGTGAGGTTAATAGCATTTTCAGATTCTAATCTAGTCTCTGAAAAATTGTCTTAAAAAAATTAATCAATAATACTCATTTTTACATCAGTATGTCAAACAAGGCAGAGTCTACCACACCAGGCATTTCTGTCATTAACTGTCCTATCCAGTACATATTCCTACACGACAAAAGTCAATAAACTCGCCATGCTTGCAGCATTGCTATTTGTTCATGTTTTTAATTCACTCATGTATTAAAGCTAGCCTGGAAGACTCACTGGGTGAAGACATTAAATTCCCCTGAAGCAAATATTTTCAGGAAAAAGGCTTAAATACATTTTTATGTCTGCATCCTGATTTATTCTCCTTAGGGATACTGGACAAATGCTTTCTGAAGACAGTTTATGTATACTGCTGTGAAATAAATAACCAATTAATGTATTTATTTTCAAAGTGACCTGGAGGCCACATCAACACAGATCTATTTAAATAAGAAATGGAAAAGAATTGTTTTGAAGATTGAATTAGATAATCACATGAAAGCATAAAGTCTAATGTCAGGCAAGTGATAAATGCTAGATATTAATAATAATGAGCATTATTATTATTACTACCATTATATGAAAGAACAATTATAAATTATAATTGGGAGTCTAGAGAGGGTGATATCAAGCATAACTATTTCTATCATTGGTCCCTCCTTGGTAATATTGAGTGTTTAATGGTAATGTAAGTGGAAACCAGGAATAAGATTGTTTCTTTTTGCAAAGAGAACCAAGCTGGTCAGAAATAGAGTAATCTGTTAATGTAATTACTCATGGAAAAGATTTTTTATTAAACGATTATGGAATAGCATTTTTAGTTCAATTAAAATGATGTTGAGCCCCTGCTATAGGTCAGGCACTATCCTACTCTGCTACAAAATATAACTTTTAGTTCCTGTTTTTAAATTTTTTTTTCAACGTTTATTTATTTTTGGGACAGAGAGAGACAGAGCATGAATGGGCGAGGGGCAGAGAGAGAGGGAGACACAGAATCGGAAACAGGCTCCAGGCTCTGAGCCATCAGCCCAGAGTCCGACGCGGGGCTCGAACTCACGGACCGCGAGATCGTGACCTGGCTGAAGTCGGACGCTTAACCGACTGCGCCACCCAGGTGCCCCTTAGTTCCTGTTTTTAAAGAACTGTAATGAGTATGGGAGATAGGTATATAAGTTAGTTATATTGCAGTCTGGTAAATGAAATAATATAATACGTGAGGTACAGAAGACAAAATAATTACTATCAGCAAGATCAGGAAAGACTTCTTGGAAGAATATCCAAATCGGACTTTGAAAGATGTAAAAGTTAGGAAGCATGGTCATGACACAAGGTATGGTTGTGCAAAAACTTAGAGGGTGGAAGAAGTCTGGTACTTGAGGGAAATTTAGGATGTTGCCTGGCAAGTGTGAGATGATGGTGACTGAAGAGAGATGAAGCTGGAATGCTAAATAGAGGTCAGATTTTTGAAAGCTTTTGTAACTATGTTATGGAATTTGAACTTAATTTCGAGGTCAGTGGGGAACCACTGAAAGGTTTGAAACATGAGATAGACCTGATTTATAAAGAAGACCCCGATTCTGAAATGTGAAGAAGAGATGGTAGAGAAGTGAAGATGAAGGGAAGAATTTGTAGTTCTTGACTTTATTTACTGCTATAGAAACTTATAAAGTCAAAAGTTATGGAAATTCCTGTACATCATTGGATTAATTGATCAGTCGTTTGCAGCAATAGTAATAATTATTTCCCCTTCCTTGGAGATTACTATTGAGCTCTCTCTTAGTACACTGGCCTTGTGCTTTTTTTTTTTATTTATTTATATATTTTATTATTTTTATTTATTTATTTTTTTTATCGTTTATTTATTTTTGAGACAGAGAGAGACAGAGCATGAACAGGGGAGGGACAGAGAGAGAGGGAGACACAGAATCTGAAACAGGCTCCAGGCTCTGAGCGGTCAGCACAGAGCCCGACGCGGGGCTCGAAATCATGGACCGTGAGATCATGACCTGAGCCGAAGTCGGACACTTAACCGACCGAGCCACCCAGGCGCCCCTTATATATTTAAAAATTTTTTTAACGTTTATTTATTTTTGAGAGAGAGAGAGAGCGAGACAGAGAGACAGAGCACGAGTGGGGGAGGGGCAGAGAGAGAGGGAGACACAGAATCCAAAGCAGGCTCCAGACTCTGAGCTGTCAGCACAGAGCCCGACGTGGGGCTCGAACCCACAAACCTGTGAGATCATGACCTGAGCTGAAGTCGGAGGCTTAGCGACTGAGTCACACAGGCGGCTCTATTTATTTATTTGTAAATGTTTATTCATTTTGAGAGAGAAAGCATGAGCAGGGAGGTGTAGAGAGAGAGGGGGCAGAGGATCCTAAGTGGGCTCAGCGTTGACAGCAGAGATCCCAATGTGGGGCTCAAACTCACATACTATGAGATCATGACCTGAGATGAAGTCAGACTCTCAACTGACTGAGCCACCCACGTGCCCCTCATGCTTTATTTTTATTTTCTGATCTCAGCAGAAGTTTTAGGAGACCACTAAGTGTCCAGGACAGAGATAATGAGGTCTTAGTTTACAGCAGGGCAGAGAGTTGAGGAAGGTGACTGAAGATAGAAATGTGGCAAGAGGGATATGAATGTGGGAGCAAGAAATGGGAAGGGAGAATAACAAAGATGAACAGAAATGGGTTAACAGTCAAATGTCCTGAAAATAAAACACAAATTATCAGTTCCTACACAAATATAGGAAAATATTTTAATATAGAAATTTGTTGTCAAAATAGAAATAGTAAATTAGAATGCATATTATATTATATTATATTATATTATATTATATTATATTATAACATTCAATGTATAGATATTAATTTTAAATCATGTAAGTAGAGCATTCAAAGACATAAGGATGAAGGGATAGTTTTCAAAAGGAAACCTCTCAGTAAAGAAAATCAGATTGCTTGCTACTTGCCTTATTCCAAATTAAAACTATCTATTAAAAAGAAGTATCTAGGGGCACCTGGTTGTCTCAGTGGGTGAAGCATCCGACTTGGGCTCAGGCCATGATCTCGTGGTTCATGAGTTTGAGACCTGCATCGGGCTCTGTGCTGACAGCTCAGAACCTGGAGCCTGCTTCAGATTCTGTGTGTGCCTCTCTCTCTACCCCTCTCCTGCTTGCACTTTGTGTCTGTCTCTCTCTTTCACAAAAATAAATAATAAACATTAAAAAAAATTTAAAAAGAGGGATCTATATTTGCCTAATATCACACTTTCTTCATCTACTTAATATATTAAAATTCAACACAAGGTATGATGCAATAATTTTTTTTTGGCACCTTCTGATTTCCTGTTTTTCACTCAAATGGTTTAAAACTGTTAAATTCCTTTGTCCTGTTAAAATGTGAAGCCTGTTGCTAAGTGGTTGAGTTATGGGTCTGTTCCTTAGTAAATAATTGTATTTTATTCATAAATGAAAAAGTTCTAATAGAAGGAGCCGGTGTCATGAAGAAAAACAAACTCTTTATGTGTAAGAAGTAGATCAATAGCTTCTTTGGACTGAGAGGAAGAACAACTCTTCCAGAAAGGAAGAAGGGCCACTTCCTTGGTCATAAATGGTTTTGTGTTGCTTGAAAGTAGATTTGAGGTCTGTGAGGTAAACAGCATTAGTGAAACCATTAGAGAGGTGTGGACAACCTCATTTTTCTTTTTTTTTTTTTTTTTTTTTGAGGCCTCTTTCGTAAACTGAGAGAATGCAGACAGGTGACTAACCCAGCAAGGAAGGTGGAAATTGTTTTGATCTTAGGTTAAAGAGTCGAGAGTGAAATATAGTGCATTCCATTTGGGAGTCTTTAGGAGCAGACTGGGATGCTAATTGGATAGCTAACATATAATGAGGCAAGATATCAGTTAAGTATCATAAGATTCAAATGTGTTTAAAAAATTAAATATATTTGATATTTTTTCAAATAATTACATTTTGAAATAATTTTCAAAAAAGAAATTTATCTATATTTTTAATCTGTAAGACAGCAGGTGCAAAAAATCAGCAGTCGAGCACAGTACCTGAAAAAATGATTCCTAGGTTCATTGAATGAATGAGTGACTGCTTCTTAGATGTAAGCAAATTGAGGTTTTTCAGCCACTTAGATTACAGCATTGTGCCACCTAGTGGCAATCTACCTGGAGTACATGGGTAATTAAAAAAAAAAGAAAACTGGCCCTTCTGGAAGGGAATTAAATGTACTTTGACCCCTTGCCTACATTAAATTATACCTTCAACTTTATTGAATTTACTGAAGTGAACAGCCTGTAAAATCCAATTCTGAATATTCTATGAAAATGTCATTGAAGATTTTGTTCATGACAACACTCATGAGTCGTTGGAGCTATCGAAGCTACAGTCATTCATTTAAAAAAAAATTGTGCCAGAAATGAAAGAAAAATCATTTACAGGTAAGAAAAATATAAATTTCTAATAAATAAATATGTGCATTTTCAACCTTAATTAGTAGCAAATAAATGTACATAAAATACCATTTCTTCCTATCAAAATAGCAGATTACAAAAAACAATACTCTGTTGGTAAGGCAGAAATGAGGGAGATACTTTCAACAGTTATTGGTTCCGGGAGAATGAGTTGGAACAATCATTTTTTTTTTATTAATTTTTTAATTTTATGTGAACAGTTTCATGTTAAAGAAAGATCGCAAGAATGTGATCAGTACAAAGAACACTTGCATAATTTTTACCTAGACCCATTTATTGTTAATATACTACTCCATTTGTTTTATACCTATCTTGTGGAACTATTTGAGGCTAAGATACATACAGCATGACCCTTTAGACCTGAACACATCATAGTGTATTTTCTAAGAATAGGAATATTCTCTTACATATTCATGGTACAGTTATTGGTGTTAGTGAATTTAATATTATGTGATAATTTTTATCTGATCTACCATTCATTCTATAATTTTCTCAATTGACTCTATAATCTTTTATAGCAATTTCTTTCCCTTCAGTACAGAATCCAGTCTCAGATTAGGTATTATTGCATTTAGTTGTCATGTCTCAGCCTCCTGTAATCTGGAACATTTCCACAGCCCTACTTTGTCTTTTTGACCTTGACATCTTTGAAGAATATAGACTATTCATCTCTTCTTTAGTAGAACATTTCACATTTTGTGTGCTTTTCTAATGATTCTCATTATTCTAATCTATACATTCTTGATTGAAACCTAATGTGTATTTCTCAGATTACCACGTCTGAAGGTACATGATGTTCATTCAGCTGACCCTCATTGGTAATGTTAATTTGTTCACCTGGTCGAGGGTGGTCTACTTTCTTCATAGCATAATAATTATTTTTTCTGCGCTTTTACAGTTTAAGACCACACAAATATTCTACTCTTCATAAAAATTCCCCTGAGATTTAGCAACTGTTGATGATTCTGATCTTTCCAAACTTCAGCATGTTCATTTTCACCTTCAGTACTCCCTTTGTATTTATCAGTTGGCCCTCAGCACTCTACTGTAAATAAAAGCACATTTTCCTTTATCCCTCATCTGTCTGTATGTATTCATGAATTCCTATTTTAAAAAATGGCTTGCCCTTCATTACTTTACATTGTTCCAGATTTGAACAGTGGAAGCCCCTTTGAGATGGATTTTTTTTCTTGGATAACAGAGAAAGAAAAATAAGGAAAAATAAACATATGGGATTTTTTTTGTACTTTGTTTTTTTTTAAAAATCCACCAATAATTTCTGGAAATCGTTTCATATCAGTTCAGAGTGGTATCTATTCCCCACTTTTTTTTTTGCACAGCTGCATCACAATCCATTGGGACAACCCACTGACCAAGTAATTACAATTTTGGGAGTATCTCCTAAAGGAAATTCTCAGAGATGAAGGTAAAGTCTTATGCATAAAGGTTTTCAATAAAACATTATTTTTTTTAAAGATTTTATTTTTTTAAAGTAATCTCTACACCCAAGGCTTGAACTCACAACCCTGAGACCAAGAGTCACATGCTCCACAGACCAAGCCAGCCAGGTGCCCAATAAAGTATTTTTATAATGGTAAAAACGTAGAAATAATATGAATAGCTTACATTAAGGAGTGGTTAATATACTATATTCACATAGCAAAGCATTATCCAATCATTAAGAAGGTTCATTCCTTTTTTTTTTTTAGTATGAAATTTTTGTCAGATTGGTTTCCATACCACCCAGTGCTCATCCCAACAGGTGCCCTCCTCAATGTACATCACCCACTTTCCCCTCCCTCCCACCCCCCCGTCAACCCTCAGTTTATTCTCAGTTTTTAAGAGTAAGAAGGTTCATTTCTTAATATCATGTTAAATGAAACAAAGATGTCAAAAGTAAATACTTTGATTTGAATCATGTGGAATGCACAGAAGAGAGATTGGAAGGGAATATCCTGAAGCAATAAAAAAAAAATGGATGCTTCTGAGGGTAGGATTTCCCCCCTCTCTTTTCTATAGTTTTTTATAGTTTCCAAATTATCTTCAGTGAGCATATAGTGCTGTTACTTTCAGAAAAGTTGAAATCAGTAACTAGGAAGATTTTTCTCCCTTAGAAATCAGAATACTTATTTTCTGGGGTCATTATAAGTCTTTATTATATTGTATTTCTCTTTTTACTCTGGGTGGTAGGAACCAAATTTAAAACTTAGTTACAACTGCTTATAAAGCAAACCCTTCCAATTAGCACACTTGAGTTCTCTGTTCCTTTTTCTTGATTTTATGTGTGTTTTCTTAATCTTATGATGTCTTTTATTGAAAATCTCAAATCCTATTTATTTATTTATTTATTTATTTATTTATTTTTAAAGTTCTTAAAAATTTTTTTTAATGTTTTTTATTGTAGGGAAAGAGAGAGAGACAGAGAGAGAGAGAGAGAGAGAGAGAGAGAGAGAGAGAGAGAGAGAGATTATGAGTGGGGGAGGGGCAGAGAGAGAGAGGGAGACAGAGAATCAAAGCAGGCTCCAGGCTCTGAGCTATCAGCACAGAGCCCAACTCTGGGCTCACACCTATGAACCTTGAGATCATGACCTGGACCGAAGTTGGATGCTTAACCAACTCAGCCACTCAGCTGCCTCAAATCCTTTTAAAAAGAGGTGGGGTATAAATAAATAGAACACAAATGGCATTCCTACATAATAATTGTCTTCAAACAGCTAAAGTAGACATTATGGATACATAATAGATTTTGTTTGAATATTTAAAATGTATTTCATGCTACAGCAACCGATGCTAAACTTCTTCAGTGCTCTCAGTGGCAGTGGTTGGGGAGGAATTTACCCCAGATCATTGTTTTCCAGACAAATTAAAAAGAGAGAGAGAGAGAGATGAAATCAAGATATTGAGTTAACACTATGGAAAATGTACTGAAAAGCAGATTAAAATGTTATTTTCAAAAGTTATGTAATATTGGGGTCTCTGGCTGCAGTGTGGGGCCTCTGGCAGTCTGTAGAGCGTTGTGGCTCTTGATTTGAGGGTTGCAAGTTTGAGCCCCACTTTGGGTATAGAGATTACTTACAAATAAAATCTTCAAAAGAAAAAGGCTATGTAATATTTTTGGAATAGCAAACGTCCCCTGTCAGGGTAAAATCTACTTCCACTTGGTACTCTGTTCTCAGACATCCAACCCTACTAATATTAAATATGTGATCGCTGACCTGCTCTGCTTTCCTCTGCCTGTTATTTAGGAGTCCTGTAACCCAAATTTCCATGTTCTCACTTAAGCTAGTTCTTTGTGGCATTGGCCTCTGAGGACATGTAGAACAACTGTCTAATTTCCATGCAGTGTTCTTTAATAAAAATGAAGATAATTGTTAAAGCCAGCTCCTCCATTCCTGTCCCACTCTTTCAGAATAAATTTGAATGAAAGATAATGGATCCTTTTATTTAATTGTAGAGAAATGAGCACCAGCTAATAGTGGTAGGGCTTTCAGGGTCTTGAGAAATCACTGAGTTTATTCCCCCATATCCACACAATTTCTGACACAAGAGAATGTTACCTATTACTGAAAAAAAAGGAAGAACATTTTTCAATTAAATTTTAGGGTAATCATTTATTTAAGAACTCTCTCAATAGGACTCCCCCTGCCTCCCCTCCAATCTAACCAAATCTTTATGCTTCAACTTGAGTTTCTTTGTCCTCAGTGGAGGCAGAAAGAAGGAAAATTTACATAACTGAATTCATCTGACAACTCTTATTAAGCTTCTTTTAATTTTTTTTTGTTTTCTAGGTTAAAAAACATGGTCCTTTATTTTTTCTACAGATGTTATTTTCCAACCAATTAACCATATTTGTAGCTAGCCTATGAATCATTTCCAAATTGTTCACATGATTTCTTTGTTATGTATCTAAAACAAGACACTGTACTATAAGCATGAAGCCAGTGGGGTAACTAAATGAAAATATCTCTCACACAATCTGTGCTCTTTCTGTTACTCATTTTGCTTTTGGATTTGGTTTTATGGAGAAGCTACTTTATTACTGATTTCTGTTTAAGTGTGCTAATCAACCTAAGAACATAATCATTATCCAGACTAGTAGCCATCTACCAGTTTCTGGAGATGAGAAACCATATTTGTTTTGCTAATTATTATATCCACAGTACCTGTCACACAGAAGACATTTAGTATTTGTGGACTGAATGGATTAAGTTTTATGCAGCATTTCATGATTTGCAATGCAGTTTTTAAAACTGCATTTAATTTAATTTTCTAAGCCATTTCTAAGGTGGCTATTATGAACTGAAGGAATTGGAATTCAAGATAATCTAACCAAGAAGTAGTGGAGATAGTTCTTTGCTTACCACGCTGTTCTGTGTAGAGGTGGCATTCTGCCTTGCAAGTGCTGTAGTCTCAAGCTGCAGGGCGGCCAGCCAGGTCACACTGAGTGTCAGTGTGTAACAGGACAGGTCTAGTCAATGGTACTGCAGAATTGGTATGGAACCTTAAACAAAATTATCTTCTTCTGTATGTTGGTTTCTTGGTATCTCTAAGCCTCAGTTTCCTCATCTGCATAATGAGGATAATTATGATACCTATTAATTAACTCACAGAGCTGATGCCATGAACATAAGCATACAGAGTTCATGAGTTTGAAAACACTCTATAGACTGTAAAGCGCAGTGCTTATGCAGAGTGGTAACACCACTTAGTACGTGGCTAACCCATGGTTTCCCAGAGAAATTGCCCTTTTAAGGACAGGAGGTATTCACTACATCTGATCAACAAATACGATCTAAACTATATTTCCAGTTGTCAAAATCTTTCTGTGTTAGGCTTCTCTATCTTACGGGCTTTCATCACCAAAACACAGAAACAACTCCCTACTCCCACCCCACTATCCCGATCCATTAAAATGAGAAGACAGAGAACTTGGCATTACTTTAGGTGAGGCAACTGTGGGGCCATTGACCTTTAAATATAAATACTATATGTAGTAGCTATTTGCTCATACTGGTGCGTTCAATGTTTTTTTCTAGTATTTTTCATGATCTATAAATTCTTAAGTGATTTAGGTCTTTTTTTCTATATGGACAACTCAGAATAGCTACAGCACTGTGGAAATTAATTCTGAGGTTCATTACCTGGTGACAAGAAAACTTATGGAATTTAGTGTAGGCTTAATTATTCTTGGCAGGAAAATCCAACCTATTGAGTTTGGGAGCATCTTTACAAATACTACTTGGTATTGTAATATATGCTGATGGCTTCTGCTGCTGTGTTTTATGTGTTTTAGCTACATTTTTTATGTTTGCATTGGTGCCTTTGGGCAATTTAAACCTGAAATACATACATTGATAAGTACAAAGAGACATAAAAATAAGAAATTAAAAAAATATATATAAATAAATCAACTCCCATAGGAACACAACCAAAATATGAACAACAAACCAAAACGATTTTTAAATGGCCTTTTATAGGCTGATTGGAAGGGTTAATGTTTCCTTTCACTGGGGTTGTTTGTTTTAATATTCAAGGATTATTTTAAAGTGTGCCCTCCCCTATGATCTGGAATCACTGGCTAGTAAGCCGTTATTTCTGACTTTGTTGTGTTTTTCAGTTGGGTTCGTGTAGCAAAGGCATTTGAGAACAAGTGATTTAAGATAAATATAATGACACTATTTTATAAAATGAAGTCTATTTGCCAGGATGCCAAAGGAAGAGAGAGAAAAAAGTAGAAATTATACTGTGAATAGAAATGTATCTTTAGGTAGAACATAGTAATTTTAAAAGAAGTGTAACTAAAGAAAATTTTGACTTAAAAATAATATTAATATCTTCAGTAAAAATGTCTGTTCCAACTTCTAAATTGCTAAATATTTTGGATACTTCAGTTAAAGATCAGAATAGAATTTTCCTCCATATTTTCTTTCTTTCTTTTTTTTTTTTTTTCAACGTTTATTTATTTTTGCGACAGAGAGAGACAGAGCATGAACGGGGGAGGGGCAGAGAGAGAGGGAGACACAGAATCGGAAACAGGCTCCAGGCTCTGAGCCATCAGCCCAGAGCCTGACGCGGGGCTCGAACTCACGGACCGCGGGATCGTGACCTGGCTGAAGTCGGAGGCTTAACCGACTGCGCCACCCAGGCGCCCCCCTACATATTTTCTTAAAAAAGAACTTGTTTAAGCTAAATGCAGTGGTTGAAATGATATTGTAAGGGAATATTTATAAAACCAAAAAGATTTTTGGAAGAATTTAGTCATTTAAAAAATGAGAAAATGTCAATATATATGAGGTTAGCATTATTTGCACTGATAAATAATAAGTTAGTACCTTTAGAAGTTGATACAGGGGGCACCTGGGTGGCTCAGTCGGTTGAGCGTCCGACTTCGGCTCAGGTCATGATCTTGTGGTACATGGGTTTGAGCCCTGCATCAGGCTCTGTGCTGACAGCTCAGAGCCTGGAACCTGCTTCGGATTCTGTATTTCCCTCTCTCTCTCTCTCTCTCTCTCTCTCTCTCCCTTGCTCATGCTCTGGCTCTGTCTCTCAAAAATAAATAAATGTTAAAAAAATTTAGGAGGTGATACAGAATATGCATATTTTTATGTATGTATGTATGTATTCTAATGGAATACACTGAAGTCTAAAAAAAAAACAAACCCTTAGTGATTCTACAAATAAAGAAATTAAATGAATTATTAAACCTTAAAAAATGCTATGCACTTTGGAAATAAATTGCACAACTTCAACTTAAACGTGAGAACTCAAACACTGTGGATGGCCCTTTGCAGTATCTTTGATGAACAAAATCTTTAATTGATGTTCAGTAAAGCAAGATATTGTTCCACTTTCAGCTCACGGCACTTAGGAAATCAGTCTGCAAAAGTGTTGGCCGTGACCCAAGACTTCACTGAACTGCCAGTTCATGTGTGAGAGGCCCTTATGTTTGCCCTTTAATGTCTTGGGGTTTTAAAGAAGGACAGAGAAAGTCTGGCTTAATCACCAGGCCGGCAGCAGGGCCGCATCAGAAGAGTAGATTTTTTTCTGCTGCTCTAATGTTCACAATTCCTTCTGAGGTTAATAGGTTCCCAGAGGTGTTTTCTTCAGTAGAAGTTGTTTAGGGTCTCATTGAGTACTTCCTGTCCTTTTTTTTTTTTTTTTTTTTTAGGATCTTCAACCCAGAAGAAAATGCTTCTGCTCAGTGGTTAATCTGCTTCCCCTCATTACCTTTCTATCACACAAAAAGAAAAAAAAATCTTAAGATTCTTTGACCAGACTTTGCTCCTGATGATAGAATCTTCAGTAACTGTTGCTTCACCACAGGGTGAGTGCTGGCTTTCTCATAAATCACATTTCTTCTGAGAGTCATGGTTCCTGCAAATTAGTCACATATATAGACAAATTAACCATGTTTTCAGCTTTCACTGAAGTTCTGTCACCTTGTGAATGAGTTTTTCACTAATGGAACACTCACTTATTGTAGATTTACCAATGCTTAAGATCTGAGCCCCTGTGGGACTGTTGCATTTTATATTCTACTTTTTAATTAATTCTAAACTTCTATTTTCAGACAACAATCACCTCCTAAGAATTTATATTTTCATTCTATTATATTTGCTAGCAGTTACACAAAGAAGCAAAGCTAAAATCAATACACCGATCACCCATAAGCATTACTGTACTTGGAATCATAAGTCTAGAGCAACAAAATCAGACATTGAATGTGATAGAGAGCTAGGCTTATCCATATAGCTCACTCTTGCTTGTCTGAAATCGAACCCCTGCCTCTGACAAATCATGGATGACTCCACATTATATATCTATAGGATTGTTTGTAAATTGTTTAATCCATCATGAAGGATTATCTTTGGTTGGCCCAGTGCCAGATATTAAATGTTCTTCAGAATAATGAAATTGTATTTTAAGCTTTTTATAAAGTTTCATTCAATTATTTATTTAAATGGGTAATTATTGAAATTAAATTCCAATGTGTGGTAAAGCAAATACTTGAGTTGTAGGTACCTTTGTATACAATTAAACCTGACTTTTTTGTAACTTTTATGTTTTACATAGTGGGAGCTCCTAGAAGATTAAAAAAAACCAGATCTTTGTGAAATTAAGTGAGGTATATTTTTTCCCCCTGCATTTTTTCCCATAAAAACATGATAATAATCACTCTTGTTAATGATCTGAGAGCTGGATATTAACACCCTTAAAAATGCATTTTCTAGATCTCTAACTGGTAATGTATGGTTTTGTGATAATCTTTTGAATGGTCATCATTTAACTCCTATCAATTTATCTTTTTTTTCCAAATATCCTCTTATCAACATTGTTTATATATTAAATAATTAATTTTTTGAGTAAATATAGAGTACAACTTTGATCTTAGCTTTAAACGAAATTGCTTCAATATAGTTTTTTTTCAAACTTGGACTTAAACTTTTCATTGATGGTATCATGAAAAAATTATTTTCTCATTTAGACTAAGTACTGAGGCCTTCTAGTGGGTGGGTTTCTAGTTACATTTTTAAAAGTATTATGAAAGGCATTGTAAGGTATCTAAGGTAGTAGGTAGTATATATTTAATTTTACAAAATTTAAATACCTACCCACATTTAGTGACTAATTTAATGGATGGGGATCAGGTAGAACTTGACTCATGAAGAGTTTTCGCTTCAATAGCACCGATTCTCTCCTTTTATTTTATTTTTAAATAGTGTATACTTTTTGAAATGAAATACCCAATATAAATATACATTTTTTCCAACATCTAAATTGAATTAATTCATTACAGTTCAATAAATCCTCAAATATGAAAAGGGTAATTCATTTAAAAATGATTGCTGCTTTCTGCGCTTTTTATGTTTAAAGCTAAAAGAGGTAAGCTTAAATTTTCCCCATAGAAGTGCCTTTTTTATGTGTCTCATACACTTATCTGCATCTCAGATCCTTCTAATGTCTATAGAAAATGTACTGACACCACCAAATGTTGAAATTTGAGTCACTTGGAGAGTTTATGCCTGTTAGTTTATAAAGATCACTTGCATTGTGCTTAAAGGCACATGATAACGTTTGTTTTTCTTCTTAAAACTTACTTTATTAAAAGGCATGACAACTTAATTTCAGTAGTGATCATTTAGGGCTGTGGCTTTTGAATATAAATCAGAAAACAACATGGTTAGTCTGCTGAAGTTTAGTATCACTGTTCATCTGTGAATGAGAGTTTGGGAAATTTTGTTCCTTCTACAGACTTAGCCTAACATTTTGTTTATCATCTTCTTTATTATATAAGAATATAATTTTGTGTTATCGAGAGAACAAAATTCTTGAGGACTAATAAAATGGGCATATGATAGTATTTTTTAATTTAACGATAATAATAATTGTTCTAAGGAGTTTATAGGTATTAAATCACTGATGCTTTATAACAACCCGGTGAAGTAGGTAGATACTATTATCTCCAGTCTACAGATCAGAATCCTGGATCTCAGAGATTAGATAACCTGCCTAAAATTTCACAGCCGCTAGATGGTAGAGTTGGGATTAAAACCCAGAATATTTGGCACACTCCTTGGGTTTTTAAACTTTGTGTTTTATAATACGTATATTGTATGCGTATTTATAATACAGTTTATTTAATTATTCAATGAGAATCTCCAAATAAGTTATGTTGAACCCAATTACCTTTCAAGAAAATAGATTAGTTTAAATTGGTGATTTAGTGAAAGACAACCACTTTTCTGGCTATATCCTTAGGTTGAACATTGAACCTAATAGTATGGATATGGTTAAGGCTTAAGAATCAGAATATATGTTTAAGATGTACTTTGTCACTAGTTGAAGTTGTATATGGGGAAGCTATTTAACCCTTTAAATCTTGTTTACTCATCTGTAAAATGGGATTAGTATTTCTATATTTCTGATAGATTTCTTGTGAAGACCAAGTGAGATAGCACTCATAAAAGGCCTTTAGAAACTTTATTGCATCCTACATCATCATCATCATCATCATCATCATCATCATCATCATCATCAACACTATCATAAATAATAACAATATTGATGCAAAACCCAAAGATATATGTGGCCAGGGATAGAGATGGGCATATAGGTGGCATTTAACTGTCCAAAGGCAGAGTTTATAATTGCCTCTGACATTACCTAGTACCTGCTCTTCTCTATCCTCAAATGCTTTGGACTCCTATGCCACTCTTTTATTAACCAAAACTATTATTACTTTTATTTCATTTCATTTCACTTCACTTCACTTCACTTCACTTCACTTCACTTCATTGTTTTTAAAAAAACTACTCTTACTTTTGTTCTTCGTGTTCCAAAGCTTGCTGGTTATCTTCACTGATAGCTCATATGGACTACAAATTCAACATTTCTAAAGCTGAAGTCTACGTTCACAGCTAGTGAGTAAAAGAGGTGATAGTTGAACCCAGGGTTCTAGTTTCAGAGTACTTGTTCTCACAAACATAGCATACTGTATTTTTGGTGTGTTTTGAAGAAAATAACTCTGGAGGCAGTATAGGGAATAGATTGAATAGGAAAGAAATGGGAAACACGGAGAATCACTTTTTAGTGGTCCAAAAGGGAGATGCTTAGAACCTGAACCAGGTTAGTAGTTGGAGCCTCCAAGGTCAGATGGGATAATTTAAAGGAACTGTATGTAACTAGCTCATTCTGATGGTCTATGTACTAAGGGGTGTCCAAAAGACCCTCTTATGGAGATTACAAATTCAAACAATTAAAGGAACACAGGTAATTAATTTAGTTATTGGACCATATGAAATACACTAGGGAGTGGTAGAGATTGTGGTAAATTGTAGAGCACATGTCTGGTTTAAAGAAGGCAGTTGCCTTGAGGTTTCAGTGAATTTCTGCCATTTAAAAATGTGCCCTGTGCTACCTTATATTGTATTCTGTTTTCCAAAAGGAGTTTTAAATTTGGCTTTTCATATAAAATCCACTCGTTTTGAAATGATGGTAACTAATTTAAAAACAACAGACAAACCTGTATGACTTAGTCAAAATTTATCTTCCACCTGGATTAAGTCTGTAGCTGTCAGTTTACAATCTCTGCAGTGATTCCGGATTTGGCAACTAAAAGGATATTAATGCCTATAGAGGATGTAGGAATAAAAGCAGGCTGGAGGATAGGTGAAAATGTATCAGGAGTATGAATATCTTGGTTGGTGGACCAGATAAATGATTGGAAGCAGACAATGTCATAAAAGAGAGGGCAGGATAATGGTTTAAGAAACATAGTGTGATAAGAAGAAAGAAATTCCTAAGGGAGGTGGTCAGTATAATCAACATAATCATGCTGTCATTATATTGAAGGTTCACTCTTCTTGCAAAACACTGTATGTATGTATGTATGTATGTATGTATGTATGTATGTATGTATTTATTTATTTCATTAATTCATTCATTCATTTATTAAGTAGGCTCCACGCCCAGTGTGGTCTTGAACTCAAGACCCTGAAATCAAGAGTCAGAGGTTTAATCGACTGAGTCACCCAGGCCATCCACACTTTATTAATTTTACATTTAAGTTTACTACCAGGCAGTTTACATAGTCTTACTTTGTCCTAAAAACAATCTTCTGAGGCAGGCATTATTATTTTATACCTAGTTTACAGATGAAGATGAATGAATGGCAGAACTAGGATTTATATCCAGGTTTTACAAAAGTTAGTATTCCTCTAGAAATATCAGACAGAGCTTAGAGAAGAGCATCTAGAAGTGTGCAGTGCCAGCTTTCTACATACCATTTTTAAAAATTATTCCTTTATTTTGAAGTTTATTTTGAGAGAGAGAGAGAGAGAAGAGAGAGCAAGTGAGCATGCGCAAGCAGGAGAGGGGCAGAGAGAGAGAGAGAATGAGAGAATCCCAAGCAGTCTTTGTGCTGTCTGTGCAGATCACAATGACCTGAGCTGAGATCAAGAGTCAGATGCTTAACTGACTGAGCCACCCTGGCACCTCTTAAAATTACACTTTTTTTTTTTTATAGAAAATTATACATTCCCATACAGTTGTAGAAATAATACACAGAGATCCGGTGTATGCTTTACCTAGCATTCCCCAATGGTAACATCTTGCAAAACTATATTATCTTAACTGGGATATTGACTTTGATACAGCCAAGATATAGAATATAGAATAGTATAGTCCTATACATTGTCTAGATGTACACCTAAGTATTTACATCGTTTTGGTGTGGATATAAATGGTGTTATTTTAAAAATCTTGTCCATGTGTTCATTATTAGTGCATAGAAATAAAATTAGGCTTTTTTTTTTTCTATGTTTAGCTTATATCCTATGACCTTGCTGAACTCACTTATTCATTTTAGCAGGGTTTTTTTTTTTTTTTGGTAGATTCCTTGAGATCTTTTATGTACACAATCATGTTTTTGGCAATTAAGAACAGTTTTCTTTCTTCCTTATTGATCTGGATGCCTTCATTTCCTTTTCTTGCCTTATTGTACTGGATATAATTTGTAGCATGTGTTGAATAAAAGTTGTTAGAGTAGACATCCTTGCCTCACTCCTGATACCAGAGGGAAAGCATTCAGACTTTTATCATTAAGTGTAATGTGAGCTATAGCTTGTTTTGTTTTCTTTTTTATATAGATGCTCTTTATCAAGTTCAGTAAATCCTCCTCTGTTCTTATTTTTCTGAGAGGGTTTTTTTATTATTATTTTAAATGAGTGATGAACAGTGTCAAATGCTTTCCCTGCATTGGTTGATGTGGTCTTGTGATTTTTCTTTTTATTTTTTTTAAAGTTTATTTATTGAGATAGATAGAAAGAGAACATGAGCAGGGGAGGGGCAGAGAGAGAGAAGGAGAGAGAGAATCCCAAGCAGGCTCCTTTCGTCAGCACAGAGACTGAAACGGCTCTATCCCATGAACTGTGAAATCATGACATGAGCCAAAATTGAGTGCTGGATACTTAACCAAATATGCCACCCAGGTGCTCCAATCCTGTGATTATTCTTAATGTGGTGGATAAGCAGTTATTGGATTTTGAATATTGAACCAATCCTGAGTCCCTAGAATGAACCTCACTTGACAATGGTGTATAATTCTTTATATATTGTTGAGTTTTATTTGCTAAAATTTTGTTAAAGATTTTTGTATCTGTATTCATGAGGAATATTGGTTTAACCTTGGTAATGTCTTTCTCTGTTTGCTATCAAGATAACATTGACTTCATAGAATGAATTGGGAAATGTTACCTCTTTTATTTTCTGGAAGAGATTGTTTAGCATTAGTATTCATTTTTTTTTTTTTTAGAGATTTAGTAGAATTCTCCAGTGAAACCATTCGGTTTTGGAATTTTTTTGCGAATGTTTTAAATTGTGAATTCAATTTCGTTAATAGTTATAGGGCTATTTATAGTACCTATTTCTATTTGGGTGAGTTTTAATAAATTGTGGTTTTCAAAAAAATGGTCCTTCTTGTCTACATTGTCAATTTTATGTTTATAAAATTCTTTGTAATATTATTACCCTTTTGATGTCTTTAGAGTCTGTAGTGATATCCTTTGTTTCCTTACTGATGTTGACAACGTATGTCTTTTCTTTTTTCTTTGTTGGTCTTGTAGATGTTTGCCAATTTTATTGATCTTTTCAAAGAAACAGTTCTTTGTTTCATTCATTTTCTATATTGTGTTTTGTTTTCAATTTTATTGATTTCTGCTCTTATTATTTTCTTCTCTCTGCTGGTTTTGAGTTTATTTTGCTATCTTTTTATAAGTTCTAGAAGTGGGAGCTTAGATTACTGACTTGAGATTTTCATTTTTTCTAATATATGCATTTGGGGTTATAAATTTTCCTCTTAATACTAGTTTATTTAAAAAAATTTTTTTTTTCAATGTTTATTTATTTTTGGGACAGAGAGAGACAGAGCATGAACGGGGAGAGGCAGAGAGAGAGGGAGACACAGAATCGGAAACAGGCTCCAGGGGCTGAGCCATCAGCCCAGAGCCTGATGCGGGGCTTGAACTCACGGACAGCGAGATCGTGACCTGGCTGAAGTCGGTCGCTTAACCGACTGCGCCACCCAGGCGCCCCAATACTACTTTAGCTGTGTTCTACAGATTTTCATATATTGTATTTTAATTTTCATTCAGATAAATATATATTTTATCCCTTGAAATTTCCTATTTGAACCACAAATACTTCAGAAGTGTGTTGTTTAGTTTTTAAATGTTTGTAAATTTTGTTATTATGCTTCAGTTATTGATTTCCAGTTTGATTCCATGGTAGCTGCAGAATGTGCTTTGTATGTTTTCAGTTCCTCTTAGTCATGATGTCTAGTTCTTTTTATATGTTGCTAGATTCAGTTTGCTAATATTTTATTGAGCATTTTACATCCATATTTATAAAAGATTTTGGTTGGTAGTTTTTTTTTTTTCTTCCACCTAGTAACAGTTATTACCCACACTGATGGTAGTTGATTTCAGTCCTTAAAAGTGCTAATCGGCTTTGTAAATTTACATCATGTTGCGTGCTTTGCTTGATTAATGGCCCCTTCCCTTGAAGGACTGTTACTGTGAAATCAGGGACTATGTCAGTTTTTGGTATCACAATAAAACCATGAAACCAGTTGGGAAGTGCTTCTTCCTTTCATCTTCCTTGGAACAGTTTATGAAGAATTGTTATTAATTTTTCTTCAAATGTATGGTAGAAGTCAAAATAAAGCTGCCTGGGCCTGGGATTTTCTTTGAGATTAGGTTTTTGATTACTAATGCAATCTCTTTATTTGTTGTAGGTCTGTTCAGATTATGTATTACTTCATGTCAGTTTCAGTATTTGTGTCTTTTGGGGACTTGAACATTTCACCTACACTGCACTAATTTGTTAAGAGTACAGTTGCTCTTAGTATTCCTTTTATTACATTTTATTTCTGTAGGGCAATATTAATGTTGTCACTTTCATTTCTAATTCTAGTAATTTGAGTCTTCTATGTTTTTGGTCAATTTAGTTAAAGTTTTTTCAGTTTTCTTAATTTTTTTAATAATCAGTTTCACTGATTTTTAAACATTTTCTATTCTTGGTTAATTTCCATTCTAATCTTTATTATTTCCTTTTTGTCTGCTTATTTTAGGTATATTTTGCCTTTTTTCCCCTAGTATCTCTAGGTAGAAGGTTAATTTATTGATTTGAGATTTTCCTTCTTTTTTATTAGCACCATGCTTTAACCAACTGAGTTAACTGGCTGCCTTTTTCTTCTTTTTTAATATGGACATTTACAGCTATGCATTTATCTCTAAGCACTACTTTAACTCCATTCCATAAGTTTTGTTATGTTTTATCTGGATTTTCATTCATATGAAAGTATTTTCTAATTTACCTTTTGATTTCTTTCATCTAGTAGTTATTTAGGAGTGTGTTGTTTAATTTCCATGTATTTTTGAGTCTTTCAAATTTATTTCTGTTACTTATTTCTAATTTGTTCCATGGAGGTAAGAGAACATACTTTGTACAATTTCTGTCCTTTTAAAATTATCAAGTGTCATTTTGTGGCCTAGTATATGGTCTGTCCTGGAGAATGTTTCATATGTACTTGATAAGAAAGTATATTCTGCTGTGTTAATTTCTTGTGGCTGCTGTACCAAATTCCCATAAGTTTGGTGGCTTAAAACAATAGAAATTTATATTCCCTTATAGTTCTGGAGGCCAGAAGTCTGAAATCAAGGTACTGGCAGGTTTGTGCTTCCTGTAGGGATGCAAGGGAGAAATGTGTTCCTTGACTCTTCCAGCCTCCAATGGCTGTTGGCATTCCTTAGTTTGTGGTTGTGTCACTCTAACCTCTGCCACTGTGGCCACAGCCAGACTTGGAAATTTCTATCACTCTTTCTTCCACTTCACTGGATCTTTCCTTCATCCCTTACATTCTGAACCCATCTGAGTTTTTTATTCTAGTTTTCATATTTTTCAGTTCTAAAATTTCCATTTAAAAAAACCCTGATATTTTGTTGCTGAAAATTTTTTTTCATTTGTTTTAAGCATGTTTGTAATTGCATGTTGAAGCATTTTTGTCAAGTGTGCTTTAAAATCTTTGTTATTTAATTTTAACCTCTTTGTTAACTCAGTCTTGGCACCTTCGGTTGTCTTTCTTTCATTCAATTTGGCATTCTCCTGGTTCTTGGAGGCACAGTGTTTCTTTGTGGTGTTTGGCTGCAGTAGGGTATTATTATCTAAAAATTTTGACTTGCTTAATTGCCCACTTTGTTGTCATTTTCCTAGAGAGAGTAGCTTTTTTGGGGGGCTTTTTGATCTGCACCTGTTTGTGCTTCTAAGTTTCTAGCTTCTTCACCTGCAAGTCTGGTGTATATGAGGCAAAAAGAAAATTCAGGAGACCCAGTACTGTACTGTTGCTCAGCTTCCAATGTTCCTAGGATTCTGCCATCTTTTTACTACCATTTTCTTACATTTATTATATGTACATATATAATGTGCAGGATTTTCAGTTGTACATAAGATTAGGAATAAGGAAAAATGAATCTATAGAATCTTGCCAGAAGTGGAAGTACTATATATGTATTTGAAAAATATTTGCTTTTTTTTCTGTTTATAATGGAAAATTTCAAATATATGCACAAATGAAGAAAAGACAACATAATGAACCTCATGAATCTATCATACAACTTCAACAATGATCAATATGGTCTTTTTTGCTTCAGTTTTTTTTTAACTCAAGACATTTTTGGGAGAGGTTAGGATAAATAAATCAAATTTTATTCAACTGTAATACTTTATATGATCGTCTTTGGCTTTTCATAAATTTTTACTTAATATTGCTTTGCACAAAATTCATTGTGATTCTTCCTTGAGATATTTATGTATATTATTAATTGAAACTGATTACACACACACATAGAATATTCTGAGCCATTAAAGTGGTATCATATATGTTTAGTGGACATGACATGATGAGAGTTCTGGTGACTTCAAATAAATGTAGTTAATTAAATGTTTAAGTTTTAAAATGCAGAAATGCACATTTTGTCTTTGCCTAAAAGACTCAGAATGCTGATTTAGGGAAGTCTTAATGCAGAATTATGAACTTGAATTTTGTGTTAAACTTTAAAACACAGATGCAAAATTTAAAAAGTTGCCTGACTAGCAAAATTTGGAGGCAACTCTTATCTGTACCAAGTAATACTTTTAGTAAATTGCTAATTTATTATAAAATACATAATTAGTCTTTGGAATCTGAAATGCAAAAGCTGATTGAACAAAAGTCCGTTCTACTGAAGTAGAATAACTGTAAAATGTGGCACTGCCACTGTTGTCACTGAAGAGACTTCATGTAGATTCAAAATCCTGCACTGTGTAAGAGAACATACCAAGGACTTTAATCCAAAAATAAGTCAGGAAAAAAATGTAGTAAATAGCTTAACAACGTAACCCCTGAGGGTAAGGGTAGCTTTAGTCATAATCATGGGTTAGTGACGGCCCACGCAAACTAACTCCAAAATCTTTACAGGTATCGAACAGTATTTATCCCAACAATAATGCAGGTTGTGTGAGTGTGTGCCAGTTGTGGAGCCAGCATTTCAGAAGAGTTAACACCTATTGCCCAGTTCTCCTACCTGAAGGTTTTAGGTCTAAAAATACTAGTATGGAACAACTGCATATTTTAAGGGAGGGCAGATGTAACCTTCACCTTTTCCTACTTTTTTACCTTTTCCTTTACTTAAAGGTGCATATTCTAGAAGATTAAAGGTGCAGCAGATTTATTTTTCTTTTTTCTTTTTGGAAATCTATAGAATAAAAGCTTAAAAAAAGAGCTATAGATTTCTGGTAAGTATAAGGCTCTTGGAATAGCTTTTCTCTTCCCTCTTATTATTCTGTGTAAGTTTAATATCACTTCATTAGTAGCTTTTAGGTTTTGGAGTTATTTCTTTAAGTTAGTGATTCCTGCTTCTGTTCTCTCATAGTCCTCTGTGTTAATGTCCGTATTCTATCGTTCTGGCTCACTGTATAAGAGGAGAAGTTCATTTTGCTAGTGAGATTTGTAAGCACTCTGGAATTTATCTTACTTATTTAATTTATTTTATTTTTTAATTTACATCTAAGTTAGCATATAGTGCGATAATGATTTCAGGAGTAGATTTCAGTGATTCATCCCCTATGTATAACACCTAGTGCTCATCCCAACAAGTGTCTTACTGAATGCTTAGCCTTACGCATTTAGCCCATCCCCACCCACAACCCTTCCAGCAATCTATTTTTTTCTCCATATTTAAGAGTCTCTTATGTTTTGTCCCCTTCCCTGTTTTTATATTATTTTTGTTTCCTTTCTCTTATGTTCATATGTTTTGTATCTTCAATTCCACATATGAGTGAAGTCATATGATAATTTGTTTTTGTTTTGTCTGACTAATTTCACTTAGCATAATACCCTCTAGTTCCATCCACATTGTGGCAAATGGCAAGATTTCATTCTTTTTGATTGCTGAGTAATACTCCATTGTATATATATATATCACATCTTCTTTATCCATTCATCTGTTGATGGACATTTGGGCTCTTTCCATATTTGGCTATTGTTGGTAGCACTGCTATAAATACTGGGGTACATGTGCCCCTTTGAAACAGCATGCCTGTATCCTTTGGATAAATACCTAGTAGTGCAATTTTTGGGTCGTAGGATTATTTTGAGGAACCTCCATACTGTTTTCCAGAGTGGCTGCACCAGTTTGCATTCCCATCAGCAGTGTAAAAGAGATCCTCTTTCCCTCATTCTCACCAACATCTGTTGTTGCCTGAGTTGTTAATTTTAGCCATTCTGACTGGTGTGAGGTGGTATCTCATTGTGGTTTTGATTTGTATTTTACTGATCATGAGCGAAGTTGAGCATCTTTTCATGTGTCTGTTAGCCATCTGGATGTCTTCTTTGGAAAAGCGTCTATTCATATCTTTTGCCCATTTCTTCACTGGGTCATTTGTTTTTTGGGTGTTGAGCTTGATAAGTTCTTTATAGATTTTGGATACTAACCCTTTATCTGATATGTCATTTGCAAATATCTTCTCCCAGTCCATTGGTTACCTTTTAGTTTTCTGATTGTTTCCTTCACTGTGCAGAAGCTTTTTTATCTTGATGAGGTCCCAATTGTTAATTTTTGCTTTTGTTTCCCCTGCCTCTGGAGATATGTTGAGTAAGAAGTTCCTGGCTCCAAGGTCAAAGAGGTTTTTGCCTGCTTTCTCCTCTATGATTTTGATGGCTTCCCATCTTACATTTAGGTCTTTCATCCATTTTGAATTTATTTTAGTGTATGGTGTAAGAAAGTGGTCCCGGTTCATTTTTCTGCATGTTGCTGTCCAGTTTTCCCAGCACCATTTGCTGAAGAGACTGTCTGCATGTTGCTGCCCAGTTCTCCCAGCACCATTTGTTAAAGAGACTGTCTTTATTCCATTGGATATTCTTTCCTGCTTTGTCAAAGATTAGTTGGCCATACATTTGTGGGTCCATTTCTGGGTTCTCTATTCTGTTCCATTGATCTAAGTGTTTTTTTTTGCCAGTACCATACTGTCTTGATGATTACAGCTTTGTAATACATCTTGAAGACTGGGATTGTGATGCCTGCAGGTTTGGTTTTCTTTTTCAGGATTGATTTGGTTATTCGGCGTCTTTTGTGGTTCCATACAAATTTTAGGATTGTTTCTGTTCTGTGAAGAATGCTGGTGTTATTTGACAGGGATTGCACTGAATATGTAGATTGCTTTGGGTAGTATCAATATTTTAACAATATTTGTTTTCCAGTCCATGAACATGAAATCTTTTTCCATTTTTTTGTGTCTTTTTCAATTTCTTTCATAAGCTTTCTATAGTTTTCAGTGTATAGGTTTTTCACTTCTTTGGTTAGGTTTATTCCTAGGTATTTTATGGTTTTTGGTGCAATTGTAAATGGTATAGATTCTTTGATTTCTTGAATTGCAATCAATTTCTGTGCATTGATTTTATATCCTGTGACTTTGCTGAATTCGTGGATCAGTTCTAGGAGTTGGTGTGTGTGTGTGTGTGTGTGTGTGTGTGTGTGTGTGTGTGTGTAATCTTTTGGGTTTTCCATATAGAGTATCATGTTGTCTGTGAAGAGTGAAAGTTTGTCTTCCTCCTTGCTGATTTGGATGCCCTTTATTCCTTTGTGTTGTTGTCTGATTGCTGAGGCTAGGACTTCCAATACTATGTTGAATAACAGTAGCGAGAGTGGACATCCCTGTTGTGTTCCTGACCTTAGGGGAAAAGCTCTGTTTTTCCCTATTGAGGATGATAATAGTGGTGGGTCTTTCATATATGGCTTTTATGATCTTGAGTTGAGGTATGATCCTTCTATCCCTACTTTCTTCAGCATTTTTTATCAAGAAAGGATGCTGTATTTTGTCAAATGCTTTCTCTGCGTCTATTGAGAGGATTAAGCACTCTGGAATTTAGAGACTATGTTGCTCTTTGTATTCTCGGCAGATAGCACAGTGAGAGGGCATATAAAGGGCTTTAAATGGCATCTGATTTTTAAATTTGAGATAGGATGATTTGAATTGAATGAGGTGGAATGGTTACTGGGATGAGTGGAAGGGATGGATAATCCAATGGAAAAGGGAAAAGAAGGTGGTTGGAAAAGTAAGAGATAGAGTTAACTGGGAAGAAAGATGCTTGAAAAAAATGATCTGAATCAACATCTGTATGCATGAATTTTGGCTTTCAATAATCTTTTTTTCATCTCCAAACAAAAAAAAGCTCACAAAATGCCCTAAAATGAAAATCCTTTTCAATTAATTAATTTCTCATTGTCAACTATAGTTCTCTCCCAGCTGGACACCTGATTTGGAAATAATACCTATGAATATAGGTTAAATGTGAATTAAAGTCAACCTCCTAGAGTCTTAACCTGTAGGAGCAATTCCAGAGTCATTCTGAGGTATCTCTGTTTCTCCTTGCTAAGGTTTCTGTTCTTGCTCTCACCTGCCTTCTCAGCAGAGATTCTATGAGTTTTTTGTTCCCTCTCCCTGTTCCCAACTGTAAGATCCAGAGCATGGCAGAGAGACAGTGCCTATAGCTATTTAAGTAGTGGCCAAATCCAGCTTTCTACCTGATTGAGGAAGTATATTAATGTACTTTATAAGAAAAGGAAGCCATATTTTCCTTTAGCCTCTATAATTAATAGCTAAAGTAAATCGGTTGCCTTTCATCCTTTCTATTCTTGATTTTCTATTGAATCTCAAGTGGAACAAAGCTTGCTATGCTTTTATGGGACTTTAAAATTAAGCTTAAGGGGAAAAATAAAAGAAGTATTGTGTGGAAAGTTATTCATCTTTACTTTTAGAAGCCTCAGATGACTTGACTGTTTCAACGGGATTTTCTTTCAATATTATCCTATTCACAGAGGCTAAAAGAATCTTCTCTAGTATCCCAAATTGATTGAACCATGTGTAACCAAGAGACAGCTATATGCCATGGCAATCATTTATTGAATGTTAGCATGTTCCAGGAACAATGCTTGGTGGCACTGGGGAGAGCAATATGAATATGTCCCACATCCATAGCCTTAAAGAACTCACAGAATAGTGAGGAAAGAAAGTTGTGAAAAAAAAGTGCTAGAATGGTGGAAGGGGGTAAAGTGAAGTAGGACTATAATGGAAGGAGCTATTGCTTCTTTCTGATGTAGAAAGTCTGATGTAGGAAGTCAGAGCATTCTTCACAGTGTACATTACATCAGGACTCGATAATAAAGAGTGTAGGATGAGTGTCTGGGTGGCTCAGTTGGTTAAGTGTCTGGCTTTTGATTTTGGCTCAGGTCTCATGGTTGTGAGATTGACCCCTGTATCAGGGTCTGCACTGACAGCACAGAGCCTGCTTGGAATTCTCTCTCTCCCTCTCTCTTTCTGCTCCTCCATTTCTCTCTTTCTCTCAAAATAAATAAATAAACTAAAAAAAAAAAAAAAGATCATAGGAGATAGTAATTCTACTAGAGGTACCCTAGAGGACCAGAGAGGGTAATGATTGCTGACACAGCCTAAAGGATCTGTTGGGCATCTTCTCAGAGATTTTCTAGCACCTAGAACGGGTGTCTCATACCCACTTTCCATCTCTAAAGGTTCTTTTGGGTCTCCAGAGCCAATCCATTGTTTTGGTTTCAGGTGGAGATCCCTTGAACTAATGATATTTCCCATTGAACTGTTCTCCCCACCTGAGAGGGGAAATTATGCCACCCAAGGGAACCTAGAGAACATGAGTTGAAGCTCACTTTTCTTTTTTGTCTGGTTCTGGAAAATTCTGAGCTGACCTAGGAGAGCAAACAGGCAAAAAGCATCATGACTGGAGTGATATAATGCACATGTAGCAATGATCTGAGGGGATATATGTCCTTATATTGAAGAAGTGCTTTCAGGTCATACAGATATAGCTAAGTATAAACAATAACATTTACATGAGTAAAATCTCTTTTTCTCTTAATAAGCCCACCTAGCATAGTGCTTAATACATATCATTCCTCAAGAAATATTATGCAGTAACTAGTGTCGATATTATGCTTTTGGCTGATAGTATGAAGGCTTCTATTCTTAAATAAATCTAAAAGGCTGTGTATTTTGATTTAAAAGTAAGAAGAATTAAATTTCTAGCTTTATTATTTTTTTTTTTTAATTTTGAAACATTTTTATTTTTTTTATTTTTTTTTTTATTTATATATGAAATTTATTGTCAAATTGGTTTCCATACATACCTAGGAATAAATCTAACCAAAGATGTAAAGGATCTGTATGCTGAAAACTATAGAAAGCTTATGAAGGTAATTGAAGAAGATTTAAAGAAATGGAAAGACATTCCCTGCTCATGGATTGGAAGAATAAATATTGTCAAAATGTCAATACTACCCAAAATTTCTAGCTTTAAAAACCTTAGACATTCACCTTAACCAAGTGATCAAATTAGCATAACTAGTTATGAATCATATCAGCAACAGGAACCCCAGATTTGATGCACTGAATGGAACATGATATCCCTTCTGTGGTCATTTGATACAAGGAAAGACTGAGGAACAATTACAGATTGGAGGAGACAAAGAAGGGAAACAGCTAAATGCAAATTGGGTTTCTAGATAGGATTCTAGGACAGAAAAAAAACATTAGTGAAAAAAAACAGTAAAATTTGAATAAGTTCTGTTGTTTAGTTAGTATTATACAAATGGCAATGTCCTGGATTTGGTAATTGTACTATGACTACATAAGATGTTAACTTCAGGGGACATTGGGTGAGTGTATATGGAAATTTTTGTATTATTTTTGCAACTTTTTACTAAGGTTCAAAATTCGTTATAATTAGTTAAAAAACTTATACCTAAATTCCATCCAAAGACATACTAGAAATGTGTAATTATTATTATTATTGTTTACAGTTTGATAGTTTTATTAAATTTTTCCAAGTACAGAGATAGGACTGTTATGTAGGTCAGGGGGAGGCTGGTTTCTAAATATTCTTTATTATTTTTTAAGTTTCTATTGAAATCTCAGGTAACGTACAGTGTAATGTTAGTTTCAGGTGTATAATGTAGTGATTCAACATTTCTGTACAACACCTAGTGCTCATGGGAACAAGTGCATTCCTTAATTCCCATCACCTATTTAACCCATCTCCCTACCCACCTTTTCCCTGGTAACTTTTTTCCCCCTTTCCTTATTTGTTTTGTTTCTTAAATACCACATGAGTGAAATCATATGGTATTTGTCTTTCTCTGACATATTTCTCTTAGCATTATGGTCTCTAGATGTGTCTATCTCTTTGCAGATGGCAAGATTTTAATGGCTTGCCATTTTAATGGCTGAATAAAATATTCCATTTATATGTATACCACATCTTCTTTATCCATCCATCAGTCAATAGATAATTTGGCTATTGTATATAATGCTGTTATAAACATCAGAGTGTATGTATTCCTTTGGATTAGGTTTTCTGTATTCCTTGGGTAAAAAATAAGTAGTAGTGCAATTGCTAGATCATAGGGTAGTTCTATATTTACCTTAAAAAATTTTTTTTACATTATCTATTTTTGAGAGACGGAGAGAGACAGAGCACAAGTTGGGGAGGGGCAGAGAGAGAAGGAGACACAGAATCTGAAGCAGGCCTCAGGCTCCACGCTGACAGCACAGAGCCTGACGTGAGGCTTGAACTCACAAACCGTGAGATCATGACCTGAGCTGAAGTCAGACTCTCAACTGACTGAGCCACCCAGGTGCCCCTATATTTAACTTTTTGAGGAAACTCCAAACTGTTTTCCAGAGTGGCTGCACCAGTTTGCATGCCCACCAACAGTGCAAGAGGGTTCCCTTTTCTCCGCATCCTCACAAACACCTGTTTCTTGTTTTGTTGCTTTTAGGCATTCTGACAGGTGTGAGGTGATATCTCATTACTGTTTTGATTTGTATTTCTTTGATGATCAGTGATGTTGGGAATCTTTTCATGCGTCTGTTGGCCATCTGTATGTTATCTTTGGAAAAATGTCTATTCGTGTCTTCTGCCCATTTTTGATTGGATTATTCATTTTTTGGGATGTTGAGTTTTATAAGTTTTTTTAATATTTTTTGGATACTAACCCTTTATTAGATATGTCATTTGCAAATAGCCATTCTGTAGGTTACCTTTTAGTTTTGTTGTTTGTTCCCTTTGCTGTGCAGAGCTTTTAATTTTGATGAGGTCCCAATAATTTACTTTTGTTCTAATTTCCCTTGCCTCAGGAGACAGATCTAGAAAGAAGATGCTATGGCCAATATCAAAGAGGTTACTGCCTGTGTTCTCCTTTAGGATTTTTATGGTTTCAGGTCTCACATTTAGGTCTGTAGTCCACTTTGAATTTATTTTTGTGTATGGTGTAAGTGGTCCAGTTTCATTCTTTTGCATGTTGCTGTCCAGTTTTCCCAAAGCCATTTGTTGGAGAGACTTCTTCCCATTGGGTATTCTTTCTTGCTTTGTAAAAGATTAATTGACTATAGTTGTGGATTCATTTCTGGGTTTTCTGTTGTGTTCTGTTGACCTATGTGTCTGTTTTTGTGCCAGTACAAATACTGTTTTGATTACTACAACTTTGTACTATTGCTTACAGTCTGTAGTTGTGATGCCTGTAGCTTTGTTTTTCTTTTTCAAGGTTGCTTTGGCTATTCAGGATCTTTTGTGGTTCCACACAAATTTTAGGATTGCTTGTTCTAGCTCTGTGAAAAATGCTGTTGGTATTTTGATAGAAATTACATTAAATGTGTGGATTGCCTTGGGTAGTATAGACATCTTAACAATATTTGTTCTTCCAGTCCATGAACATGGAATGTTTTTCCATTTCTTTGTGTCATCTTCAATTTCTTTCATCAGAGTTTTATCATTTTCAGCATACAGGACTTTTACCTCTTTCGTTAGGTTTATTCCTAGGTATTTTACTGTTTTTGGTGTAAATGGAAATAAGATTGATTCCTTAATTTCTCTTTCTACTGCTTCATTATTGGTCTGTAGAAATGCAAAAGATTTCTGTATATTGATTTTGTATTCTGTAACTTTACTGAACTTGTTCACCAGTTCTAGCAATTTTTTAGTGGAGTCTTTCACGTTTCCTAACACAAATCATGTCATCTGCATATAGTGAAAGTTGGACTTCTTCCTTGCTGATTTGGGTGTTTTTTATTTCATTTTGTTGTTTATTGTTGTGTCTAAGACTTTCATTACTATGTTAAATAACTGGTGAGAGTTGACATCCCTGTCTTGTTCCTGACCATAGAGGAAAAGCTCTCAGGTTTTCCCCATTGAGGATGATATTAGCTGTGGATTTTTTGTATATGGCCTTTTCATGATGTTGATGGATGTTCCCTCTGAACCTACTTTGCTTAGGGTTTTCATCATGAATGGATGTTGTACTTTGTCAAATGCTTTATCTGCACCTAGTGAAATGATCAGATGGTTCTGATCCTTTTTTTTTTTTTTAATGTGGTGTATCATATTGATTGATTTGCAAATACTGAACCATACTTGCAACCCAGGAATAAATCCCACTCGATCATGGTGAATGACTTTTTAAATGTATTATTGGATTAGGTTTGCTAGTATTTTATTGGATATTTTTTCATCCATGTTCATCAGGGATATTAGCCTATAATTCTCTTTTTTAGTGGAGTCATTATCTGGTTTTGGTATCAGGGTAATGCTGGCCTCATAGAATGAATTTGGAAGTTTTCCGTCCTTTTCTATTTTTTGGAATAGTTTCAGAAGATAAATATTAACTCTTCTTTAAATGTTTGATAGAATTTACTTGTGAAGTTAACTGGCCCTAGACTCTTGTTTGTTGAGAGTTTTTTGATTACTGATTCAATTACTTTGCTGGTGATCAGTATTTTCAAGTTTTCTACTTCTTCCTGTTTCAGTTTTGATAGTTTATATGTTTCTAGGGAATTATGCAATTCTTCCAGCTTGTCCAGTTTGTTGGCACTAGTTTTTCATAATATTTTCTTACAATTGTTTGCATTTCTGTGGTGTTGGTTGTTATTTTTCCACTCTCATTTGTGATTTATTTGGTTTCTTTCTCTTTTCTTTCTTTTTTTTTCTTTTAGAAAGAGAAAGAGAGTCAGGGTGAGGGACAGAGGGAGAGAGAGAGAATCTTAAGTAGGTTCCATGCTCAGTGTGGAGCCCAGTGTGGGGCTCATTCTCATGACTCTGGGATCATGATCTGAGCTGAAATCAAGAGTCAGACACTCAACCAACTGAACCACTGAGGGGTCCCTCTCTTTTCTTTTTGATAAGTTTGGCTAGATATTTATCAATTTCATTATTATTATTATTGTTATTATTATTTTAAAACAGCTCCTCATTTCATTGACCTGTTTTATTATTTTTTAATTTGCTTTGTTGTTGTTGTTGATGTATCATTTATTTCTGCTCTAATCTTTGTTATTTACTTCCTTCAGCTTTAGGCTTTGTTTCTTTGTTTTTCTAACTCCTTTAGGTATAAAGCAGATTTATTATTTATAGTATTATTAACAATGCCAGTGATTGTCAGTGTCATTTTAAGCTAGAGGTCTTTATATGAATAGTTATATTATTAAATTTGAAAGAAGTAAAAAATGTTATTCATGTATACTCAAAAATATTTTTTTTTGGAGTGGGTTTTGATTGGAGTTCCGACTACTTAAGCTATACTATGTGGATGTTGTCCTAAGTATTGATAACTATGTCTGTAGTAGACTATAGTACAGATACTATCAAATGTTTTGGCTTATGAACAAACCTAATACTTTTTGAGGATTTATACATATAAAAGTGGCTGTCAGCCCTTAAAGATGCCATATTATTAATTTGCTTGCCTTTTTAAAAATTGTTTACCCTCCTTTTTTAGCCACCAAAGTACGTATTTCTGTATTTTCTACTGCCCTCTAGGGGTAGACTAGGGAAAATTGGAGTCCTGAACCTCTGAATATGTAGATCACAGGAAAAAAATAGAAGAAATTTGAAATTTCTGTATTTGGTGGAGATAAATATGAGTTGCTCAGATACATATTTTTATAAAATATTACAGTATAATTTTTTATCTAGAATTGCTAGCATGCTGTTTTGAGACCCAGTATTTGTTTCAAGTGTGTAAACCACATTAGCCTTGTGCCCAGTAGAGTATTTCGGGCATGGTAGATACTTTATTCAATGAGGAGGTGCTATCAATGGAAGGCTTTAGCATCCATCTCTCCTCTGTGATCTTTACTCCTTCATCACATACAGTCCCTTAGATGCCTCAAACTCTTTGTTCCTCTTGCTACTAATAAAACCTGCTCTGATAGCTCCTTTTCAGAAATAAATGATAGTGAAGAATGAAAAATATTACTTCATCTAATTCTACCTTGGGGGACAAATAAACACGCCTGTACTAGTAATAATGTATTTGTCTTCAATCATTTGTGCGTTTCTTCATCTTTGTGCTCTCCTCTAGGGTTCCAGATATTAGAATTAGTCACATCATATTTGCACAGAATATTTTCATTTGTTAACTTAAGAAGCTTCAGGAGATCTTTTACCCTTTTTTTTTTAACATTGCACTTTTATTAGTGTTAGTGAGAATTTATCTTCTAGAAATAGAGGATAAAATGAAATTTTAGCCACATATCAATAAGTTGAATATTTTAACTCTTGACTGAAGAAAAGTTTTCCGAAATACCTTAATTTATGAATACATACAAGAAATGCACATGGGTTAAGGAGAGTTTTGAATTGATGATTTTTTTAGACTATAAGTTAACTGAGGCTAACTGGACTTGCTAATTAGTTGACTATGTTATTTTTCAATAGAGAATTGTAATATTATTTCAAACTTATTATTAATATTATTATCATTATTGTTTTCCTGTGAGCATTACAAAACCCACCCCAATGGGGAGCTGGATGGTTTCAATAGCTAATGACTGAACTTTTCACCTCAGACTTCGGTTCACATTAAGCTGTGATTTTAAGTGATTGACAGCCATTTTATAGTAACCTGAAATGAATTGGGGGTCAAAATCATCCACATGATGGAGAGAAAATGCCCCCATTAGAAAAAAATAAAGACAGACGTAAACTAACCAGTGTAGTTGAAACTAATTGGCCTCCTTATTGGCAAAGGATTGAACAGGCACAGGGACTGAATTAATCTCTTGAATTTGGTGGCAGATCCTTGCAGGTTGAAATTGTGAATTGGCAGGTTAACATAAGGGGAGGCTATATCCCTCTCACATGTGATACTTCTGTTCTGTGAATTTCCATTTTGTGGAGCTGTCAATCTGAGGCTTTTGTGAGCATTAAACTTTCTTTAGAAATAGCACGACCAAAAAAAAAAAAAAAAAAAAAAAAAAAAGGAATGACCCCCACCTCCTAAACTACCACATAAATCAGCTTGATTAGTAATCTCCATTAAGAGACATTGAGTTTTGAATAGGCTGGGTATTGTAGGTCCAGAATGAAGGACTTGGCAGGGCCAAATAGGGAAGTTTGAACAACATCTGCCCTACTCCTTCCTAGCACTTCTCCAAGTTTTAAGCCTATTCACAAATGACCCAAATTATAAAAGTGCAAATTGTAGTTCTCCACAAGCAGTTCTTCAAATAACATCAAAAGGTGAATATATATAGTATTAGTATTTATTAAAGGCATAGAAATCCCACAACCTATATTAAGAAGGAAGCTAGCAGTAACAGACCTTTATATATGGGTCTATTAATACTAGCTTTCTATTAGCATTCTTCTTTTCTTTAACAAGTGAAGTTTGATCTTGAATTTTTATTCAAAGCTCTGTGAACCAAAGCCACAGATGGGGTATTGCTGTGTCATTTCCATGGCCTTATACAGAATGTATGCAGCTGTCCCATACTCCCTTAATAGACCTTCAGCTTTTCAATACATCTTCCACTGATGGCGTTTCTGTGGATAAACATCATTTCAGAATGAAACGTGCCAGATGTCCTGCAGTGCACTTAGGTACAACAAGGCACTTTTAAAAAAAAACGCGCCTATATTATTTACTCATTTAGAGGGATGTGACTTCTGGGATATACATTGGAAATCCAAAATTTCCTGAATGAGAGAGGAAATATTATAAACAGGTTTCAACTCACTTGCACCTTAGAATTCCCCCACACACATTTTTTTTTCAGACCATAAAGAAATCAGTATTTTATATCCAGGTTTCTCATAATTTCTCCCTGTAGGAGGCATAACTCAATCAAAACCTCTGGTTACTACTGAATAGAAATAGTCTTTTTTATTGAGGTTAAAAATTGCTAGATCAGGGATTTGGAATATAGATATTTTTATTTTTCCTTTAGTATAACTAATTTTAAGAATCATTCTTCCAAACATACTTGAGTTTTATATTCCCACCACAAAGCAAATATTATTTTCAGTTTTTTGTTTCTGTTAAGGGATTAGAATTGGTGATCTAAATGAAAATAAAATACTGGTGGGAAGCGGTAATCCACGATCATTCCAATACCAGCATTTGATTCTATCATATCAAGTGCAACTATACTACATGCTCAAATGCTTGACTGATTTTTACTTGTGTTATTTTGTTTTGCATATATACCACTCTCTTTGAAGATTTTAAAATCCTTGACTATAAGGATCATATCTCCAACATGAGAGATATATAGTATTAGTATTTATTAAAGGCCAACCAAAATATTTTATGTTAAGAAGAAAGGGAACAGTGACAGACCTTTATATATGAGCCCATTAATACTAGCTTTCTTTTAGCATTCTGAGCACAATGGGAGGGAGATCTTAGTCAGTGCCTGTTGAGTTGATGACTACATTTATGTCAAAGTGGAACAAGGAGATAATGTGTTACATTTTACTATGAGATATTTTGGTTTCACTTAAAAGTGCTTATAGATTATGGCGTAGAATTTAACAGACTATAGATTTTGCTTAACTTAATTGTGATGTTGCAAATTGTGGTAGCTTTATTATTCTTCAAAATGTTTTGCATGCATTGTCTCATTTTTTTAAGTGGTTTTTACAGGCAGACCAAGCAATAGCTAACAGAGCTGACACATAGACCTTTAGGGTAGCCCACTGCTTAAGGACATTGCACTAGGCAATATTTTGAAGTTTCTTATGACTCCTAGGAATCATTTAAAAGAGGAATGTTCTTCAGTATTACACAAACTAATTATTGATGAAGTAGTTATCCTAAGCAAAAAATTAAAAAAAAAATAAAGGAAAATGTCACTTGAGGAACATTGGCAATTATTTAAAATCCCACTCTGTATTTAATTCAAAAGGTGTGTTTTTTGAGGCTGTGTTCTTTGTGTGTGCATCCTAAGAAAACTAGCTGAGACTTTTAATGATTTTTAAAATCATTGAATAATTTTGTATATTTTCAATTCTCCTAACAGGAATACTCTTCTTAACACAAAATATATTGCTTTTACCAAAAGGAGACATGTTTATAGTTTATCTTGCCAGCAAGTTTTAAAGCAAATATAGATCAATGCTTTAGCTCTGCCTCTGATGGCTGTGTGGTTAATTTTTTTGTCCCATGGTGCGTAGCTCTCTCTCTTTTGGTGCTGCTGTATGTTTGCAGCCATGCTGTCAACATCCACCAGAGAGCAGAGCAGCTCCAACACCCACATCTTTCACGCTAGAAATAGATGGAGACAGTAACACAGTCAGATCCGTGGCCAAACAACGTGGATTGCAGTTCATTTCAAAGGTCAGCGCATATTTAAGCTTGCTTCATTACTGCCACCTTTATGCCTGAGATTTTCATTTAAAAAAAAAAATCAGTTTACCTAGGTTCCTTTAGAGACAGAAAAATGAAAGTGCTGAGTCCTATTTTCATTTGGGGATATCAAGCTTTTTATCAAATTATAGAGGTGGCGTTTCAGAATATTTCATATCTGATCAAGAGGAAAATCCAAAAATAATTTTCTTTTTATTCAGGAGTCTTTCAGGCAGGAGGACTGCTTTATTTTTTACTTAATATTGTGCTCAAGTCAATCATTTTGAATTCAGAGAGAAAATAAACATTTAAAAGCAATCCATAATAAAAAATTTGGTGAGTTCAACATTTTTATTTACATTTCCTAATGAAAACACAATTCATACTCTTTTGATATGTTTTTACCCATCACCAAGTGAAATAAGTTAATATATACTTTAATTTTTTTTATATTAAAAATGGTGAACAAGTGAGTAATCATAAAACATTTACTTTTTAGTTAAAAAGAAGTAAATTACTTGCCTTTCAAGAATAAAGCAAGGATGGCTTATCTTATATTTAATTAAACTTGTGCTCTTCCTAATTGCTTTAAATACCTAATATACATAGGAAGAATAGGATTTGGCATATATATTAGGAATATTAATATGGCCAGTGCATATTTGTGGATTCCAAATGGGTTTTGTTACATATCCTTTTTAAAAAGACTAATAATTTAATTAAAACAGTTAATTTTGGGAAGGAGTTTTATATACTTATTTTCTTTGAGAAAAAATAGAGCTCTAGAAAATAAAAGCAAATCATTCTGAGATATGACATTTAAGCCACAGAGAAAATAGACTTTCAAAATAGTGTTTTTACAAAGCCCTTTGACATCAAAATGTGGGGAAAAATGTCATCAATCATTGTGCTAATTGTTTGGAATTAAACTGCCTATAAGTAAGTGTAAAACATGATTAACTTAACATATGTAGTGAAAAGTTTTTCAAACTTAGATGTTATGACCATTTTCGGTCATGGAAATTTATACTTGTGACACATTGTAGGAACTTAATTATGGAAATATCTTAAGAGTTTAAAAGGAGTATCTTAAGACTGAAGGCTTTCTAAAAGAAATACATACTCAGATTATATAGCTGTAAATATATATGTATATATTTTACATATCTTATATATGTAAAAAATATATATATAATTTGGTGGTAATTTTAACTAGGTTATTTTAATTTTGGCATTCATATATTTCTGAAATGAATATTTAAAATACATTATAACTGTGACTGAAAGAGGAAAAACATCTATATTTTAAGTATAATTTTAGGCTTATAAATAGACCTTATAAAAACATTTTGACTATTTCATTTCTTTATAAGCATCATTAATATTTATAACTTATTTTAAAATAATTAAGAAATAAATATAGCTAAAAATCCAATCATCTGTTGTATTCAGACCTGGGCCACTTAACTCAATTCTGTAGTTTGGAATTGTTGCTTTTTCTTCTGTTTTCAGGAGTAATGTCCTATAGAAAGTGTATGAATGGGATCCAGAAAATACAGTAATACAATAATAGGGCCTTACGATAAAAAGAAATGTAAAAAGTGAGAAAACTGGGAGAAATAGGACCTCTAGTCCCTTAGGCCATCCACAAGCATCTTCCAATCCCTAAGATAGGATGAACCCCTATTTCTTCTCTCTGTTTCTGAAGTTAGATAGTGATGGTTTTACTTGTTAGGAAGTATAATATGACTGAACTATGGTTTCTTTAGTTTTTTCTCAAATGCTACTTAAAACAACAAAAAAGAATATTAGGTATCTATTGGAGAGCATATTCATATTGTAAAGGAAGGAAAAAAGTTATTGCTTTCCTGATTATTTGCCTAGCAGTACACTATTTCATTTAACTTCAGCATCACCTGGGAGCTGGGTGGTGGTAGGCCCATTTTGCAGATAAGAAACTTAAACATTTAGGAGTTTGGTGATTAACTCTTACCCAGCCAGGGCTCTGTCCCAGGTCATCTGACTCAAAATTCCATTTTTCCTCTTTGCTATATTGCAAATTCTGGACTAAGACAAGGATCCTTTCCTTTATGGTTTAGAGATACATGCATTTGGATTGCCAGCAGATAAAATTTAGGAAGGGCCATGATTCTTATTCTTATTTTTCAGTTTGTGGCTTAATTCTGTAGTCAGTTATCTGAATTAAAATACACCCCCCCCCCAACTTAGACAGATTTGCTAATTATCAGGTATTTATCTAACACCATCATTACTAACACAGAATACTTAAACTTATTTTAGCATACGTTTCTGGTATATTGGTTGTAAACATGAGGGCTTTTACACATGAAAAAATAACACATGCCATTTTGGGATAAATAAGGACAGACAATTGTATGTGATATTTAAGACTGATTTTTAAATATGTCATGAGAGTTTTAAGGGCAGAAATATAATTTAGATGGGCCCTTTATAAAAAAAAATCTGAGTTTAAAAAGTTTAATACATACAAATGATACACAATTACCTTACTGTTACTTTTTCAGTCTTTTTTCAAAGACTCTAGGCTCAAATACCAGGGGCTAAGAAAGTCAGATAAGCCAATTTTTCCATTCTTCATTATGGTTTCTACCTCCCTGCTCCCCAAATTTATCATGGCCCTGATTTGAAACGATGAATTCAAAAGCAGTTTTTCAAAAAGTCGTTTTCTTTTGTACAAATGAGAAATCAGTTTCCAATGATGGTTTACTGATAGAAGTGATCTTTTAGCCTTTTCTTAGAGTTTGAGTTAGGTTTACATGTAGAGATAAGTGACCTTTGGCCTTTCTTTAGAATTCAAGTTACTATTTTTTGAAAGCCTAACAGCACTTATGCAAACTCTGCGTTTGCTGTAATACAGCAACCAAAGGATACTTTAACTGCTGCCGTGATGGCTTCTTTTCATTATGTGCATTTGCTTATTAATATGAAGGTGCTTCACAGCAGAGTGGGAAAATTTAAACTAATTCTCCAAAAGGCCATTTATGTGATTGTGTTAAAATATGTATTTTTCCCCCTAAGTGATCTGCAAACCTGCTATTCTTCTATCCTCAGAAGTTTAAAAATAAACCTCCTAGGCATCAAGCGGAATAAGTATTTAATACATAAATAAAGATGAATGGAATTTTTCCTTACAATATGGTTATTGTCTTTCACTGGGTTCTAAGGATGTTAGTATTAAAGTTCTTACAACTAAACCACCTTTTAAACTCCATGATAAGAAACTAGAGCATTCTGTGGAAAGCTCTCAAGGAACTGGCACACTGAGAGATTTTTCAAAACTTGTATTTTTTTGTTGGAAGTTGTGCATATTAAAGAGCTTGCACTCTACAGTGTAAGTATTAGAAGGCATATTTTGAAAACAGCTAGAATGTGTTTAAAGACATTTATTTATATTTTCTGAATTGACTCTATCTGAATTTTTAATTAGATGCAAAAGCAGAATCTGACATATCATTGTTAGGTCAGAGAACAACAGTCCTTTGCAAACGTTCAGGTGAAAAATTTGGTAACATCAAATTGTTCTCATATTCTTAAAATTTAAGCTGAAAACGAAGGTCCAGTGTTCAGAGGCTTCAGGAGTTTTACTCAAAAAAGCTACTAGGAAAAGAAAATAATATATTTTTAAGGAGGAACATGAGAATGTGTTGGCTCTATTTTAATTTTGTTTTCAGTGATTTAGACTTCTATTATATTTCTATAGAATTAATATTGATCATTTCAGTGTTTGTTTCTCAGAGTTCCTGTTTTAAGATAAAAAGTGCATCTATGTAAAATCACAAATACTGCACAGTTTATATATCTTGTTTTTTAGTATTCATTCAAAAGTGGTATTGTTTTCAGCTAGATATCCCTATGTTGCTGTTTGTACACTTAGAATTGTAGATGATATAGTTTAATTCATTTCCTTAATATATCCCCCGATATTTTAATATAGGAGCTTGTATATTGTGTTCCAAATTTATTTTATGATGTCAGCTTCACACTTTATAGTACATTATTAATCTAGTGGGCTAAAAATCTAAGTCTATGAAGCTTCAAAGACATTCTAAAAAAACAAAATACTGTTAACTAGAAGCATGATTCTAGTAGGGAAATTTTCTGAGTTGTTTGTGGTTCATATAAATATATTTTGAGAGAAGTTCTTATACTAAAGTTCAAGGTCCTGATATTTACATAGTTCCTTTACATAGTGCACCACGTTTATTTTTTAAGGAAATGAAGGGAATTTAAATTAAAATTTTAGACCATGAATGTAAAATTGCTGGATATTTGCACATAGTACAGGTTTGGGGGGAGATTTTTTAAAGTTATCCATATGGCAGCAGAACTTTTAATAAACAATAGTTCTCACACAGAATCTTTATGGAAACAGAAAATGGGATTTATGAGATGACATTTTGAGTATATAAAGAAAAATGAAATAAGATTAGCTTTATTTTCCTATTTCCCCCCAGCCTTGCGAAGGTTTAGTGGCTGAATTACCACTTATAATTTGTTTTTTCATTCCATGCATGCATTTCATTAACCTATTCCTGGCTCTGCAGCCAGCCTGCAGAGAAAAATTCAGCAGAAGGATTTCTGAGCAGATTGGCCACAACACGCTATAGGACATGCTTCAGAATCCAAGGACAATTTGATAACTTTTACTGTGCTTTATAATAATAATGTGAAAAGTTTAATTTTGTTTAAGTGATAATTTAGAGAATTAATGTTCTTTAAAGTTATTTAATAATATTTAAGAAAAACTTCAATAGATATCTTCAGACACTCAGCATTTAGCAAATAGTTCACTGAAATTATTCTGACTGCTTCAAACCTGCTTTAGGATTAAATAGATTAGTATTGAAGTTCAGTTCTGGGATTTTGCCACTTATTCAAAGAAGTATTGAAATAATAGCAAAAGTTTTCCTAATATAATTGATTTGTCTCTGAAATAGTTATGAGATTCATGCAATAGAGACTGGGAGGTATTACAAACAGATGCAATTCAATTGTATAATTTGAATATAACCAAATGCCCCTTTCATTCTTTTTCTTTCTTTCCTTTTATTTTCTTCTTTTTTATATTTATGAGAAAGCTCAATTAGGTATGTTAATCCAGTGGCACAAATGGGCATACATTATTAAAATTGGTGTTGAAATGCATAAAATTATGTTTCATGTCAGTTACCTTTAAAATTATATTTTGCTTGGACTTTAATTTTATAAATTTGTATTCCCTAAAAGAGAATGCTCAGAATGGCTCAGAATGCCCCAGGTGACAGGATGAGATGAATCTGGGATTTAAAAATTACAGTGACTCTGAAAAGAAAAATTAAAAAAAAATTGAAATGTCTATTTTGAGAGAGACAAGAGAAAGAGTACGAGTGGGGGAGGGGCAGAGACAGATCTGAGCTGTCAGCACAGAGCCTGACGCAGGGTTCGAACTCCAGAGGGAAGCAGTGAGATCATGACCTGATCTGAAGTCAGATGCTTAATCGACTGAGCCACCCAGGAACCCCTGAAAAGAAAAATTTTAAACTTTGAAGGCACTTCAGTTTAATTTTCTGTTCAATACTTCCTTAATCCTCCCTAAAAATCCAGCATTTTCTGATACTCTTTTATAGCTTATTATCTGCTTTAGCCAATAATTGTACCCTCACTACCTCTCTGCAAACAGCAGCCTCCTCTTATGTTCTTGATTATTTTGAGCTCAAATCTGCCCTACAATAATTTCTATTTGCTGGTTGTCTTTTGTGGAGAAAGGCTGCCAGAATGCCACTCATTCTCTGTATAAAAGACCATTAAAATTCACTATTGCTCCATTTCTCAGCTCTATTTTATAGCAAAACTGAAAAGAGTCAGTTCAGTTCGAAAAATATTTATGGAGCATCTGGCACTATATCAGGCTCTTAGAATATAAGCAATCAAACAAAGACAACAAAACAAAGATCTCTACCTTAAGGAATATTCTATTCTAGTTGGGATAAGAAAATAAAAATCAGTAAATATACTAAATGACTTAGAGGCACCATTGGCTCTACTTGCTCTCCTCCTCCCTGCCCCCAGCCCTGCTTTTTCCATCCCCATCAGGCTTTTGTCCCTGCCATTCTTCTGAACCATTCCTAATTAGAAAACTGGTATCTTTCTTTCTTCTTCATTCTCAACCTTCATTGTCTTTTATTTTCTCAGCTGTATCTGACACAACAGATCTCTTCTTCCCTCCTTTTTGAAATAATTTTATGATTTTCAAGATACCACTGGCTTTTAACTCTTTTTCATGATTCACTGGCCACCCTTTCAGTTCTCTTTTGCCAGCTTCTCTCCTTCCAGGTCTATAAGTATCCCAGGCCTCCGTCCCCAGGGCCCATTCTTCCATCTTTTTCCCTCTCTACTTTTACTTACTTCCTGAGTGATCTCACAGTTCCATGGCTTTAATGCCTTCTATATTTTGATGTCTTTCAAGCATTCTGTAATTCAAAGGATCTAAGATCCTATTGATTATAAGATGCATCATTATTTCATATACTACTAAGAAAGAAAAAAATGTCAATTTTCATTGTAAGACAACATTGATTATAAGATTGTAAGACACACCTCAATTTCAAATATACTAAAATATGAAAAAAAAAACATATCATTGAATCAGTGAAATGTGACATAAGTCCTTACCTCACCTCTGAGATCCAGACATATATCCAACTGGGTTGTCTGACAAGTGTCTCAAGGTAGCATTTCCTAAATAGAATTCTTGATTTTCACTCATTTCCAAACTTGCTCTTCTAGTGTCCACTTCAATAAATGACACCCCTATTCATCCAGTTGCTTTGCTCAAAAACCCAGAGATAATCTTGAATCTGGGTTTTCAACCTTGGCACAAACCCTATAATCAGCAACTCTTTTATCTTCAAATACATCTCCAAATTGGATCACTTTTTACTACTTCCACTATCACTCTTGTCCAAGAAACCTTTGTCTCCTGCCTGTATTACTGAAATAGCCTCCTAACTGGCCTCCAGAGTTGACTCTTGCTCCTATCCAGTTATATTTCACACACACACCAAGCTTGAGTATTTAAAAACAAACATCAAATCACACTACTCCCAACTCAAGCGGAGGCTTCTCTTTATACTCAGGATAATGTTCTAACCTTTCCTTTGGCTTTGCATGTCCATCCTCCTCCTTCCCTCTCTTTATTCCCTATCACTCTTCACTGAGTTCAGACATTTCTAGCCACTCGGTTGTTTTTAAAATTTTTTTTTTCAACGTTTATTTATTTTTGGGACAGAGAGAGACAGAGCATGAACGGGGGAGGGGCAGAGAGAGAGAGAGACACAGAATCGGAAACAGGCTCCAGGCTCTGAGCCATCAGTCCAGAGCCTGACGCGGGGCTCGAACTCACGGACCGCAAGATGGTGACCTGGCTGAAGTCGGACGCTAAACCGACTGCGCCACCCAGGCGCCCCGCCACTCAGTTGTTTTTGTTGTTCCTCTAAGGCACCAGGCTCATTTCCCCTCTGTTCCCAGAACATTGGAACATCGTGTAACTTGAAGCCTTGCTGTGTGTCTTCATGATCCATCTCTCTTCTTCCCTCTAAGAGATAACTAATTATTCCCTAGCTTTTATTTATAGTTTTACCATATATATATATACACCTCTAAAACATATATAATTTTAGCTTTGTTTTTTGTAAAAGGAATTATACTGTATGTGTTCTTATGTGACCTAGTTTCATTTCACATTATGATTTGATATCCATCCATGTTGCTGTATATAGCTCTACTTTGTTCATTTTCTTTGCTGTAGAGTATTTCATTGTATGGACAAACCAAATTCCTTTTTCATACATTTAATCATCAATGTATTTTGGGAGGGTATAGATTAACAGTTGTTGCTGTGAACGTTCATATCCATGTTTCAAGATGCAAGTGTTGAAATATTTCACTGGAAGTGGATTTTGGATCATAAGGAATGCATGTCCTTAACTTTAGTAGGCAATACTAATAATTTTTCAGAGAAGTTGTACCCTCCAGCAGCATATGAAACTACCTATAAATCAACAACCTCATGAAAACTTGATAATGTTAGACTACTACTTTTTTTCCCCAATCTGATGATGTATATAAAATCATATTGCATTATTTTAGTTTAAACTTATTGGATAATTTTTATATCTATGTATGAAATAACATATATGAATGATACCATTAGTATTTATTTTTCTGTTACATTTGTATTTGTGCCTTTACCAGTTTTTCTGTGGGATTTTAAAATGATTTTAAATTTCTTCAAAGGAAATTTTTCCCCTCAGGCTAGTATTTTGTTGGTTAAATATTCCACATGCACTTCCCATTAATTGTTGCTTAACATTCTACTTTCTTTACGGTAAGTTTTGATGAGTAGTAGTTCTTGATTTTACCATCAAGGATTATCATTTCTTTTATGACTTGTACTTTTTGCATATTGTATAAGAAATTATTCCCTACTCTGAGATTTTATAAATATTTTCCCATATTTTCTTCTAAATAGTTTAAAATTTTGCTTCTTGGGGCGCCGGGGTGGCGCAGTCGGTTAAGCGTCCGACTTCAGCCAGGTCACGATCTCACGGTCCGTGAGTTCGAGCCCCGCGTCAGGCTCTGGGCTGATGGCTCAGAGCCTGGAGCCTGTTTCCGATTCTGTGTCTCCCTCTCTCTCTGCCCCTCCCTCGTTCATGCTCTGTCTCTCTCTGTCCCAAAAATAAATAAAAACGTTGAAAAAAAAATTTTAAAAAAACATAAAAATAAAAAAATAAAATTTTGCTTCTTCATTTAAGTATTTAATCCATCTGGAATTGATTTTTGTGTTTAGTGAGTGGTAACAATTAAATTTCATTTTTTTTTCATTTCATATGGAAAACCAACTATTCCAGCACCATTTACTCAAATGATCATCTTGTGAAGCCGACTCTGTCCCAAATCACACTTCCTTATATGGTGAGACTCGTTCTGGCCTCTTTATTCTGCTCACCATTGGTTAACTTGTCTGTTTCTCTGACAATAGAGTGCCTTAATTATTATAGGTTTAAAGTAATTCTTCATACTGGTAAAACAGTTTCCCTGACCTTGTTCTTCTCTTTCTGGAATGTTTAGGTTATTCTTGGCTCTTTGATATTCTGTGTAACGTTTAGAATCAGATTATCAAATTCAGTGAACAAATCTATAAAGACTTTCATTGGAATTTTATTGAATCTATGGGTCAATTTTGAGAATCTTAACCATGACCAGCCTCCAATTAAATCCCTGGGCACTGAGTCTTTAATGAGCTTCTCTAGTAGACAACATTTTACAAATTCTGTTATAATTCATTGTTTTGAGAATTAAGCATGCCTTATGTGACTCCATTGGGAGAAGACTCTTGGAAGCTTATACTTGACTTTCTCTGAACTTCTCTTTGCTAATTTTCTTTGTGTTTTTTTAAAATGTAATAAATCTTAGCCATGAGTAGGACTATGTGTTGAGTCGTGTGAGTCCTTGAAGTGAACCTTGCACATTCCCCAAATACCTGTTGTATTTTTCCATTAAATATGCTTTCAACTTTTCTATGACTTTATGGTTAGTGTGTCTTTTGAGAAGTGAGTACAGCTAGTTTTTGTTTTTGTTTATGGTCCAATCTTAATATTGTGTTTTTATCCAGAGAGTTTGCTAATTATTATTAATAATGACTAATATATTGCAGTTCATTTTATATTATGCATTCATTCTGCTTTATTCTACTTGCCTTTTTGTTTCTCTCTCTCTTTCTCTCTTTTTGCCTTCCTTTTGAATAACAAAAAATTTTTTTTCCTCATTCCTAATTTCCTCCTTGACTAGTTTGGAAGTGGTAGATTCTATTTCTATTCTTTTAATGATTGTCCTAGTAATAAGGATACAGATATTTAATTTAAACCTAAATTTAAACAGTACCTTTGCCTTCTTTATGTAATACCAAAGAAAAATTTACTATTGTTATCCCTCTATTTATATGAATTTTAATTCCAATATTTTTTGATAATGAAAATTAGGTATCTTTATTATTGGTTTTGGTAGTCCACATTTTCTATTTGTCTATATTTGACTGTTATCTGCAGTCATTTTTCTTCTGCTGCCCCATGAATATCTTTTATAATTTCCTTAATTTGGGTTGGTAGATGGTAAAATCTCACATCTTAATTTCTCTAAAAATGTCACTCTTTTGCTTTTGTTTATTTTCAATGAATTGTTTTTTTTTCTGGGCATATGATTCTAAATTGAAGTTTTTTTCTCTAAGCACTTTGAAAATATTAACCTGCTGTTTTCTGGTTTCCACTGTGCTGGTGAGAAGTAAGCTGATAGTCTTTTTAATTTATCTGTCTTTTCTCTTTGGTTGCTTTTAAGATCTTCTCTTTATCTTTGGTGTTCTACACTTTCACTACATCTGTCTAGGTAAGAATTTATTTTTATTTATTTTTCTTAAAATTCAGTAGGCAGGTTAAAAAAATACACTCCTTATTTTAGAATAGTTTTAGATTTATGAGCAAGTTATAAAGGTAGCACAGAGTTCCCATATGCCCTACACTTAGTGTCCCTTATTGTTAACATTTATTACATTAATCAAATCACTTTTGTCCCACTATTGAACTAATAGTGATACATTAACTAAACTTCATACTTTATTTCAATTTTCTTTGTTTTTATTTAATGTCCTTTTTCTGTTCCAGGATCCCATCTAGGATAGATACCATAATACATTTAATTATGTATCCTTAGGCTTTTCTAGACTGTGATAATTTTTCTGACATTTCTTTGTTTTTGATGACCTCAACAGTTTTGAATAGTACTGGATGGGTATTTTGTGGAATGTCTCTCCACTGGAATTTGTCTGATGTTTTTCTTGTGATTAAACTAGGGTTATGGGTTTTTGAGACTATGACCATAAAAGTAAGTATAAAGATTATTTTTATCACACATGTTGAGGGTATGTGCTCCCAACGTGACTTAGCATTGCTAATATTAATATCTATTACCTGGCTGAGGCAAGGTTTGTCAGATTTCTCCACTGTAAAGTTACTCCTTTATTGCCCTTTCTATATTATACTTTTTGGAAGGAAGTTTCTTTTCTTTTCTTTTCTTTTTTTTTCTGGGGACAATAGGATAGCAGCTCTTTGTGTTCATCATTTTTTACCATAAGAAATAAAACAATAATTAAGTGATGGTTTCTTGCCTTTTTTCCTCCCTATCTCTTTACCACCCTAATATCTACCCCAAGAATATTTAGGGAAGTCTCGGAGTTCTTTATTTTCACTTTTTCCTGCATATCCTGATTATGGAACTTGGCATTGGTTTCAGCCCATATTGTTCTGTTTATGAATTGAGCAAGGCATGGATCTGAGCAAGACATGAATCCCAGGCTCTGGGGCTTAGAAAAAGAAAGTTATGAAGGCTTTGGAATTGCAGGATAAAATGGGACCATCTTTATACAATTCTGAGGATTTAACTAGTTAGAATTTTAGGATAACGAAGGAAGATATAGGCTTAGTCAGTTTAGGGAAGAGATTTGTACTTGGTCTTGGGTTCTGCAGAAGAAATCTCATTCCATTGGTATTTTCAGAAAGTTTTTTGATTACAGCAACTGAATTTTCAATTATCTAATATGGTATTTGGTCATGTAAGTAAGCATATCCCTGTAAGATTCCTTGATGGGAAGGTTTTATAGAGGAAGAAGGGAAGAAGGTTAGCTGGTCTATTGACTTTTAGCAGAGACTGGGAGTATTTGTTACATGTTATATATCAGATGTTGTGCTAGGCTCTTTATATTTGTTATTTTATTTTATACTTGAGAAAACCCTGTGAAGTTAAGCATTTTAAAAATCCCTCTTCATAGATGAACAAACAAGGCTCAGATTAAGTAATTTATATTTAGTCACAAATCTTTTGACTATAAAAACTTGCTCTTTTATAATGCATGCCAACCCCTTATTCCATCGATTATACACAGACAGAATCAGTTCTAGAGGAAATGGGTGCCATGTAGCTCACCAAGGCAGAAGCGTGGACAGAAGAGGAACTGGACTAGTTAATGCAGTTCTCTAATGTGGTTGGTGAAAATGCTTTAAATCCCTCCACCTCAGCTCAGTATTGGCCTGTAGTCTCTAGGAAATAGAACAAAGCTGACCCCATTGCTGAGGATCAGGTAGATTCTGTGAGACTTAGAGCCTGGCAGAAGCAACAGGACAAAAAGTGTGTGTAAATATGGACAGGATTCCCAATAAATGGCTGATCAAAGTGAGAAAGAATTAATAGGGGAAGAGATTTGAGGCAGGAAGGATTTGGGTGTGTCTAACAAGTGTTTATCAAATGGCTGCTTTTCATATGACATTTTGCTTCAGGACAAGTGAAACTAAGATGGTAATGGTACCTTCTCTGCCCTCAAAGCATTTATATTACACAAATTACCTTAATATGGTGGAATGAGAGAAATATCAAATGGAGAACATGTGATCTATGGAATCATAGAGCAATTACATGACTGGAGCATTAATGGAAGTCTTAACAAAAGAGAGGACATATAAACAGGCTATTAAAAGATAAGCAAACTTTTTTAAGTGTCAGAGCAGATGACACATTTTATGAGAAAAAAAACATGAGGAACAACAGAGATGTGAGCCATCTAAGGAGATAAATGAAAAAAATGAGTGAATTCTACTTGGGGAAATGACGCAGACAGGATAAGATAGATACGACTGTTTTTGCCCATTGGGTACTCATTCTGCCTTATGATCACAGAAAAGAAACATATTTTACTCTGGAGAACCACTACTCCCTGTCAGTCCTTTGATTTCAATGTGACTGCTACCTTTCTTTTCTCAAAGTCAAGGGTGAGCATGTGATCCAGGTCTACCAAATTAGCATATTCCTTTCCTGACCATGGTTATTGTTTCAGAGGTGGACATGTGACCTGTCAGTCCAATAAGATTCAGTCCTAGGGTTTTCATGGAATTATTGGAAAAATAAGATCTCTTTCTGCTGAAGTTGCTATGGTGTGAGGATATGCTCCTTAGCATCCAGGAACCACTGTAAATGGAGAGCCTGCCTGAAAATGAAGTACCCAGAGAGAAAATGAGAGCCAGTCATCACAGCCAGTGTCCTGAAGTTGCCCTGAATTTTCGGTTATGTGAGACAGTTGCCATACCCCTCCACTGTTTGTCTTTTTGTTTGTTTGTTTGTTTTGCTTGAGTTTATCTGAACTGGGTATAAATGGTTCACAAGGAAAACGATCTCTTGGCTAATGTACAAGATTTAGAGGCCTCATCTTGGAAACTGAGCAAAGTAGAATAAACAGTTGAATTAATGGAAGCAGTTGGGCCATGTTGAAGCTAGTGAGAAATAAGACTGGAGAAGTATGATAATACAAGTTGGCACAGAGCCAAGGAGAGGATGGATAACAAATGGGAGTCATTCCAGTGTTTTCTGAGCAGTACACTAATGCAGCGAAAATTTTTAATCTTTCTTTCTTTCTTAGGAGTAATTTTTTAGTTTTCTTCTTTCTACACTATACTCTGGCATTGACTGTATTTATAGCAGTGCTGGTTATGTTTTTTATGGGTGTCTTCTGTTGTAGAATCTACTACTTAAGTTGATCAGGACCCTAGATTTCAGATATCGTGCCTCTCTAGAAAAAGACAAGGAGAATTTCCTAGAGATGATACACAGCAAGCACAGTCTCACTAGATACCTCTCACTTGGATTCTATATTTTCCTCTTCCAATACAGAATTAGTATTTCTGTCATGGTAACAAACCCAGTGTGACTTGGGCTATTGTTATATGGGCACTTATCTTCAAACTATCTAAACCCTCTCCCTCTATACCAGATTATAACCTCCTTGGTTGGCAAGTACTAAACATTGTGCATATTTCAGAAGAAATTATTCACAGTGCCAGTCCATTCTCTTGAATACAATAGGTGGTCAAATGCTTGTAAAGGAAGTTTTCTATTAAATAGAACAACTATTACATTTTTATTAAAGCAGGTATTACTATCTAGGCTTAGAGAATGGTTACCTGTTAGAAAATTTGGTTATTCTTTGAACAGTTAAAGAAAGAACTCCCAGAAGAGACTGTTTTGACATTTTGAATGTGCACATATATTTATCCTAAGAATAGGAGATCCTATTGTCTCCACAGGTCACAGAAAAGCCTTGGATGTTTCTGGGAGTATAATTTTCTTCTCTTCATGTCTCCTGTTCATGTCTCCTGTTCTCTTGTTATGCTACACTCAATTTTCTTTTTCAAAAAATTGTTACCTATGTGTAGATACTTCCCTCTACAGGAGTTGGAGCTTAATTCTGCCCCCTTTGCCTTACACACTACACTCTTTCCCCTTGAGAGTGAGCTAGACTAAGTGACTCTATTCCTAAGACTAGAACAAGGAAAGGGAAGACAGTTAACTTTATTGTGGAGAGCCCTGACAAGCACTGTCTTAACCAAGTGATGAAAATGAACATCAACAGTGATGTCATGTGGATAACAATACCCCTGATGTGATGTGATGTGATGTGATGTGATGTGATGTGATGAGAAGAATATATACTTCTGTTGTTTCCTTTCCAAACATCTGTAACGCCAATCTAAACATAAGGGAAACCACAACAAAGGCCAGTAGGAGACATTTTAGGATCTTTGTCCAGTAGTGCTCTAGACTGTGAATATCATGAAAAGCAAGGAGAGATTGAGAAACGATTACAGACCAGAAGAGCCTGGGGAAGACATAACAACTAAATACAATGTGGTCCCTACATTGGATCCTGGAGCAGAAATAAGGCATTAATGGAAAAACTGGTGAAAGGCAATTAAAGCCTGGAGTTTGATTAGTAATAATGCACCCATGTTAGCTTTTTTGTTTTGACAAATATTTCATAGTAATGTCAGATGTCAACTAATATAAGATGGGGAAAACTGGGTGAAGAGTATATAGGAATTCTGTACTATGTTTGCAACTTTCTCATACATCTAAAATTATTCCAAAGTGAAAAGTTTATTTAAATATTGTTATGAAATATTTCAGTAATTCACAAAGTTAAGAAGAATGTAATTGACACCATATACTCATAATTCAACTTAAGAAAGAAAAATTAAAAATGTAGTTAAAGTCTTCTATGTATGCCTCCATAATCCTGATATCTTTTTCTTGATTCCGTTCTAAATTTGTCTATTCTAAATTTGTCTTAATCATGTCTGTGCAGATCTTTATTTTTTTCTATGTACATATGAATCTATAGACTATATTTAATATTATGTTATATATTTTAAACTTTAATGATATCATGTTGTATGCATATTCTTTTAGGCTTGCTTTATTCACCCCGTAATATGGTTTTGAATTTCACCTATAAGATTAATGAAGCTTGCTCCAATTATTCATTCAACAATTGTGTATTGTGTTTCAATTACATGCCAGGTAGAGTACTAGGTGCTAGGGATTCAGCAGTGAATCAAATATTCTGGCACTGTGCCCAAAGATGGATATATAGAAAGTGTTATTGAAGGGCAACAGTCAGATTAGGGAGTTATCACACAATGAGACTGTGGTATGGATATTTGTTTCTAAATTCAGTGTTGTCTATGAATGCTGCCTGTGTTAGAGATTATATCATGATGCCCTGCAGACATGTTTTGTTTGGTCAATTCAATGCCTTTTAAAATTCTGCCTTAGTCTCAATAGCATTTAAAAATTAAGAGATTTCTCATAGTGATTTGGATTTGCACCGTTTCCTGAAAAATCTGGCCCCATGGGGCTGATTCCCACATGGTTACCACTGGGAGGAGCAGGGGAGCTGCTGCTCTCCAGGTCTTCACAGCCCACTTTGCTCTTTACATAACTGCCCTACTTCTCACAGAGCTAGGGAGGCCTGTGAGGTTTGAGCCTTACAATAGGTATTTGTGTGTCCCTCATTATCCACACATAGTCTCTTAAATGTTATCACTCACAGCGTCGATACGGGAGAGTGAAAAGATAGATGTGTATGTAACTACACAATGCTTGAGATTTTCAACCTTGTATGTGCTTTGGCAGCTTTTTTTCACATCCCCCAAAAAGAGGGATCTCATTTTTTATAGGCACACAATCCTTTTTTTTTCTACAAGTTGGTGCAGTTTTCTAAATTTCATGCTGTTACAGCAGTTTATTCCACTGTTTCTTGAGGGCCTAGTATGTACAGAACATGGTTCTAAGTGCTGAAGTGATTCAGAGAAATACATAGCTAGTCCCTGCCTTCACGGATCTTGTTAGGATAGTAAAACACCTCAACATTTAACTTTGTAATTCAACATATTTATTGAATACCTGCTGTGAGCTAGGAATATGGAAAAGGAAGTTGTACATGCAAAGAGAACAATATGGGTAGATAAGACATGATTCTTGACCTCAGGTACTTTATTCTCATCTAGGGCAGTGGTCCTCAGAGTTGCATGTGTGGACTTGGAGATTCCTGAGTTCTCACACACAAGATCCAAGTTAGTGATTTTGGAAAGTTCTGCGCATATCTATTTTTTTTAATTATTTTATTTTATTTTTTAAATTTGTTTAGTATAATTTATTGTCAAATTGGCTGACAAACAGTGTGTAAAGTGTGCTGTTGATTTTTGGGGTAGATTCCCGTGGTTCATTGCTTACATACAACACACAGTGCTCATCCCAACAAGTGCCCTCCTCAGTGGGCATCTCCATTTTTAACAATTGTCTCAGACAGAGGCAGATTCACTGTGAAGCTAACAGGGCTTAATTGACAGAGCTTCTCACTTCAGTGGCCCTTAGAATTCTGGAATTTGCTAGATGTTATAGAGTATTCTAAGTGGAGTGGGGAGCCAGGTTTTTACCAGGAACTATTTTTATACAAGCACTGTGGGTGAATTTCCCGAAGTGACCCTTGTGGTGATTTCTTGTGCTAAATGTTCACATTTGTTTCTAACTTTGATTCCTAATCTTGTGTTTGTTTTTCTAAAATGAGTTCACCAAACTATACAGGCTTCAGCTGCTAGCTTCCGGGGATTCTGATACGTGTGGTCCCTGAACCACTTTTGAGAAATGCTGATTCAGGGTGTATGGAATAGAGTGGGAGATAGAATATCAGTAACTACATGTGATGCCTGTGAGACACTATAAGGATTGTCCTTATAGAGTTAAAGATAATACTAGAGGTGAACATGGAAGTAAAATTTAATTTTGACTGGGAATTTTAGGCTTTATGCCTATCAAATATGTGACCACTTGATGCCAGCCTGCCATGCAGTGGCAGTTTGGATAATTTCACTCATTTGCTAAATATAGTCATTCCACAGGGATGTGTTAGAGGAGTGTCTAATTATGGGTATCTATTTTTTAAAAATTATTTGAATATTGTTAAATTGATGGGAATGTTCCTTTATAGTCCACCCCCCAATTATTCTGCCTTTGTTCTCACCATCTGTAGTTTTTCATAGTTGAGTTCGCTGTTTTCCGTACTACGTCCCCTCCCACCTGCAAGCTCAGTCTCTCCCCCTTTCAGAGGCAGTCCTTACAGAGGCAGAAAATATTTGAATAGTCTCAGCTCTTCACTCTACAATATAAATTAGTCTTTCAGTTAAAACCATAGGCAGGAGTTGGGGGGGGGGTCACCTAGGATTGCTTAGTTCTACATCTTAGTCATTTCTCAAGATTTTGCCAAAGTAGATCTGGGGTCCAGGAGTTATATTTGCATGTGTTATACCTCTATCACTCTCACTCAGAAAAACCTCACTCTGAGTTCTGGCACACCATAGTCTATGATTTGGCTTAGTCCAAACTGAACTTCCTGGAGTTACAATTCCTACTGATTGTCAGCTTATGACTAGTGATGAACAAGATTTGCTAACAATCAGGCTGTGGATGATATGAAGTGATTTTCTAAAGTAGTATAGAAACATTTGGCCATGCTCCCTCTTCTTTTTATTTGCTGATAATAACCATAGTGCAACTCTTAAAAGCAATAAGTCTCATCAGGATCATGCTAAAAACAGAGCTGAAGGAGTAATCCCTCATTCTCTTCAAGATAAATAGGTACCATGATTTCTAGTTATTGTTGTATAATAACCTATTAAAACTAGCAAAGATTGGGGTAAGAATGAATGAATGATTGGATGAATTGGGAGTCCTGGTAACTACTTATTATTTAGCATTGTTTGAGCACCTTTTGCATGCTAGGCATTTAATGAATGCTTTACAAATGTTATCTTAATCTTTTATGTAGGTATTAGCAAATTCATGTATGTGACAAAACTGAGATTTGATGAGAGTGCGTATATCACCCAAAGCCGCAGCAATAAAGAGAGCTGAAAATTGAACTCAGATCTTAGGGACTACAAATTCATTGTCTTTTAGAAATCAATGGTTTTTGTCTTATGACATTTGAGATATACTCCTCATGGGTCTGTATGGTTTATATCTATGCACAATTTCTATGCAAAGTTCCAAATTGATAAAGAATTAGAATTAATCTGGCCCTGTGTAATGGAGGAAAAAGGATCTTCAGCTGTGAGTGCCTTCTAGAATCGTAGGAGATTGGGTGGATATTTGAGACGACCCAGGTAAAGGCAACAGGATTTCATCATAGATGTGCAAATCTTTAAGGATGTTTTACTCTTGACCAGGAAGAAGAAAGTTTAGTACGAATCCTAGTGGACACATGGTACCATTATTTCTACTAACTATGCTGACTTTAAGTTATCATGACCATATTTGGATTCATCCTAATTCATGTAGTAAAATAACAGAGTAGCCAGCGATACCATTTCCTAGGATTATTACAGAGCATTTGGTTAGTTAACTCCTTAAATGGTAGCCCTGTTAATTCTTTGCCTTTTCTGTGTTTGGATCATCATCACATCACTTGACTTATCTGCTAAAAGGTCCCAGCACAATCACCTCATGAGATGTTGGGGCTACTGAAATATAAATGCCCAAAGAGCCATAAACTTTGTCTCCTCATTGATACTCTTAAGGTGGAGTTGTCTACTGTGATGATTATAGCATGGCAGCTCCAGGGGAAGGCAATAGATTCATTTCTGGCAGAAAGGAGATGTCATCAAAGACAAGAGATCTTTGCAAACAGTGCTACTGGCTGTACTTTTAAAGCTGTATAACCTGGGAGTATAGATTCTCACAGCATAATAGTGCTGGTTCTATCCAGTAGCTATGCCTGTGGACCCAGATCATACTTCTCTGTCAGTAACTATTTCTCTTATCTCACAGACCTCTGGTGTGCCATAACTGGCAATGGGTCTGTCTTTTTTTCCACTCACCCTTTGAAAGAACATATTTTATTTTTCTTTGTATAGCATAAGATAACTCCACTAAATCGCAGTTGTCTTTAAGTCTGCCAAGCCAGATAATGTTTGACTTATTTTTCTAGCCCTTTTTCCTGGAGGGAAAAAATAGTGAAATCTCAGGAAAGGTTACTGAGGTATGCTATATGTTTCTTAACAGTGCTGCTGCCTCTGGAGAAACAAAATGAATACTATCCAAGGCCAAATGTCCTTTGAGAATGTGGATGTGTATCATTCCTTTCTAGACTGCTGGATAACTATGTTCAATTTTTTATTTTCTGTTTGGAATTTGAAAAGGCAATATTTACCTGTCAAAGGCTTTGAAATCCCTTGGTTTCAAACCAGAGAGGATTCATGTGTGCCCTGGGGGATAGGGATTTCAACTTCCTTTTCTCAGGGTCCTGCACAGTGCCTGGTATGTAGTAGGCTTCGTGGGGGTGAATCACACTGGAAGGCATCTAGTGTGTTTCATGGTCCCTTCTGTATGCCAATAGACACTTCCTTTTGATACTGAATGAGATTTGCATCAAGGCATATGCACATTTATATTTACCCTTCTTTCAGGGACAGTGCAGCTCCAAGTGCCCTCTGCACGTGTGATTAAATATTAATTAGGCTTCTAATATGAGCAAGTGAGTTCACAGGCCCAAGTGTCACATGAATAATTTATGAGGCACCCGAAGGCTCAGCCTAGAAAGCTGATTGGCCACCTTGGATTTGTATAATTACAAAGTTTCATTATTAACAGTGGAAGTGGTGGAGAGATTTGCCTAGCTTGAGGGACTTTGAAAGCATAAGCTGTCTCATTAGGGTAAAAGGGAATAAGGCAAAATATGCAAACTTGTTAGCAGAAAAGAATGGGGGGGGGATGAGATTTAAACTGAGCCTTCAAACATAACTATGTCTGTGTGCATTTAAAACTATATAGTAAAATTGGTATTCTGATTGATAAGCATGTTTGCTTTAAATTTTTAGTCTACTTAGCAATGCTTCAAAGCTTTTGTTTTAAATTGAAGGCCAAAATCTTTAATATTTTACTAAAAAAGCCACAGGTAGCCTAATGGGCCCTGTGGAGTAAGGTTTGGAGGTAAAAGGATGAAGACAGTCCAGGGCTCTTGCTGGAATGTGTGTTGTGCATGCAATTAAATCTCAAGGTCAAACAATTTACAGACAATTACTTTTCTAACATCTCCAGAAATGCCTGCTTACACGTCTTTAATTTTAAATGATACTGATATTCCAATTCTCCCCAAAGGTTAATGCTGACTAAATCCAGCTGTGACCTGACACGATGCGACAGCACAGTGCCTAATTATCCTCTGGATAGTCATTTACTTGAAACCATTAAAGGAATAGGCTGAGAGGAAGATTTAGGACCCTGAAAAAATGTTAGCCTGACTTCTTTCTTCTTGAAGATGGGATGGGCTGAAAAATAAAAATAAAATCCTGCTAAATGTTAGCCATTTGCTTTGATGGCAGAAAATTGTTCATCCCACTCTGTTTTTTTACAGGTTAAATTGCTAACTAGTTCATTTTATCCATTGCCTACGGCTGGCGCTAAATGTCAGTGACAAATTTTGTACTTGTCTTGAAGAATGAATTAAGTTATGCACAAAAGCTATAGTGCTCTTTTAAGATGAGTGAATTGCAGAAGGAAAAAAGTTGCTCTTTTGAAAAAGGATTATTTTGATTAAAGGCCTTTTCTATTGTAGCTGAAGACAGGTAGTGGTTTAAGATAATTCCAACAGTTACCTCCCACAGAGGCTGCAGTCCTTTACCAGAAATTTCTTTAAGAGCACTTGTGTCAGATTATATACTATGATTATTATCATGAGACCATTAGTGACAGTAAAAGAAATTACTAAAAAAATTAAAAGAACACCTAGTTTTTATTAACTAGAATAAAAATACTGGTTTTCTGTTGTGGGATCAGCATTCCATCACTGTTACATAAACCTTTCACAGTGAGTTACAGTGGAAATGAAAGAGGGACACCTATGCTTGCCAAAATGTTACAAAAGTGAAACCCTAGATCCTTCAGTAACATACAATAGGGTAATATGACAGCAGCTGGTAGAGACTTTTGTCCCTCTTGTTTTTAGTTATGTGGCACTTTTTTGTCTCATCATCTCTCAGTAAAACTAGCTAGCAGAAATTACTGATGTTCCATTGTAGACTGGTTTATTATAACTAACTTACATAAAAGGAGATTTTCATCAGTCCTTTTTCTGGTTTTCATTTTTTTTACAAGGGATACTTTTGCTTATTGAATACACAGTTTATAGTAGTAATTTATCACAGTCCTGAATTATTCTAGTTAAATTTTAGCACTCTTGATGAAAAAAAAAATGAATAAAATACAGTGTTAGTATGAACAAAGCAAAGTTTTGGACACTTGAAGGGGATATTTCACCTTCAGTTCAAACTGATGGGCATTTGTTAGGGTGGTGATCAGATTTACTAGAATGAACTTCAAGATTGCAACTATGGTTAAGTTATAATTTCTATTCTGCTAGTCCAAAATGTTTACTTGAAGGAGCAAAAATATACTGATGGTGTCTTGATGAAGTAGTAAGAATACAAGGTCTTTTAGTTAGAATTGTCATTTCATCATTAAGGGACAAGTATAATCATGCTTTATTGTAACATACCATGCTAGTGTACTGTGAAAGTATTACAGGGAATTTGATTTTAAAGGAAACTGTAGTGATTCGTTTTAAAACCTTAGTTAAATAATTACTTACTTGGGATCAGCTCTTTTAAATTGCATTTAAATTAATGAAATGAGTTGTCAAATCAGCTCTTACTGAAGTGATAGATAAATATAGGTGTTTGAACTTCTGTTAAGACCCAGTATTCAGCCTTGGTAAGAAATGGCTTTTATGACCGATTGGTTTTCTCCTTTACTCTCCAACCCCCCACCCATTCTGTAACCACTGTGATCCTGTTCTATAATTATGAATGATGTGAATGGCCTCTCAGTTGGAGTTGTCATTATTTTCATCCTTCCCAGCAAGAGTTTCATTCTGATGATGTAGAGCAAGATTCTGAGGAAATAGCCCAGGCCTCAGGATTAGGGGAAAGAACTTTCCCAGAATGTTGTTTAGGATAATTCACTTTATCTTAAAGAAAAATTGTGTGTCTGTGTCTGTGTGTGGTGTGGTCTGGTGTGTGTATGTGGGGATTGGGAGGAAAGTGCCAGCTGAAATGAAATAATTTTATCCAAAAAAAGCTGATTCTTATATGCCTTCCTGGGTGTGGGCTCAACCATCTCTTTGACTAATTCTGCAGTTGGCAGATGGTCTCACTATCAGCAGGGACTGTATACGTGTGTTTTCAAGACTGAAGCCTCAGGAACTTGGGCACTACCTAATGGAGGTCAGGTGGCACATGCCCCTCTTTGGATTAGAGTGCACTAGCGTAGTGCTGATTTCACCTGGCTTCCTTCTCTCCTTTAAAAAAAAATTTATTGTTCATATGGTTGTCACATTAACCTTATAGGCTTAAATAAAATGTTATTTAGTTTTTAATAAATGACTGTTAAAGAGTTTTACACCTGTAAAGTACTTCAAAGTCTTCCCCCCCCCCTTTACATTAACTGCTTGTCATAGATTTCCATACTTTTAAATTTTTATTAAGAAAATAATAGTAAAGTTAAATCAGAGAGCTCAGTTATTTTCTGCTGAGTTCAGTGATGGGTGTTTGCTAGGAGGGTTTTGTCTTCAAATTGTTCCCACTGTGACTTGTTGGCATTAATGAGGCTATTGATAGGGTCGGAGGGAGGAGCAGGGAGCATTCTTTTCCCCAGTGAGAATCATCTCTGTTATCTCCATATAGTGGCTGAGAATGTAGACCTACTACTGGAAAGTATTCAATATTGCAGGAGGTATGTAGGGGAGCCTAGAATGTATTTTGGCATTTTGCTTCCACATGCAGCTTCTTGTATAATCAATCCCACTGTGTTCAGAGGTGAACACTTATTATGCTTTTTTCCTTTTCATGAAAACAGTGGAATTGGTTGGGAAACTAGAAACTTGAAGAGTAAAGTCTTTTGCCAAAATGTAGCCTCAGAGCCAAAGCAGTTCAATTTGTGTATAATTTGGAAATATAATAGCAAACTATCTTTTTGTGCTTTAGCTGTGAATTCTGTCCAGTTACTCTTGTCATCAGTCAACATTTCTACAAAGAGTGCTTTTCTAGTGACATTTTGAGCTTAAACGTTTGGAAAAATTTCAGCACAGTATTAACAAATGTCCATTTGAAAAATAATTTTACCATCTCTACTTACTTGGCAGGGACTGTAAATTGTAAATTGACTTCCAATATGATTTTTTAGTTCACATGATTCTCTTGAAAACATAAAGTGAATCAGTGCAATTCAAGTTAGTGAATATTTTTTTGACTTTTTTAATGCTGATATTGCTGTCTTGTATGCAACTTTATATGTGGTCGCATGTACAGCAATTACAAGTTCAATAGAAGGAATGGAGCATTGACAGAGGATTGGGTATCTATCCATAGGACATTTTATATTTGATTTCACCTTTGTTTTTAAAGTTCCTATTTTATGTAATTTGTTGTCTCTTTTAACCTCATGTACTTTCTCTCCTTTATTGCATGGACTATTTTTTCAATGATTCCATTTTCATCTTGTATTGCTAAATATTATACTAAACATTCTGGAGAATAATGTTCTGTATTTTCACTTGTCAAATCTAAAATCCTGTTTTTATCCCTGTTACTTATTTTCAAGCTTGCCAAGTTTAAATTGTCCCCTTCCCCTCTCCCCATGGGTTTTCAGACCACAAACCTTTTCATAAGTGATATATGGAACATAAAGGATGAGTCAAATATATTGAAAAATGACTTCACTTATGTAACCATAATATAGACCTAACTTCATACAAAATCCATAAGTTATCACTTCCTTTCCACTGACTTGGACATTCTAATTGCCACGTGTCATGGTTGTGGTATACTGTTACACACAATGAAATAATCAAGTGAAATCATTACTTTTTTTTACCTAAAAGTTGGCTAGCTGATTTCCTTCTTCCAGCTCAGCAGGCCCCAGCACATCGTCCAAAAATAGGGACATCACACTGAACTCATAGTCAAGTTTGTCCAACTTAGATTTCCTCTCAGTCCAATTTAGATCTCTTGTTTTCCCTTGAGTATGTCTTTCTCTGTTTTGACAGAAGATGGGTCTTACTAAGTCAGAATCAGGCAGTTTGTCAAGGGATGCTAGCTGAGAGACCGCAAATAGGTATAGATCTTATATGTCCGCTTAACATTTATTTTATTATTTCTCTGTCTGAAACAGGAAATAGCTTGGAGTGTAGATGTATTGCTTCAAGTAGATCCAATAGCTGAAACATACTGTTTTACAGAACAAGCACGTTACTAGTTATTTGCTTTATATTACTAGTGATGATAGCAATTGCAGCTATATTTTTTGAGCACTTACTGTATGTTAAGCATATATTAAGGATTTCATAAAATGCTCTTCTTTAATCTCCACATTTACGACTCTGCAATATAGTTATAATTTCTGTTTTACAGATGAGAAAACTGTCATTAACTGCTATACAATATATATAGTGAATCTATTACATCTCAGTTACTATTGCGTTAATTTCAGTTTCATCTGTGTTTAGAACTACTCTATGACTAAAAAAGTCTAAATTATTTGGAGTGAAAGTTTATATGTATATTTTTCTTATGAGATTCAAGTTATGGTTCTGGCTTTTAGCTTTCATCTCTACCTCCTTGGAATGTTTTGCTATGCACATTTGAACAGCATCTGTCTATCAGACCATTTGTGATCTTCAGACCAAGTAAGGCCACTGAAGATTTGTAGAAGAATAACTTAGTGTCGTGATTTTATTTGGCACAGGTGACTTAGAAATAATAGGTATGTTAGAATTTTTTTAAGGAAATAATACTGGTACTTACTAAAGTACAAGAGAAATTTCACATTAACTTCCTTTTAGATGTTGTCTGTTAAAGCCTTCCTGGGATCTGATTTATGCTGACATTGTGGGCACTACATAAACAGTATGTTGCAGTGCTCCTTCTCTCCTGGCTCCCCCACTTCCCTCTCCATCCCAGTAAATCCTTTGAAGGTTTTATTATTCAGGGGTGGGAAGATTGGAGTGAAAGCTACAGAATGATTTAACACTGTGGGAACTTAATCAATAAGAGTGTTGCCCAGAGCTCCCAGGATAGGGTGTTGTTTTCCATCCAGATGATAATGAGGCCGAGTAGCAGCAACCTCTGGAGGAGGAGTGCTAGGGCAGCGATTCTTTGGTGGTGCTTTTGCTGGTTGCTAATTAATAGTTTTGAGGCCAGTGGGGCACCTTTTGGCCTCTCTGACATTTGCAAGCTTTTCTGTGGCTTGTCCCACATGTCTTTCCACCATCAGGGGTCACTCTCAACTGGATTGGAGTCTGACAAGTCTAATTGGCTCAAATCTATGCAGATTTAAACATCTAGCCCACATGCCAAAAATCTGATGTTTTCTCATGCTGCTTCGGAGTTCCTGGCATTATGGGATCGGTGCATGCCTGAATTATTATGTACCAGCTTATCCTTCTGTTAGCATGTTAAAGAGCAATTAGCTGGATGTGGTGTAAGAAATAGGGGAAAGAACTTCAATGCAGTTCAGTTGTAAATGCCTTTTATACTTAAAAAAACTGTCAGACCATTGAGCATTACTAGTTGGAAAGAGGATTGAAACGTATAGTCAAATTTTTTTAAAGGGTGAATAATTTCCCGAGCGTTGGTTAAAATAAAAAGATCCTTGCTGGGCAAACATACAACGATGGTATAATGTAAATCACCCAAACATTCTTGATTTACTTATGCTGTCCAATTTCCTTTCCTAAATTTTATACTTCTCTCACATTCTAAATTTTTATTATTGAAAAAAAAACACCTTCCTTATAACTGGTTAGATGTATTTTCTTGTAGATTATATTTTTTCATCACTGCTAGTATATAGCATCCTGAATTAATGGCATAATGCTGGGCTAGCTGCACTCACACTCAACCCAAGTCATTTGGATAAGAAAATAAATTCTTCTTTTCTTGGAAACAGTTTATTTTAATTGACCATTAGACACACACAGAATAATATATAGGTATGTTGATATATGATTTTATGGTTTATAAAATGTTTTGTTTAATCTTTATAATAATCTTGAGAAAATAGTAGGTCATGAAAAGTTAATATCCTTAATTTTATAAATAAGTATATTGATTTTCAGAACATTGGGTGACTTGCCCAATGTGCCCCTGCCATTGAAATGGCAGAGATGATTTTGATCTCATGCTACTTTTCATAACAAAATGTATGTATAAAAATATTTTGTTCAGATTATTTTATAAATGTAGACCATAGAATGTGTACTATTTTTTAATGTGTTGGTTTAGTCTTAGAACTATCCAAGTAGTTTATGAAAGATAGCAAAAAGCGATGTCTAATTTTACCTATGTGTCATTAAAATTTTTTTACCATCCAAATACTCTAGCGACTGACTTTTCATTTGATTTCTATTTTCTCAGAGCCTGTATTACCGTTGGTAATTTACTAGATGATGTAAACTGTGCTTTACTACATATGAAAAATACCAAATTAATCTTTAAAAGCATTTTTATAAAAATATGTATAAAAATCTGTTTACTACTAATAATTTAAAATACCAGTTTAGTGCTATTTTTAGCTTTGTCTCAGACACTTGAGAAATCTGAGAGTATCTTTTATTTATTTTTTTTAATCATAAAATGCAGTCAGATTTTTTTTTACAATTCTTCAGTATCTCAAAACTGCTGGTGTCTTAAACCCCCTTTTCTATCTCCTCACAATTTATTCCAATTATAGTTACAGTTTTGGAAAGAAATATTGTAAGATAAAAAGAAATGTGTGTGTGCAAGTGCTTGTGTGTGTGTGTGTGTGTGTGTGTGTGTGTGTAGTATAGTATAGTGTTGTGATGTCATAATAATTTAGAATTTTCTAGTCTTCAGTAAAATAGATACATGGAGTATGGTGAACTCTATTTGTTCCTTGCTTTTGGTTTCTATTTGTGTAGTGTTAGACACTCTTAGAGTCGTAGACATTTAGAGATCAAACTTATAGAGAACATGGATATCATTGGTTCAGCTCCTCATTATACACTGTGAGGAAAATTTTGTTTTTCTGTTTATTAGAGAGAAAATAATTTGGGACCCATTGATATAAGAAGAAATAGGATGATAAATACTTTAATATGTCACCTGTGGAAATAATTTGTTATGACATTATCTGACATTTCTGTTAGAAAATAAACATTAGTTTTTAACAAATTTTAACATTTGGCTAATCAGTTTTAATGACTAGTGCTCCAATCTTACTATTCCAGGTAAGAGTGAAACTACATCTGGTTCTTGAAGGAGAAATACACCAACACTTTAAAAATAACCACTATTTGTTAGGTTGGGTCACCAGAGATCCTAGTTTGCATGGGACAGTATGATTGACCCTTGTTCTGGCCTAATTACTTTGCTTTACTTTCAAGCCATATGAAATATATGAGTTGAATGTACACCTTCTGTCTCCTTTCTCTGAACATCCTCTAGTGGAACTAAGTCACTAGAAAATGTGGGTTTCTAGTTTGGATTTGCCAGTAACTAATTGTGTAATTTAGGTAAAATTATTTACCTCTTTGTAAAGCAGGTTTCTTATTAGCAGAATAGGGATGGCACACCTTTCCCACATAATAATAGTGATTTTCTAGAACTTCTATGGCTAGTTCTCTTGGAACGTATTCAGAGAGGCCTTATTGTTATCAGACAAATAAATTATTATTTTAAGGTAGTGTCAATCGTTTGAAGGTGTATAATGCCTGGGCTTGCACAAAACTTTGGTTCAAATCTTGGCTCAGCAATTTACCAAATATGATTTCTTAGAAAATTTTGTCTGGGCTGTGGTGTTTTTCGTTATTGTTGTTTGTGTACTTATTTTATGGGCATTGTTTTGTTTTTCATCTGAAAATAAAAGGAAAACAGCTAATACTCCTCACCTTTCTGGTACAGACTTGGTAAATGATAGGTACTCAATAGATATTAGTTTTTACTTCTCATAATTTTATAAAAATAATTGGACAACTAAACTTGCAGTCATATGTGTGTGGCTTATCATTGTTGTTATATAATAATGATAAAATATTATGTTCCACTTAATTTTGCTCACTCATTTACATCGCTGTATTTATATATCTTTGATCATTATGGTTAAGCAAGGATAAAAGATTCAAAATGACTCTGTATTGCATATAGATCTTGTATAGGTCAAGGGAATTGAGTAGATCTAGGAAGGTTATTATCTACTTGAGCCTAAAGGGATGCAACTTTTGTGGATTTTAATTTTAGATGAAAATATGAGAGTAGGAGACAGACCGACTGTCCAGAAATTAAGGAGAAAGAACATAGGCAGAGACCAAGCTAAGATGGAGTAGGGTGGGGCACAGTGTGATTTGGGCACTAGATGTATCCCTTGGCTTTTACGAGGTCTAGTTTGGAGTAAAGATCAATCTTATGTTGTAAGTAAGAGAAGAGGTTTAGAGGAATGGTAAATAGAGTTAGGGAAATTTCAGAATGGGCTTCAAGCTAGATACTATGAGAAGGCCCAAGGCTTTGGTTGAAATCATTGGCAACTCTGCCTATATTATGAGCTGGAAAATAAAGGTGTGGGTGAAATCAAGAGTTGTTGGGTAAATGTGTTATTCAATGGTACTTCTACACCAAGTGCTAATTGAGAACTGAGTATGTGAGATTTTCTTTTGCACCTGGGTGCAAATGAGTAGACAATCAGAATCATGTACTAATACGGGGCTAGAGCTCTATATCAGGCAATTTTATTCACTGGTTTCCTCTAGGCTCTATCTAAAGACAATAAACAGTTAAGCAATTATTAAAAATTTTTACACTTATTTTCCCCTTAAAATTCTACTAAAGGGCATGCTTGGAAATATAACCTAAATGCCTATTTAATGTACATTAAGTTTTCTTTCTTTCTTTCTTTCTTTCTTTCTTTCTTTCTTTCTTTCTTTCTTTTCTTTTCTTTTCTTTTCTTTTCTTTTCTTTTCTTTCTTTCTTTCCTGAAGAGGATCAATCTCTCAAGCCCACAATCAATTGTGACTACATCTATGAAACTAACAGTAAATGTACATTTTTTAAATTGAAAGTCATTATAAAACAATGTAGGCCACTGTAAATCATAGCTAAAACAGTCATAATGGAAATCTTTTATCTATGTGTGATCCACTAACATGTCGTTATTCTGAGAACTAATAACTTTTTCTTGGAGATAGAGCCCCAAATTCAATTTTATAGCTCACAGTCCCAGTAAATAGAAGAAGTCTGCCAAATCTGCCTTTATAAATCCTAGTGATTTCATGTTTTTACCATGTGTATTGAATGAGAAAAAATGGAACATAAGGTTTGCTGGATTTTTACTTGGCCAATAAGTTCTACTATGTTTGTACATCAAGTTTCGTTAATAATATCTTTATATTATTTCAGAGGTATTAACTAGCATTAATTATTTCAGTAAAATCCAAAAATACTTGAGAGAAATATTTGATCCTCTCTTAAATTATAATTTGGCCTCAACTATTTGAATAGGCCATCAATTCTCATTTTCTACTCATTGAGCAGCTGGGGTACAATAATTGACTTCTGCCTTACTGTTATTAGGAGAAGGGAGTGCTCAGTTCCTGGCATTGAGCCTTATTGATGCTTCTGATTTCCAGAGGAGAAACTTACTGAATAAAGCACAGTACTCTGAGAAAAGAAAAACTTGAAGGACAAGTCTGCTTCTTTTAAACTAAGAAACTGACTTCTCATGAAGAGGTTCATATTCCAATGCTGATACTAGCTTCTGACATTGTTTAGTAATATTTTCAAAGAGTTATTTCACTTTTGTTTAATCAATCTTTAGTTTTGTCAAATTTATTATTCAAGAGTTAAATAATACTTCTCATCAATCAGAGATTTTTAGCTGTGCACAAAAGAATCCCACTGGCTAACTTAAGGCAGAAAAGGAATTTGTTAAAAGGATACTGGGTATTACTTAATTATTAAAAGGATATTAAAGGCAAGCTCCAGGAAAAAAACCTGGAGATTCAAGTTTGTATTGTGGATTACACAGAGACAAATCTTAAAGTTATTTTGCAGAATGAGTGATCTATTGGGTTCATATATGGACGTTTGCATTCTTGACTATGCCCACCTTAGAACTTGGGTGCTGCTACTAGAACTACTGACTCTGAAATCTGGATGTAGTTATTGCTGCTACTGCCCCTGTGCTCACTAGAATAGATTCTGCATGTTCATTGTCATAGGGAAGTGCTCTGCTACTTGGCTGTGCTGAACATTTTACCATCCTAGAGACTAACTCAGAGATTTAAATAATGAAAACTCTACAAAAATGCAGTGGATTGTCTTAGGGTTGTAATCTTCTATTCACTGGAACTGTTCAAGTAGAAATACGGTTAACACTTATTAAGGGTTAGGGTATTTTAAAGGGGATTCTTTCATCACATAGGGTTTGAAATAGATCTTGTTAAATCATAGTTTAAGTCTGGGAAAAGTTTATGATATGTTTATTCTCCCATTTATCATGTTCCTTTCTTACTCTTCCCTCTGTTGATTTGCAAGGGCATCTGCTGGAAAAGCACTCTGTGAATGTCCCTTTCTAGGTACTAGTACAGGTCAATGAAGGTTCGATATAGGTTTGTGTATAAGAAGGTTTGTCCTATCACTTTCATTCTTAGAACAATGACTTCTCACTTAATAAACCCAGAAATAAAGACAAAGTATTATTGATGTTATGGACTTTCAGTTTAACATATTCGATAGAACATAAACTTTTATCTTTGCTTCATGAAACCCAATTAAAATCACAGAAGATTAATAAGTATATAAACATACATGGACAAAAAGAATGGGAGAAGAGAAGAAAGTAGACGGGAGATGTTCCTGATTTTGGAATATAGAGCAGGTGTTAAAGTGGTACCTAACTAACTCATACAACTCAATAGCAACAAACAAACAAAAAACCTAATTAAATAAATGGGCAGAAGGCAGATTTCATGATATACTACAAAGTTCTAGTAATTAAAACAGTATGGTACTGGCACAAAAATAGACACATAAATCAATGTAACAGAATAGCTAGCCCAGAAATAAACCCACACCTATATGGTCAACTAATCTATTACAAAGGAGGCAAGGATATAGAGTGGAGAACAGACAGTCATTTCAATAAATGGTGTTGGGAAAACTGGACAGCTACCTTCAAAAGAATGAAACTGGATCACTTTCTTACACCATACACAAAAATAAGATTAAAAAGCATTAAAAACATATGTGTGAGACCTGAAACCATAACATTCTTAAAAGAATACATGGGCAGTAATTTCTTGGCCATCACCCTTTGCAACATGTTTGTGGATATGTCTCATCAAGTAAGGAAAGAAAAAGTGAAAATAAACTATTGAGACTAAACCAAAATAAAAAGCTTTTGGATAGCAAAGGAACCCATCAACAAAACAAAAAGGCAGTCCAGTGAGTGGGAGAAGATACTTGCAAATGATTTATCTCATAAGGGGTTAATATCCAGAATATATAAAGAATTTACACAACTCAACACTAAAAACCAAACAATCCAGTTAAAAAATGGACAGAAATCCTGAATAAGCATTTTCCCAAAGAAGACATACAGATGGCCAACAAACATATGAAAAGATGCACATCAGGTAAATGCAAATCAAAACCACAGTGCGATATCTCCTCACACTTGTAAGGATGGCTAGTATCAAGAAGATATGAAATGACAGGTGTTGGTGAGGTTGTAAAGAAAAAGAAACCCTTATGCACTGTTGGTGAGAATGTAAATTTGTGTACCACTCTGAAAAATAGTATAGAGTTTTCTCAAAAAATTAAAAATAGAAATTCCAGATGATCCAATAATTCTGCTACTGGGTATTTACACCCCAAAAATGAAAACAACAATTAAAAAAGATATATACAGTCCTATATCAATTGCAGCATTATTTATGATAGCCAAGATATAGAAGCAACCTGAGTGTTCATTCATAGATGAATGGATAAAGAAGATGTGGTATATATATATATATATATATATATATATATATATATATAATGGAATATTACTCAGCCATAAAAAATAATGAGATCTTGTCATTTGCAACATGGATGGACCTAGAGGGTATTATGCTAAGTGAAATAAGTCAGATAGAGAAAGGCAAATACCATATGACTTCACTTATATGTGGAAGCTGAAAAAATAGAAATGAAACAACCCAAGCAAAGAAACAACCCAACAGAAAACCAAACTCAATTACAGAGAACAAAGTGATGGTTGCCAGAGGGGAAGTAGGGAGTGGGATGAGTGAAATAGATAAAGGGGATTAAGAGGGTACAGATTTCCATTTATAAGATAAATAAGCCACAGAGATGAAAAGTACAGCATAGGGAATGTAATCAGTAATATGTAGTAATATTGTATAGTGACAGTGACCACACTTACCGTGGTAAGCATAGCAGACTGTATACAGTTGTTGAATGACTATTTTTGTACTGATATAACATGATAAGTTAATTATACTTTAATTAAAACATAAGCAAAAGAGTTGAATAGGCTTTTTTTTTTTTCCAAAAAGGACCTACAAATGGCCAACAGGTATGGAAAAAAAATGCTCGCTATCACTAATCATCAGGGAAATGCAAATCAAAACCAGAGTGAAGCAATCACCTCACACCTGTTAGAATGGCTATTGTCAAAAAGACCAGAGACACTAAGTATTGGTGAAGCTACGGAGAAAAGGGAACCCTTGTGCTATTGGTGGGAAAGTGAACTAGCATAGTCACTGTGGAAAACAATATGAAGGGTTCTTAAAAAAACAAAAAGAAAGAAAGAAAGAAAGAAAGAAAGAAAGAAAGAAAGAAAGAAAGAAAGAAAGAAAGAAAGAAA